>NC_056728.1:565661014-565961014 GCF_019279795.1 Protopterus annectens | reverse complement strand
ACTTTTTGACGTTGGTAAGTATGGGGGATGCATATACAAGAGTGAGGAAAGAAGGTATGTTCTAGCTATGGCTATTCTTGCAGCGTCTGTTAAGACTTTTTTGTTTCTATAAATGTTTCCCATTTTCTTGCGAACCTTTCTGATTGTGTTAGAAATGTGTATGTCAAATTTTAGTCTGTCGTCGATTATGATGCCCAATAGTTTTTGTTTGGGAATTTGGGAAAATCCTAGTATTATTGGCAGTGATATAAAAGTTAGCTGGGAGGTTAGTAGGTTTATATGGATGAAAGATCATTAATTTAGTTTTATTACGGTTGGGGATGAGTTGTGAGTTTGCTAGCTACGTTTCAAAATCAGAGGCGGCTTTTTGTGAGACAGTAAGAAGTTGAGAGTTACTGTGGATACTGTACATATGAAGGTTGAATCATCTGCGTATTGTATGATAGATGCTTGAGAGAAGGCAGTAAAGATCATTTGTGAATATATGAATATATTCACCTTTGTTTATAAATTTAGGAAAAAATACTGGCAAATTAATGGACTGATTGATATTGGATTCTAACACCACCTTGGGAAGGAAAGTCCCACTGGTTCGTAATGTAACTCTATCCTTATGAAAAAATCAAGTATGGAGGTTTCAAAGACCAGGCTTGAAGTTCTGAACCTTTTCTAGCCGAGCTAATGGCCACTAGAGAGACAGATTTCCAAGTCAGAAATTTAAGGTCACATTTCACTGCTGGCTCAAAGGGGTAGTGAATTAACATCACCAGTACCAAGTTCAAGTCCCATGGTGGAGTAGGGTTTTTGTATGAGGGCCTAAAGAGAAGAGTGGCTCTCAATAATGCTTTACAAAGATTAGAAGAGGTCACAGAAGACATTCCAAATCCAATATGAAAATCAGAAATTGCTGCCAACTGAACCTTAATAGTAGAGGAGCTTGCACCTTCATTAAAGATGGAAGCTAAAAATTCAAGCATATTACTTATCGGGACTGAAAAGGGGGCGATGTGTTTTTGTTATGCCCAGTAAACAAACTGTTTCCATTTACTTGTATAAAGCTTTCTCAGTGAAGGTTTATGGGAAGATATAAGAATATTACAAACAGTGGAAGACGGCATCGGTTGTTTGACTATTAAAAGAATTGGAGAAACTATGCTGTTAGCCTAAGGTTGCAGATATCTGGATGAACCATGTCTGATGGATATGACAGGAGATCTGGAATCAGATCCAGTATCAAATGTTGGCAAAGAGGATGATGCCACAGGAAGGGGAACCAAATCTGATGAGGCCAGTATGGTGTAATGAGGATGACTTTGCACTTCAACCTGGCTGCTTTCTGCAAGAATTTCGGAATTAGAGGAATTGGTGGGTAAACAAAGTAGACCAGGGGGCCAATCATGAAGTAGAGCATCCCTCAGTGACTCCCCCCGAGGAGGGATTAGGGCAATGTAGCTGCTGCATTTGTTGTTTAGGGGAGAACCAAAAAGATTGCAGCAAGGTTGACCCCATCGGTAGAAAATCATTCTGCCACTTTCCTACTGAGAGATCACTTGTCAGGTAAAAGAATGGACCTGCTCAGTTTGTCTGCTATTAGCACTGAATTTACCCAGAATGTGGGTTGCTATGAGAAAGTAGTTGGGTGAGATGGCCCAGTGCCACAGTCTGAGTGCTTCTCGATACAAGGTGTATTAATCTGTTCTTTCCTTGTTTGCTGCTGTACAAAACTACTGACATATTGTCACTTTGAATCGCAATCACCTCTGAACGGAGAGCATTCCAGGAAGGCCTGCAAAGCTGAAAGCACTGCTATAGTCTCTAGGACACTGATATGCAAGTTAGCCTCTTCAGAGTACCAAGTGCCTTGGACTATTCTCTAGAGAAAAAGTGTCACCCTAGCCAATCTGGAAAGCATCTCTGGTCACTATGGCATTGGGCTGAGTGAGAGTGAAAGGACAGCCTTGTAGAACTTGATCCAATCAAATCCACCACCAGAGGCACCTCTTGCATGCCTGATGAGCCTTATATGTGTTGACATGTGCTGGTAAAGAATGGACCATTGTGTTGCTAGTATCCATTGAAGAATTCTCATATAAAAATCTTGCTAGAGGAACTAAGATTATGGTGGCTGACACTGACCCCAAGGCCTGAAGGATCAACTGGGCTGAAACATTGGTACTGCAAATTATTCTCTTGACTTGGAATCTTATAATCTGTACTCTTGAGAGAGCAAGAGAAGCCGTCACTGATGTGTTTAAAACTGCTCCTAATTCCAAAAATTTGAGTCAGTTGTAGGTGAGACTTGGTGCAATTTATAGTTATCCGCAGATGAAAACAAATCTGAAGTACCTGATCTCTTGCCCTGATTAGCAGATGCCTGGAAAAGGTGGTAATGAGCCACTCGTCTAGATATGTACAGATTTGGAATCCTTGCAATCTCAAGTGAGCTGTCACCACTGCCATGCATTTGATAAACACCCTGGGGGGTGTGGTGAGGCCAAAGGATAGTGTTCTGAACTGGTAGTAACTGGCTCCCAGCTGGAAGCACAAGTATCATCTGGATTGTCTGTTCATCTTTATGTGACAGTGCACAACCTGAAAGTCTACCAAGCACATCCAGTCGTCCTTGCCCAGGAAGGGGAGCATGAACTGAAGCATTACCTGAAACTTTGTAAGTTGAACTGACTTGTTCAAATTGCTGAGATCCAAAATTGGTCTCCAGTCCCCTGTTTTCTTTGGCACTAAAGAATCTTGAGTAAGTTCCAGATTATATCTGATCTAGCGGGACCCCTTGGATGACTCTTTCTACCAGCTTTTGTATTTTTACTCCTGCCTCTTTCCTCTGACTGAGTGGAACATATAACCTGTGGAAATAATCGCTGCCCCCAAGCATCTTATGTCTAGCCAGGCTCTCTGGTGCAGGGACAGATGACCCTAGAGTGCCTTCCGAGGGGGAACAATCAGGTCTCCTTTCAGGAGTGCTGGTAGGGTCTGTCAGAAAAAGAATCTCTGGAACCCTGATTTTTGGGCATCCTCTGCCACGGTGGTGTAGTCGTCCATTAGAGTTTCCCCTCTGCCCCTAGGGGAACTTTCTCCATGTGTGTCCTGGAAAGGACCCTGGGACTTCTTGAACAATATTTTTTGACCACATCACTGATTTCTAGAAAAGTACCGTTGAGGAGTCAAAAAAGTATGCCCACTGCAGAGAGGGTCTTTCCATCCTTCTCACACCTGGATAATGTCTCTCTTACTTTTGGGCCAAGCAATGAACTGCCAAAGGAAGCACTGATGAACAAGGACTTGAAGGGCTCTGCAAAATCACATAAGCCAATCCAGGCATGCCTCCTAACTGATATGCCTGAAAAAAACTTGCCCTTGAGGAGCCTTTGGTTGCATGCGAAATGAGCCTCAGAGATGAGATTGAAATGGATTGCAGGGTAGTTAACTGAAAGGCCACGGACAACTTGACCTCATCAGAAACGGTTCCTGAAAGGGATTTTGAAAGTTCCTTGATCAAATCACTTTGCAACATAGTAAAATGTGCAAAGTTGTTCAACAACCTATGAGCAATGGATGCTGAAACAGACACTCTTCCCAAATCTGTTCATCACCCTAGACTTACGGTTAGGGGGGTAAACAGAGGAACTTTGTTCTGCAAGTTCATTCTTGGTGGCTGCCACCACGACCATGACTTCCATGAGTACCTGCTTACTCCAAAATTCCTTCCTCATAAGTGGAGTCAGGTATTGGCTCAGCTGAGTTAGGTTCCTTCCACACCCGCTAAGAGAGCAAATCAATAAGCTCATTGGTGAACTAAGTAACCCAGGAGGTAGATGGGCCAGCTCCAAAGGCTTCAGAAATACTGACTCCCCAGTGAAGGTTTGCCAGGGGTCCAACCACCTCTCTGTTTCAAGACCTCAAATTTGTCACCAAATGAGAAGTCTTCTGGAGGTGATTGTGGGGACCCTTCACCCTCGTTCAATTCCACATCCTCAGTGAATGACTCTTGTGGAGAGTTAAAGTGCCTACTCTTGCACCTTCTCTTCTCAGAGACTTCCTTGGTGGGGCACTCCAAGGAAGTGTCAGAAGAGACTATGTAACCCTGCTGGTAGTTGGGAGGTTTCAAGCTGGCTGTCCCTCTGGCATCGAATGATGAGGCTCCAAGAAAACGCCCTCTTCACAACCTTGAAGACAGACCATTCCGGAGAAAGAGAAGACCTTGGTACTCAGAAGGCAGGCTTCTGGACCTCTGTCTCCTCCTGCCTCAAAAGCAATTTCTCTGAGGAGGGAGTCAAATGCCAAAGTATCAAAGCAGAAAGAAGGCTCCTAGACCTTCAGAGTAGACCCCAGCGCATCGGATCAGACAAGGAAACTTCAGCTCTCCGAGTCCTCTGGATCCAAAGATATTGAAGCCAGGGCACTCAAAGTCAGCTTCAGATCTGAAGATAGGGTTATCTTTGGATCCAAGCCAGACAGACACGGAAGACTCTGATCCATGGACTCTGCAGCAACCAAAGGGATCAGAGAAGCAGTCTCAGGTGGTAGTGTGGTCAAATGACAGGCCCTCTGATCTGCAGTGGTAGGAACCATAAACACACCCATCTGGATCTGTGCCAAGAGAAAGTTAGTCATCCTATCCACATCTTTCTCAAACTCCTGGATGAATGAGATGAGGTCAGAGAAGGTGACTTTGAATGGCACCTTTCCATAAAGGGGGGTAGGGACCCTGGAAGGCACTGGACTGACAGAAGGAGAATATCAGGTCCTTGGCAAAATAATAGGATTTGGAACAGTCAGATCCCAAGGTTTCTTGGTTGGATCCAAGGATGTAGGATCCAATAACCTCCTCCTTTGGATTCAAGGGGGAAGAGGATTGAGACCCCCCTCGAATCTGATTTAGACCTCTTCCTGGAAGGCTCAGAAGATGGAGTTGAGGAAGTGGAGGGAATCAGACTTCAACTTCTTAGACTTTAGTTTGGGGGACTGTGCCCCAGTGATGGCTTCACCAAAAGATGATGGCAGCAAGCCTTTCAAAATCAACTTATTCTTTCTGTCCACAAGTGCTCTGGGATTAAAATTATGACAACTAAAATAATCTTCCTGCAGGTGCTATGGGCTAGAAATTAAACACAGTATATGTACATCTGAGATGGGCAACTGGAAAGAACCTTCTCAGCCATACTAATATAAAAAACATAGCACAACATAAGAACAAAAATTTATTTACTTTTGTTTTTTGGAAAGAGGAAGTCAGAAAAGAAAAATATTACCACCAAATTAAACATACACAAGCATGTAAAAATAGCAGAAGTAAAAATTACAAACAATGGTAATAAAGTGACACACTAAAGTACAAGGGTAATGGATAAAAAGTACAATAGAAATATATTAGAAATATAAATTTTTTTTAGGGGAAAAAAAAATCACATCTGCTTCAAGTACAATCGAAACTAGAGAGCTACTGCTGTCCACATCTTTTCGCAAAAAGTGGCAAACGAGATCTGGAGTATGCTGGGGGTTGGTGCACTCAGTTCGAGAAATTTTTGGTTACCATGAGCTTTAGTAACAGCAGAGTCACAGCAGAGTCGCAGCAGAGGTTCGGATCTGAACCCAACAGTTGAGGACAGAATGAAAACTGACATCTGATCTAAAGCTATAGCTGCTGAGGCAGATTTGGGAAGACTATAAAAACGTCAAAAGACTAATGAATATTATACATTCTACCTATCTTTTTATGGAAAGAAGGCAGGCTATCAAGAAAACTACAAACGGAAATACACACATCCTCCAATGCTGACAGAACTGGAGAAAATGGTGAACGTTCAGGAAATTCTGTAACAGCTAATAAGCGCAGGAATTTGGAGGTTGGCAACTTTTAGGTCTATGGTCACTAACCAGGCATTTTTTTTTTGTTAGCATAAGCAGCAGCTGCTTCAAAGTTAGCATTTTGAATTTGGGGACAACCAGAGAGGTGTTCAGAATGGATATATCCAGGATGGGCGCCAAGTGCCCTCCTTTCTGGGAACAAGGAATAGCCTGGAATAAAAACCTTTGTGTGTTTGATCTGCAGAAACAGGTTCTACTGCCCCCTGATATATCAGAGTTTGGACTTGTTTTAATGCCTCTGCCCACTGATCTGGAGGTAAGTCTGGGTACCCTCTGGAAATTGGGAGTTCATTGAAAGTGAATTTGTATCCCTGAAAAATTACCTTTAAGACCCACTGGACCTTTGTTACAGACAGCCAACATTCTTTGCAGAGGGACAGCCTTCCTCCTAGCTTTTGGTGGGTGAAAGGAGGGCAGAGGGGGGAGTGGGAATCACTGAGAGTTTTTGCCATAGAGGGATAACTTAGAACTCCCTGCCTTTCGGGCGGAAGTGGTCCACTGTTTAGTTCTCTGCTGTCCCTGGGATAGGGGCCTGGACGGTCTGTCCTTGTGGGGCTTACCTTGCCCCTGTCTGCTAGGTGCAGGAAAAGACCAGTGATTAGAAGGAAAATTCCTGCTGAATCTAGGAGGTTGAACCTGAAAGAAATCTTTTACTGTTTTCATTGATTTTGCTTTGTCTTCCATCTTTTTAAGCATCTCTTCTGCTTTTTCTCCAAACAAGCGGTCTTTATCCAAGGGTGCATCAATTAATTTAGACTTGACATGATCAGAGAAAGGTTGTTCCTTCAACCATGCACATCTCCTAATGACAGATCCAGACACTGCTGCCCTGCTTAAGGGTTCTAGTGCGTCTCATCCACAGTGTAAAGAGTGTTTTGCCACTTGACAAGTAGAGTGCAGTAAATCTGCTAATGTTTTAGAACTGGCACAGTCAGAAAAGGTAGAAATCTTTTGCTTTAATAGTTCCAGAGAGTGTTGTTGATATTTTAACACAAGAAACTGACAGCTAAGTGCTCTGATAGCTAAGGTTGCAGAGGTATAAACTTTTTTACCCCATCTGTCCAGAGCTCTGGCATCCTTGTCAGGAGTAGTAGGATTCTTTGCATTACTAGCCCTGGCTCCTTTGGGTCCTTGTGTAATGACCTCCGGGTCTGCAGAAGGACTTCTGTACAAGTATTGGTGAGAATCCGTCACTCTGTAATACCTGTCAGTTTACAGGGAGCAGGTGGGAGGGCATCAGAACTAAGCTGGATTCATGGAAAACATCATCCACCACTTCTAAGATAAGGGGAATGGTCAGGGGTCTGTGCTGGGGCAGGTCTAGAAACTCTCAGCCTGTTCTTAGACTGAGGAAGTCCTGAAATTCCCAGTGGAAATGTTCCATGAGGGTGTGAAGGGTTTCCCAAAGGAAAGGTCTTCTGGTGGGGAGGCAGAACGATTGGATTCTTCTGCATCTGTATCCTCATAAGCAGTCAGAGGAGGTTGTTCCTCTTCAAAATCTGAAAATTCAGATTCCTCAGAATCCCGCTCTGTCAGTAGTTCAGGAGAAGGGTGTCTTTTCCTTTTAGAAGTTGTGGCCTGACTGCCCCGATAAGGGAGACAAGATCCTCCGCCATCTTAAGCATTTGGGCTTGGGGTTGTGGAGCAGGAGTAAGATGGTGGCTAGAACTAGATTTTCTAGGGGTGGCCTGGCTTCTAGGCATAAGGGTATCCATCAGTCAGAGAAACGGTAGTCGGGAGAGAAGGTGTCGTTTTTTGTCTAGAATCAGTAGTGTGAAATGCCTCCTCGGAAGACGGTGGCTGCATCGTGGCTCTGGACCCAACCGAGGCAAAGACAACCAAAGACTCGGAAGACTAAGAAGATTTCTGTGGCATACCACACTCCGAAAGGGTCTTGGTAGAGGTTTACATAGATATCATATCGGGCATCAGGGGCTGTGAAAGTGTGTCACTGAATTCTGGAGCAATGACTACTTGCTTAGCTGTAGTGTCATCGGAAGGCTTAGCCTTGTGTGGTCTGTCTCTTAATCTTTATCCCTACATTTTTTCGGAATGTCTATGGATTGTTGGCTGGCGGACATTTGTTAAGATGGCGGACGAAAATACCCGTCTACAAAACGAGCTCTATGACGATTGGTTCTCGCATTAAAGAGGGCACAGAACTGGTAACGGGAAACGTTGTGGTCTGGACCTAAACAAGAGACACAGTATGGGATCTGCCTTCCACAGGCGAGACAATTGTTAACTTTTTCGGACATCAGTTACTGCAAGAAAAAAGAATCCCCAACGGGGTACTTAGCTTTAGATGTTTTCAGCTGAGATCTGAGCTCTGGTAGCGACCGACCGGTAGACTTGCAAACTGCTTCTGCTACGGGCTCCATGGCAAGAAAGACTAATGTAATGATGTCAGCTGCCTTGCTTTATAGCACTGATGACCTGACGTCAGTCTACAAGCGACAGCAGCTGACACAAAAAAACACTACTCTGGTATTATGGCCGGCCAAGAGCTACCACAGCAGGGATAACACACAGGTGATGACTGCAACAGTGAAACACGAAGAACACCCAAAGGTTTCTTGGTTGGATCCAAGGATGTAGGATCCAACAACCTCTTCCTTTGGATTCAAGGGGTAAGAGGGTTGAGACCTCCTCGTATCCGATTTAGACCTCTTCTTGGAAGGCTTGGATGATGGAGAAGAGAAAGTGGAGGGAATCAGACTTCTACTCCTTAGACTTTAGTTTGGGGGACTGATCCCCAGTGATAGCTTCACCAAAAGATGATGGCAGCAAGTCTTTCAAAATCAACTTATTCTTCCTGTCCACAAGTGCTCTGGTATTAAAATTATGATAAATAAAATAATCCTCCTGCAGGTGCTGTGGGGCTAGACAATAAACACAGTGTATGTGCATCTGAAATGGGCAACATTTTTTTTTTTTTAAAAGCCGGAAGGAACCTTCTCAGCCATACTAATATAAACAACATAGCACAATATAAGAACAAAAAATTATTCATTTTTCTTTTTGGAAAAAGGAAGTCAGAAAAGAAAAATATTACCACCAAATTAAACATACACAAGCGTGTAAAAATAGAAGTAAAAAATTACCAACAACGGTGGTAAAGCGATATAATAATGTACAAGGGTAAGGGATAAGAAGTATGAGAGAACTACATTAGAAATATAAAGGTTTTTTTTTTTGAAAAATAAACTTATCTGCTTCAAGTACAATCAAAACTCGAGAGCTACTGCTGTCCACATCTTTTCACAAAAAGCGGCAAACGAGATATGGAGTATGTTAGGGTTTGATACATCATGGGTAAGGGAGAAGTTTGAGAACTTTTTGGTTACCATGAGCTTTAGTAACAGCAGAGTCACATCAGAGGTTCGGATCTGAACCCAACAGTTGAAGACAGAATGCAAACTGACATCTGATCTAAAGTATAGCTGCTGAGGCAGATTTGGGAAGACTGTATATAAACTTAAACAGACTAATGAACATTATACATTCTACCTACCTTTTTAGGAAAAGGATAGCTATCAAGAAAACTACAAACGGAAAAACACATCCTCCAACACTAACAGAACTGCAGAAAATGGTGAACGTTCAGGAAATTCTTTCTGTAACAGCTCATAAAAATTTCTGATTGACTGAGAAACCTCTGTGCACTCCCAATGAAAACACGGGCACATTCTGGAAATAGTCTCAGACAGGACCCCCAAAGGGAGAATCAAAAACTGAGCTCTCCTCTGAGTCTGAATCACAAAACTGAGAAGAAAGCATGCATCTGTGCCTTCATCTTCCTGTCCATATTCAGAACCTTGATTCCTTTCAGGAAAGTGGGTATTCTCCTTTCATTTACCAGAAAGCAATAAAAAGAAGGATCAAATCTGAAAAAACCTTGAGCCAGGCCAAGTAATCTACTTCTAAGGAAATTTGAGGATAAGAAGATGCATAGTTTTCTGTTTCTTTTTGACAGAAAAAAACAATGAGGACAACAATGTTATAAATGGCAGGAATAGCTTCCCTAGGGATGGGCACGATGTTCTGACAAAACAAGGAAGCCTTCACTGTTCCCTCTTCCAGGACCAACAAGAGTGGCTTCTCCCTTGCCCGCTGAGGAGACCTTGAATGGAAGTTTTTTCCCCAAAGGGAACTTACCTACTCAGCAAAGGAAAAGACAAGCAGTTCGTCAATCCTCAAAAGAATCAGAGAAGCATATTCTTCAGCAGTAGCAGTAAAGTTCTGAAGGGCTTGGAGCCCAAGCTCATCTTTTAGTCAGCTCAGCTTGAGCTGCCTGACAGTTTGGGTGGCTGGAAGGTGCCCTGAAGCTTTGGAAGCTGGCTGGCTGTTATATCCTTGGCAGGATACAACCCATATAGCCAAGGCTACTGCAGCAGTGACCAATATTGGTGCATATTTTCAGAATTTGAGACAACCAGATTTCTCTTGGCTTCTTTTTACAACCAGCAGGTATCACACACAATAAATCCTAAATGTCACATAAGAAACTTGAAATGTTAAAGCATACGACATTATGCTGCATAGGTGTGTAGAATGGGTAATGAAGCTGCTACATAACTCCAGGGTTAAATTCTAGCTTGTAGATAGAGTGTACATGCTTTCCCTGAGCCCATTCGCGTTTTCAAGTATTCAGAATTTCCTCTAGTGTTTCAAAGGTATGCTGCTAAAACTAACTAGTTACTTTAAAACTGTTACTAGAGTTTGTAATCTACAGTTGGGTCCCTCTTCTGTGAATAAGCCTTTGGCTTAATGGGATTAACCTGGTTAACAAAATAAGTTCACTGGCTGTATCAAATCAAACCTAGTGTGAGAATGTAAAGAAAACAGGCACATACCAGCTATTCTTGAAGTGATGTAGGATATGTCCAAATCTCCCTTTGCATAACTAAAACAAATCAACCAAGAAGCAGCAGGTTATTTCCTGCAAATATTTGCAAATTTAATTTTCAAACCACAATACCACAAGGTCAAGTTAAAATATTTCAAATATTTACAATATTAGCAAATTCTAAGCTTTCAGACCATTTAACCAGATTACAGGTATGTACAAACTTCATGAACACTTGAAAAAAGTTGTCTACTATAGTCTGATGTTACAGTGGGATATTAAATTTCAGTATTTATGGAAAAAAATAAGTTATGTCTTACCATAACATTCCAGCTGTGTTGTCAACCCTCACTTATCCTTGACTGTGGGTTCGGTTCCATATCTCGGAACAGACTCTGCCATTATTCTAGTTTGCACCCTCCAAAAAATTCACAGACTCAGCTTTACCCATAACAGCATCTCTTGGTGACTCCCCTGGTGGGGGAATAGGGCAAAGTAGCTGCTGGACTTGTTCAAGGGGGGATGCAGAAAGACTGCAGCAGGGCTGGCCTCACTGGCGGAATATTCTTTCCATCACCAAAGAATTGAAAGACCACTCGTGAGGCATTGTGATGCTCCTGCTCAATTTCTCTACAATCACGGTGGAGCTCCCTGGAATGTGCTTTGCAATTAGAAAGAGGTTGGATAAAATTGCCCATTGCCATACCGAGTGCTTCTCGACAAAGAGGGTAAAGTAAGACCTGGTTCCCCCTTGCTTGCTGATGTACCAAACAACTGACATGTTGTATGTCTGGATAGCAATCATTCCCAAGGAGAGGGTTTCTTGGAATGCTTGCAACGCCAAAACCACTACCCTCATCTCTAGAACACTGATGTGGAAATTGGCCTCTAGCTGGGACCAAGTGCCTTGGACGGTCTTTCCCAAATAATGCCCCCCTCGACTCCATCTGGGATGAATCCGTGGTCAAGATGACTTGGGGTTGAGGAGGGGGAGGGTTTCTTGCATAAATTGGTGATCACTATGGCTTAGACTTGAGGAGGGACAAAGGGGCTTGGATGGTCTTTCCCAGATAATGACCCCCCACCCCATCTGGGAGGAGTCTGTGGTCACTATGGCTTCGGGTTGAGGAGGGAGGAAAGGTTAGCCCAACAAAAATCCGTTGGAGTGAAGCCACCAATTCAGGTCTTTCTTAATTAAAATGGTGATCAATACCTGATGGGACATTGGCTGATTCAGTAAAGAACATTGTGACGCCAAGAGCCATTGTAGGATTTCCAAGTGAAATCTTGCAAGAGAACTAAAGTGATGGCAGCTGTCATTGATCCTACAGTTCATAACAGTCTTGCAGTTACTTTTTTTGCTGTGAATAATCGGGCTGACTTGTGATTTTATCCACTGAAGTCTTTCTGGGGGGGGGGGGGGACTCGATACCAGTGTTTGTGTTTTAATACCACTCCTATAAATCTAATTGGTGCGCTGGCTCTAGATGGGACTTTTCATAGTTTATAGTGATACCCAGCGAGGAGAAAGCTTGAAGAACATAGTTCCTTAGCAACAGAAGATGCTGGGTGGGTGCAGTAATAAGCCAGTCGTCTAGGTATGGAAACATGTGGAATTCTTGCAGTCTAAAGTGAGATGCTACCACTGCCCTGCATTTGGTGAACACCCTGGGGACTGTGGTGAGACCAAAGGGCAGGGCTGTGAACTGATGACTGGCTCCCAGGCGGAGTACCAGGAATTCTCTGGACCGCATGTTCATTTTTATATGATAATATAATACACACCCTGAAGATCTACTGAGAACATCCAATCATCTTTTCCTAAGAATGGAAGTATAGACTGAACCATAACCATCCAAAATTTTGTTTGCTGAACTGACTTGTTCAACACACTGAGATCCAATATTGGTTTTCATTCCTCCGGTTTCTTTGGTATTAAAAGGAATCTTGAGTAAACTCTGGATCCTATTTGGTCCAGTGAGACTGCATGGATGACTTTTGTCTCACAGTTTTTGAATTTCTAAGGCTGCTGCATCCCTGACACTAGGTGGAAGATCTGCGATTCTTTTTGGTTGTCTGGGATTTTTTGAAGGGATATTGTAACTTCTGGTGATAATCCTCTGCACCCAATTGTCCACCGTTATATTTAGCCAGGCAGACAGGTGCAGGAATAATCGTCCCCAGACTGCCTCCAGTTTATGACAATAGGGCCTCCCCATCAGGGGCACTGATAGGAGTTACCAGGGAACAAATCCCTGGAACCCTGATTTTGAGGGCCACCTCTGCCTCATGCATAGTGTCTTCCATTATAACTCCCAACCCCCTCTGCCCCAGGGGGAATTGTTGCCCTGCGAGTCCTGGAAAGATCCTTGGGACTTTTTGGACCATAGCTTCCCACTCCTTAGGTTCCTGGAGTAAGACCGTTGATGGATGGAAAAGCCTATGCCCATGGCAGAAAGGATCTTTCCATCCTTCTCACATCTGGCGAGGATCTCTGACTTTGGGACCAAAAAGGGATATTCCGAAAAAGCAGCATTGATGAAAAAAGACTTGAATGGCTCTGCAAATTCACATAAGCCCATCCAGGCGTGCCTCTTCATGGCTACGCCATAACCTGCTGCCCTAATAATCCCTTTGGTTGCATGCTCAATAAGCCACATGGATGAATTAGATATTGACTCAAGGGCTGCCAGATGGGAAACTACTTTATCCTGCACCCCCTCAGCTAAAGCTCCTGTCAGAGTATCTGATGGCTCCTTAATCAGATCCCATTGGTGTCTTGTAAAATGTGCCATGAAGTTCAAAGACCTGAGCGCAAAGATCGATTATGCGTATACACGCTATCCAACCATATCGTCCTACACCTTTTGTTGGGAGGATGGAGTAGGACTTTCATCTGCCAAGTTCCATTTTGGTGGCTGCTAGAACCACCATGGCATCTGCTGGTATCCCTTTAGACCAATGTTGGTGTTGGTCCTCAGGAGCAGACAAAATGCGGTCTGGTCTCTTGGAGATTGGCTCAATGGAATCCGGTATCTTCCAAGCCTGCTGAGTAATCAATTGAATGAGATTGTCGGGGGGGGGGATCCAAGAGGTAGATGGTCAAGCACAGAAAGCCTGCAGATATGCCAATTCCTGCAAGGATGGCTGATGGGAAGTCCAGTCACCCCTCTGTTTCAGGATTTCTGTCTCCAAATGAGACATCTTCCAGGGTGACTTTGGGGAACCTTCCTCTTCATCAAAATCAGTATCTTCTGTGTAAAAGTCTTTAGGGTAGGCCAAGTGCTTCCCTCTTGCACTTACTCTTCAAGGGCATCTCCTCTATGGGATGGGCCAGGGGGGTGTCTGAAGATGACAATCAACATGTTTGAATCCTGAGGTTTCTGTGCCTGCTGCCCCAGGGCGAAGGTAGCTCAGGGTGAGGGGAAGGTCAGGTCAAACAAGAGTGGTACCGACCGTCACCCCGCAGTGGACAAGGCCCTCTCTGTGGCCTGGAAAGCAAGCCACCCCGGTACAGGAGTAGGATCTCAGAACAGAGGTAGAACTCCCTCAGAACTGTGGTCCCCTACTGCACAGAGGAAGCCACTTTTGAAGCCAAAGCTGAGCTCATGTATGCTGATGCCCCAAGGAGCATGGACAGCTTCGACAATACCAGAGTGGAACCACACTCCCTGTAACTGACAGGGAAGCTTCAACCCCAAGAGATCTCCAGATCTAACTCACCCGAAGAGCTCAGGGTGGTTACCAGTGCCAGAGATGAAGATCTGATCAGCACCGACACAGTCAAAACTGGGACAGTAATATCCAGAAACTCCGAAGGCTCAACTGGACTCACAGGAAGAACAAAAACAGGGAATAAAATAGGTAAGGTTCCACAGCCTGGGAGACTAGGGAACTGAGCTTTTTCCAAGCAAGGGCTTGGAAGTCAGTCTGCAAAGGAGTCTAAAGATAGACAGTATTTTGTTCGGAGCACTTCTGTAAAGGAAAACTCCTTTGGTTCCAAAACAGATGGAACCATGGAATGAAGAGGTACCAAAGTCATTGTGTCCAAAAAAGAAGTTATGTACTCATCATAACATTCCATCTGAGTACGTAACTTCATTTGTCAGCAACCTGTGGGTATCGGATCCGACCCGGATCCGAGCCGGCAGCTTTCCAAGCCAGAGATCCGAGCTCCAAGCTCCTCCCCCTTACTCATAATACCCTGCTACCTCCCTCCAGTCCTCAGATCGAGTTTGCCCAATTATCAGACAGCACCAAAACAAGTAAAACCTGAACATCCTAACCTGATACCTACCAGGAGTGAATCCCTTAATCATTCAGGTAACGAACTACAGGTTAGGGGGACGAGGGAGGGGTCGGTTGCTGACAAATGAAGTTACCTACTCAGATGGAGGGAGGGGTCGGTTGCTGACGAATGAAGTTACCTACTCAGATGGAACGTTATGGTGAGTACATAACTTCTTTATCTGAAGTAGTTAACTTCATTTGATCAGCAAAGTACAGTTTTGTACCTACCATAAATGTAGATGTCCGAGAGGTATGCATCTGCAGTCCTAACATATGGGTTGTCCTGCCTCAGGCAGCCCTTCGGTCGGCCGGATTCCAAAGTCTGGGTCTGGCCTCGGCTGATGTCGCACTTCACCCGACGTCATAGCTGCTGTGAATTGGGTATAAAGGCATCAGCCGACGCCATTTTCCTCAGTGTTTCTTGCCCCAGATGCCAGGTGCCCTCTAGGAAGGCTAAATTTGGATAAATGCAAATGTTTCCAAATAGTAGAGAGCAAACAAAAATAAACATGTATATACATATATACAAACAAATACACCATAAAAGATTCCCCCAGCTAGCTACAAGATGGGCAAATACCCTAGGAGTACCACAGAAGGGAAGGAGGGTGGGTAATCCTGACTGCAGATGCATACCTCTCGGACATCTACATTTATGGTAGGTACAAAACTGTACTATGTCCTTCAAGGATGCATCTGCAGTCCTAACATATGGGTAGAATACCATAGCCAAACTGGGGAGGAGGCACTAAGATGATTATGGTATAGTTAAGATCCCTTGCAAAACAGCAGTTGCAAAACCTGCTCGGGATCTGGAGTATAAAGGTAGATTATAATGCTTGGCAAATGTATGCACGGAGCTCCAAGTAGCAGCTTCTAAAATGTCTTTGGTAGCCACTCCTCGCAAGAAAGCTGTAGTAGTGGCTGTAGCCCTTGTGGAGTGAGGTCTGATGTTTTCTGGAGTTGTCTTTCCATGAAAAGAGTAACAAAATCTAATGCAATTTCCTATCCATTTTGAGATTGTCTGTTTTGAAATTGCTTTTCCTTCCATTCCTGTTGCATATGCTACCAGAAGCTGGTCAGTTTTTCTATTGCTCTTGGTTCTGTCCAGATAGCGCAATTGCCTGTGCACATCCAAGGTATGTAGTAGCCTTTCCCCCCTGTTCTGTGGGTTGGGGAAGAATGTTGGTAGATGGATTGCTTGGTTCAATGATACCCTGGAGACCACCTTGGCATAAAAGTAGGATTAGTTCTCAAGGACACTCTATCCTGATGGAAGATGAGGAAGGGCTGTACTGCCATTAATGCCTGTAATTCAGAAACCCTTCTTGCTGAAGTGATTGCAAGCAGGAAAGCAGTTTTCCAAGATAAGAACTGTAATTATGCTGTTGCTGCTGGTTCGAAAGGGGAAAGTGTTAACTTTTCCAGCACAAAGTTAAGATCCCATGTAGGCAAAGGTGGCTTCCTTGGAGGCTTTACATTTTAAATTCCTCTCAGAAACTGCCTGAGTAGAGGATGAGAGAAGAGTGGAGGATCCATGTTGTATTCTGCTGAAATTGCTGATGCATGAATCTTAATGGAGGAGTAAGACAGGCCATTGTGGAAAAGTTCTGCTAAATATTCCAGGATGTTAGCTATGTTTGCTAAGGATACATTTTCTCCTTTTGTTGCACTCCAAATGAGGTATCTTTTCCATTTGGCTGAATAAGTCTTTCTTGTGGAGGGTCTGCGAGCCTCCAGGATACTGTCTTTAACCCTTTGAGATAAATCTGGGTTATTTTGTTTTATGTAATATTCCAAGCAGCTAGCTGCAGTGTTTTCAAGTTTGGATGTAGGATCTTGAAGTTGTTCTGTGTTAGCAGTAAAGGAACTAGAGGTAGAGGCCATGCGTGTGTCCGAGACATACTCCTGAGTAGCGGATACCAATGCTGCCTCGGCCAGTCTGGAGCTATCAGGATGATCCCTGGGTGATCTTCTTTGATCTTCAGGAGCACTTTGTGCATCAAAGGAAGAGGTTGGAATGCATATGCTGTCAGGTTTACCCAACTGAAGGATAGGGAGTCCACCTTCCAAGCAAGTGGGTGGTATGTCCTTGTGCAGAATTTCCTCAATTGATGGTTGTGTGGGGATGCGAACAGGTCTATTTCTGGTAGTCCCCAATTCTTTGTAATGGATTTGAAGATGTCTGAATGCAGCATCCATTCGTGGGCATCCGTGGTAGTTCTGCTTAAGGTGTCTGCTAGTATATTTTCTTTTCCTGGCACAAATATGGCCTGGAGCTGAATGTTGAGGTTCAGGGCCACATTCCACAGGTCCATTGCCATCCGGCATAGAGGATATGAGTGTGTGCCTCCTTGTTTGTTGATATACCACATGACTGTGGTGTTGTCCGTCCTTATCAGCAAATGACCCTGTTGAAGAAATGGTCTGAATGTCTGAATTGCCTGTTGCACTGCCAGCATCACTTTTTGATTTATGTGTAGGTTCAGCTGGTCTTGTGTCCATAGGCCTTGTATGCACTTGTCCACCATGTGTGCCCCCCAGCCCAGGTCTGAGGCGTCCGTGGTGATTGTCTGGCTTGGGCGAGGTTTGTGGAAAGGCAGTCCTCTGTTCAACTGACAGGCCTGAGCCCACCACAGGAATTCTTGCTTCAGGCATGGAATTATTGGAATCTGGGCTTCTAGACTGTGCTTGTGCTGAGACCATATATTCCTTAGGTACCATTGCAACTTCCTCATATGCAGCCTGGCATGTGGAATCAATATTATGCAGGATGCCATGTAACCCAGGGCTTGCAGGACTTTCCTTGCTGTAAGCTGGTTCTGTGTTGTTAATGCCATGAAATAGAGTGGTAGTTGCTTTTGCTTTTCTGCTGTGAGAAATGCCATCTGATTTGAAGTGTCCAGTTCTGCACCCAAGAATGTTATCCTTTGGGATGGTACCAGTCTTGACTTTTTCATGTTGACTGTGTATCCCAGGGCCTGTAGTAGTTGTATAACCTTTTCCAAATCTTTTGTTAGTTTGGTCTTGTTGTCCGCTTGTATTAGGCAGTCGTCCAGGTATGGATAAATCTGAATTCCCTGAAGCCTGCAATGAGCAATTACTGATGCCAGGCATTTTGTGAATACTCTGGGCGCAGTAGATAAGCCAAAGGGCAATGCTGATAATTGATAATGCTCTGATCCTGCAAGAAATCTGAGGTATCTTCTGCAATCTGGTCGTATAGGGACGTGCAGGTATGCCTCCTTGAGATCTAGAGTCACCAGCCAAGACTCCTTGCCCAGCATGGGAAGAAGTTGCTGTAGTGTCAGCATTTTGAATTTTGGAACAATGAGATATGTGTTCAGAGCGGACAGGTCGAGAACAGGCCTCCATTGATTTTCTTTCCTTGGTACCAGGAAAAGTCTGGAGTAAAATCCTTGTC
The DNA here is from genome assembly GCF_019279795.1 of Protopterus annectens. Taxonomy (NCBI): domain Eukaryota; kingdom Metazoa; phylum Chordata; order Ceratodontiformes; family Protopteridae; genus Protopterus; species Protopterus annectens. The sequence goes on along the minus strand of NC_056728.1, from coordinate 565,942,568 downwards.
CTTGTTCCATAGGCGGTACCTTTTCTATAGCTCTCATCCTTAGTAAGTGGTTGATTTGTCCTAGAGCGTTTTCTTTTTGGTTTGGTGGTAGGTTTGGCATTCCTCTCTTTTTGGTAGAGTGTGGAAGTGAAACCTGTAGCCTTTGTCTGTGTCTGTAAAATCCATTTGTCTCCTGTAATGTAATGCCAGTTTATGGAAAATAAGGCTAGCTTTCCACCTAAGGGTGCTTCCAGTTGTTCCCTGGTAGGCGGTATCAGCGTCAAGTCATTGTGTCTGTCCTGTGGAAGTGGTAGTAGCTGGATCTGTGGCAGTACTTCTCTGGTTGTTAGGCTGCCACTGGCGTCCCCTGTAGGCACCTCTGGATTGACCTCTGCCTCTTGGGCGCCTATTTCTGCCTCTCTGTGCTCTGGAGGTGTCTGGAAAGGACCAATTCTTTGAAGGCCAATTTCTACTAAACCTCGGAGGTTGGACCTGTAAGAAATCCTTGACTGTTTGGACAGATTTTGCTTTTTCTTCCACCTTCTTTAGCACTTGCTGTGCAGGGGAGCCAAACAAACTTTGTTTCTCCATGGGAGCATCTAGGAGCTTTGACTTTACATGGTCTGGTAAGGATTGCTCTTTTAACCATGCATGCCTTCTGATCACTGTTCCAGTCATAGCTGATCTAAAGGAAGCCTCCAGTGCATCATAGCTGCATTTTAAGGAATGATTACTGACCTGCTGAGTGTTATGTACCAAATCCTGAAGGGACTTACGGTCTATAGGTTCAGGAGAGGACAGTTTTTTATTAAGCTGGTCTAACAAAAATTCCTGATACTGAATCATGTGGAATTGACAGTTTAAGGCCCTAGCCGAAAGAGTAGCAGAAGTATAAACTTTTTTACCCCATCTCTCTAATGCTCTAGATTCTCTTTCAGAGGGGAGGGGGTTTTTGGCAGAGGCAGCTGCTACAGCTTTGGGGCCCTGTGAAATGGTTTCAGGATCTGCAATAAGAGCCTTATACAAGTGAAAGTGCGTGTCCGGGACCCTGTAATATCTGTCGGGCTTAGCAGGGGCCGGGGGAAGAGAGTCAGGGGCAGTACAGGCATCATTAAATGCATCATCCACAACTGTTAGTACTGGAGGAATGGCTAGAGGCTTATGCTGTGGTAAATGTAAAAAGGTCCTTAGCCTTTTCCTAGAATCTGAAAAATCCTGGCCCTGCCATTGGAATTGTTCTCTCATAGCATGTAAGGTTTCCCCAAAAGAAAATTCCTCAGGAGGAGAGGCAGAAGGAATGGAGTCTTCTGCATCAGAATCCTCATATGGAGAATAAGGGCCTTCTGGAGGATTTGAGTTTTCTGAATCATCCGAGGAATAGTCTGTAGAAACTGGATCCGGGGGCTCTGCTCTAGGCCTCTTCTCTGGAGGGGGTTGAGAGGCCCTGTCTGGGTGAGGTTGGGATCCCCTGATCAAAGAAATGAGATCCTCAGCCAGGCTGAGCATTTGGGAATTAGAGGTAGGCCTGTGTGAGGGGGTTTTAGCAGGCAAGGCCTTAGAAGATTTAACTGCTTTAGCCCTAGAAAAAGCCTTGATAGACATAGATGCAGGTGGCCTAGCAGCTCCACGTGCAGGAGTAGATATGTCTAAAGGAATAGTATCTGATAAATCCTGGGTGCCTGCTAAAGCAGGAGAAATTTCAGTAGCAGTTTCAGCCATGCTGTGCGAGGCCTCGGCTGTCGGAGGAATGCTTTCGGTCGAAGGAAGAACCGAGGACTCGGTTTCAGCCGAAACCGAGACACTCGCGGTTGGCTTAACCGTGGTTTCGGCCGAAACCGCGGACCGCGAGTGTCGGTCCTTTTCCTTACGCTATTTAGCTAATTGTGAAGTCGGAGTCTCCGACGGCATTTTGTAAGCAAAAGCGGGACCAAAAAACTCCTCTGCAAATTCCGACCGACGTCTAAGTGTCCGTCCGTTGAAGGAAGCACAGGCTAAACAAGCTGATACGTCGTGGTCTGGGCCTAAGCAAGGAAGGCAGTAAGAGTGGAAATCCTTATGAGGTATTTGTTTCCCACAAGTTAAACAATTATTTACTTTTTCTGACATCGGTTGAGGCAAGAAAGAGTCCCCAACAGGGTACTTAGCTTTTTAGAAGTCTTCGGTAGTAGAAATCTCTGGATCTGACCGACCGGCACTTGCGAACAGCTTCTGCTTGGGCACCGGCAAGAAAGACTGAGGAAAATGGCGTCGGCTGATGCCTTTATACCCAATTCACAGCAGCTATGACGTCGGGTGAAGTGCGACATCAGCCGAGGCCAGACCCAGACTTTGGAATCCGGCCGACCGAAGGGCTGCCTGAGGCAGGACAACCCATATGTTACGACTGCAGATGCATCCTTGAAGGACATCCTGTGGGACAGAGTCCCCAGCTACCAAAAAATTTGGGAGGCCCTCAAGGAAGAATATTCCGGAGCACTGCAGGGCCAAAGGCTGCCCTCCCTCTGGATATCAGATGTAATTTATAATGTGAAATAAAGGTATGAGAGGAAGCCCAAGTAGCCGCAGAACAAATGTCATCCAAGGGTACCCTTGACCAAAAGGCAGCAGAGGTAGCCATAGAATGGGTAGAATGAGCACGAACCCCCACGGGCTCAGGCCGACCAGAAATTTTGTACGTGAGCAAAATGCAGTGAGATATCCACCTAGCTAGAGTCACCTTCGTTACTGGTTTACCCAAGAATGGCTTAGCAAAGGAAACAAAGAGCTGTTCCGACTTACGAGAGGCAGCTGTTCTGTGCAAATAAAAGCGCAACTGTCTATGCACATCTAATGAATGGAGTCTGTACTCTCCTTTGTTCTGGTAGTTAGGGAAGAAGACAGGCAGATTAATGGACTGGTTGATGTTAGCCTCAGAAGCCACTTTAGGTAAAAAGGAGGGATTAGTCCTGAGGGATACTCTGTCCTTATGGAAGACAGGATATGGAGGTTTAGTACAAAGGGCCTGAAGCTCCGATACCTTTCTAGCTGAGGTAATAGCAATCAAGAAGGCAGTTTTCCAAGACAAATACTTTAAGTCAACCGAAGCTGCAGGCTCAAAGGGGGGCCACTAAGAGCCTGGAAGACTAAGGTTAGATCCCACGGAGGAACCGCATTCTTGACAGGAGGTCTTAAAAGAAAAGTGCCCTTCAAGAAGGTCTTACAGATATTAGAGGAAACTAAGGGACCAAGACTGTCTCCAATATGGAAGTGGGAAATGTCTGCCATTTGAACCTTCACAGTTGAAGTGGCCCCCTGATGAAAAATGTGGGATAAGAACTCAAGTACTGCTGCAATGGGAGCCGTAAAGGGGTCCAAATTCCTATGCCTGTCCCAGATAGAAAAACGTTTCCATTTACTGTTGTAGACTTTTCTACTAGAAGGCATATGTGCCGCCACCAGGATGGATTTAACTGCAGACGAGATGCCGGGAGTCCTAGCCACTAATGGAAAAGGATCAACCAAGTGGAAAGCTTGTGGTCATCCAGGTTCAGAGTTTTCAATCCCGAAGGATGAGAAAACAGATCCGGAATGGGATCTAAGATTCAAGAAGGAGTTATGAGATGAGACTGCATGCATGGAAACCAGGTTTGATGAGGCCAGAATGAGGCTATGACGATAACCTTGCTCCCCAACCGCCGAGCTTTCTGCAAGAATTTTGTCATTAACGGGAGAGGAGGATAAGCATAAAGAAGACCAGATGGCCAAGCATGAACTAGAGCGTCTCTGGGGCCCTCCCCCGATGGAGGGATTAGAGCAAAAATCTCGCTGCACTTTGCATTTGAAGGCGATGCGAACAGATCGCAGCAAGGCTGACCCCATTTGAGGAAGATCTGTTTCGCTACCAAGGGGTTCAGAGACCACTCGTAAGGTGAGAAGATAGTTCGACTCAGCTTGTCCGCTAAAATGTTGGACCGACCCGGGATGTGCGTTGCTAGCAGAAAATGGTTGGTGGATATCGCCCACTCCCAAACTCTCATTGTCTCTCGGCAAAGAGGGTAAGACCTGGTCCCTCCCTGTTTGTTGATATACCAGACAACTGACATGTTGTCTGTCTGAATTGCAATAGTCCCTAGAGGAAGATGGGCATGGAGAGCTTGCAACGCTAGAAGCACTGCTTTCATCTCCATAACATTGATATGCAGAACGGTCTCTGTTGGAGTCCACGTGCCTTGGACGGTTCTGCCCATGCAATGCCCCCCCCCCATCCTAGGCGAGAAGCGTCTGTGGTCTTGGGGTAGAGGCATCAAAAAGGGCCGCCTTTCCCAAAGCTCTCAGGGAATGGAGCCACCAAAGCAGAGATTCTCTGCAAACCCTGCTGAGGGGAATCGGGGAGTACAACGGATGTCGAAGGATGGACCACTGGACCTGCAAGGTCCATTGAAGAACCCTCATATTCAAGCGGGCGAGGGGTGAAAGGTTGACAGCCGCTGCCATAGACCCTAGAGCCCTCAGGACTAATTCCGCTGGTGGGGCCGGAAACTGTAGAAGAGCTATGACATGGAGAGTTAGGTTGCGGAGTCTGTCCGATGTCAAGGCCTTGGACTGAAGCGTGTCTATTCTGGCCCCTATGAAGTCCAGGACCTGAGCAGGCTGAAGGGACGATTTTTTGTAATTTATAGTGATCCCCAATTGGCGGGCCAAATGCAGGAAATAATCCCTGGCCAAGCATAGTAGATGCCTGGTGGGAGCGGCGAGGAGCCAGTCGTCCAGGTAAGGAAAAACCTGTATTCCCCGAAGCCTCAGGTGGGCCGCTACAACCGCCATGACCTTGGTGAACACCCTGGGAGCTGTGGTGAGGCCAAAAGGGAGGACCCTGAATTGATAATGACTGGCCCCCCAACCGAAAGCGGAGAAACCTCCTGGATCACCTGTCCATTAGAATGTGATAGTACGCATCCTTGAGGTCTACGGAGCATATCCAGTCGTTCTCCTGCAGAAGGGGGAGAATAGATTAAATGGTGACCATCTGGAATTTCTCCTTGGCAATGGACAGGTTTAATGCAGACAGGTCAAGAATTGGCCTTAAGTCCCCCGTCTTTTTTGGCACCAAAAAGAACCTGGAGTAATTGCCTGATCCGGACTGGCCTGGGGGGACGTGCTGGATGGCTCTTTTTCTTAGCAGCTCTTTAATCTCTAAAGCTGCCGCCTCCCTCTGATTGGGTGGAACATCGGGGAGGCGCCCGAACTGAGGGGGAGGATTCACGAAGGGAATAGAGTAACCTCTGGATATAATTCAGAGCACCCAGCAATCTGTCGTGATGGACTCCCAATGTGCTAGGTGTTCCGAGAAACGCCCCCTGACTGCCTCTAGAGATGAGCAGTCGGGGCAACCCCTCAGGGTTGCTGCACAGGTCAGTGGGAAAAGGGTTCCCTCGACCCGAAATTCTTCGGCCCCCCTCTGCCTCTGGGCCGGTGTCCGCCTTGTCCTCCCCCTGCCTCTGAAGGACGAAGGTTCCGGAGCGAAACGGGATTGCTGAGACTTCCGGAACCACATCTTATTTTGTCCTCTCTGATTCCTGGAAAAGGACCTTTGAGGAGCCCAGAAGCGGATTCTGATGGCAGAAAATGTCTTCCCGTCTTTCTCGCCCTGGAGTAGCACATCACGGACAGTCTTGCCAAACAGCGTAGGACCTTCAAAGGGAGCATTCGCGAAGGACGCCTTGAAGGGATCCGCAAAATGGCAAAGACAGAGCCAGGCATGATGCCGTAAGGCGATGCCTGCTCCGCTGGCTCTAGCCGCCCCCCCTCCATGGCATGGGAGAGAAGCCGCATAGACGTGTTGGATATCGACTTTAGAGTGGCTATTTGTGCCGAGAAGGTTCGTTTGTCCTCGGCCGACATGGACTCCGGGGGGTGACCCAGCGTACTCTTTGATTAGATCCCGCTGAAGCTGAATCACGTGTGCCAAGTAGTTCACAGCCCTTATGGAGAAGGTGGCTGAAGCAAACATCCGCTTTCCAATGCGGTCCATCATCCGAGACTCCTTGTTGGGAGGATGTAATGAGGAAATATCCTGTGCCAGTTCTTTCTTGGTGGCAGCCGCCACCACCATGGCATCTACTGGGGAACCTTTGCTCCATGCTGTCCTGTCGGGGGACTAAGGATCTTATCTGGTCTCCTGGGGATCGGCTCTACAGTGTCCGGCTCCTTCCACGCCCTGGTAGTTATAAGATCTACCAGGGGGTCAGCCGGAGGGGACACCCAAGAAGTAGATGGGCCTGCGTCAAACGCCTCCATAAACACAGACTCATCCGAGGAAGGTTTTTGGGCTAACCACCACCCTCTAATGCGCAGCATCTCCATGATGTCTCCAAAGGAGACGTCCTCGGGGGGGTGACCTGCGGGAACCCTCCCCTTCCTCCAAGTCAGTGTCTTCCTTGAGGAACTCGAGGGAGTCCAAGTGCCTCCTTTTACACTTTCGTTTATGAGGAATCTCCTCGGGGGGGCTGTCTGAGGAGGGCTCACCAACCAGGTCCTGTTCCTCTAGGGGAACAATCTGGCATCTGGGACCTAGACGCAGGCTGTCCCTGGGGCCGGATAATGGAAGACAGGCCCGCCTGCGAGGGAATGGCGGGTGGATCCATAGCAAGAGCCTGGGGCCTCGAATCCCTCGACAGGACCCTCTCCATGACGTTGAAGGCCGAAGGTGAACCGCTCTCCCTAGGTCCGACGCGGCCGGAGCCAAAGCGATCAGTCCCGAAAGAGAAGTGTGCTCCGACCACATAGGAGCCGAAGACATACTCACCCCTCTGGATCCGAGGCTCGGCTCCCAGCCCCAAGAGCTCGGATCCGAAAAAGGACCAAACTCGAGGGTACAGCCGGCGAAGTAGCGATTACTATCGGCGCCAACTCCCCAGCTCCAACGCTACCCGGATCTGACGGCTCCGAAACCAGATAATGGATCGGAGAAGGAGCAATGGGGGCAAAGAAAGGGGCTGAGCTCCCCCCCCCTGGAGGGGGGGGGCAAGAGCACTCCCATCTGCATCTGGGCCTGGAGGAAGCGACGTATCATCCAGTCCATGTCCGCATCTGAAAGGCTCCTCGTTGATCTAGAAGCCGCCAAGGCTGGCCGGGAAGGCTGCCTCAACGACCTCGAAGGTGACCGGGTCTCCTCCTCCGGCTCCGGAGAGAAACTTGGAGAACGGAGCCAAAGGGGGGGGGGGAGACCTGGAGACCTTCAAAGTAGAACAGAGCTGCTTAGCAGCAGGGCCGATGGGGCAGAAACGGCCCGCCGCTTGCGGCTCCTATGCCTCTCCCTGTCTCTTTCCCTCTCTCTCTACCTCTCTTATCTTTCTTTCTAGAGTCCCTCTCTCCCTGGGACCCAGTGGGAGTCTGAGTCCCGGCCAGGGGAGCAGGAACAGTTGGCTGAACAGCCGTGGCTGGTGCCACTGAGGGAAAGAGGAAGAAGCAGAATCCACGGGCAAAAGGCCTGCAAGGATTAACTTGGTCCTCCTGTCCCTCAAAGCCTGGGGGTTAAAGGCTGCACAGATCTGGCAGCCTGATGACAAATGAGCCACCCCCATATAATGCACTGAGTGTGGCCATCGGCTGGGGACAGCTTATGGCTACACTCAGAGCATTTAGAAAATATGGCCTTAGGGCCTTCGGCCATGACAACTCACACACACCCCCTCACACACAGATAAGGGGAAGGGAAAGGCTAAGAATAACTGACTACTAAAACAAGTTAAGCTAAATAAACTACAAGTTAAGCTAAATAAACTAAGGGTCGATTAATACACGCACACAATTTAGTTTGAGAAAAACAGAGCAAAAAAACCCTATTAAACCACTCACAAAACTGCCAGGAGCTAGTCACTCGTGCTTCAAGAAGCTGAGTAAAACGAGATCTAAGGGCTGGATGGAGGTAGCAGGGTATTATGGGTAAGGAGGAGGAGCTTGGAAAGCTGCCGGCTCGGATCTGGGTCGGATCTGATACCCACAGGTTGCTGATCAAATGAAGTTAACTACTTCAGATATAATAGTTGGTGCTGACAAAGTCTGTGCAGAGTGTGGCACCAACGGTTTAAGTAACTTCCCATTAGGTTCTGCGGAAACTATGGGAACTGGGGATATCTTGGTTACCTTAGTAGGTGGTGCCGAGGAGACTCTCGGAACCGAATGGCTCCTCTTCTTAGATCCTTCATGTTTACTGGAAAAGGAAGTGAGAGAGCTAATATCAGTTTTAAATTTGGAAGAAGCAACCATGGCATCATCAAAATCAAATTTAATAAGGCCCTTTAAGATTAACTTATTTTTCCCTTTCCACTAGGGCCCGGTGACTGAAGCCGTGAAAAACAGCACAGTCTTCTTGAAGATGCACTGCACCTAAGCAGTAGAGACACATAGAGTGTCCGTCACAGTTTGGCAATTTTCTCCCACTTCTGGCATCTTTTGAAGCCAGGAGTACCCCTGGCCTTGTCAGACATAAGAAATGAAATACATGCATACACACACACACACACAGAAAGAGCAAATTTTTTTTTTTTTTTTGTAACGTTAGAAGAAAATACAAATAATGGTACTGAAGGTTTGCAGTAAAGGTAAATAATAAGAGTAGGTAGAAAAAAGTACCAACAATGGTACATTCGCTTTACAGTTGAGGAAGAAAGAGGAAAAAGGAGAGACTAGCAACAATAGTAGTGGAAGAATAACACAAAGTGTTAAGAAAGAAGTCTAGAGAGGAGTAGGGTAAGTGAAATAGAGACAGAGAACTAAAGCATTTTTGAAAGAAAAAGCACTTACAATTTTAAGAAATCACTTAACTCGAGAGCGGTCAGAAAAAAATGCATCTGGCACTAAAAATGGCAAATGAGATTGGAGGTAAGCCTGATAGTGAGATTGAGAGATTTTTGAAGGTGCGAGCTGGAATAATAGCGGAGTTGGTTCCGTGATATGGAACCAAACTCACAGTCAAGGATTAAGTGAAGACTGACATCTGATCTTTTTTTCAAGCATTTACAAGATTGTTAATTTCCCAACCCCCATGGATACAGACTGAGACAAAACACTGAAGACATAAAAATTACTTCACATAAAATTCAATTCCTAATGGAGTTAACAGCCCTCCAAAGGAAAGTCTGCAATTACTGTACCGGGCTAATTAAAATAAATAAATAAAGGTGACTACTTCCTCTGTAAGCTTCCATGAAGTGAAAGAACCAACCTTTTTTTCTAAGTCAAAAGTAAAAGAAAATAAAATTACATACATTTTATATATATATATATATATATATATATATATATATATATATATACATACACACATTTATATTATGTTCCCCCAATACCTACCACGCAAAACTCAAGCTTACAGGGAAACAGATTTACAATAACAAACCTCTCAATTACATTAGTTTTAGAAATACAACTATAAAAGTATTCCATATACATAAATACCACCATAAAAAGGACACTGTTATTAATACAATATTTGTGGCTTGCAACATTCTTTAGACACCTGTGCAAAACTCCACAATGTTTAACAGGAAACAGAGTTGTGTAAGTTGCACTTACCATAACTTACATGTGACAGCTGTGCATCGGCTATGCATCAAATAACTGACAGTACGTGGCAACTAAGTACTGGGTGACTAATATGTGATGACAGGTGTGTATTAGTCATGCATCAGGTAAGTAACAGTGCATAACAGCACAGTACTGGCTAACAACAATATGCATCAGGTGTGCAACACTTACTTATTAGTATAGCAGGCGAGTGCTGAGTAAAAATGTTACAGGTATGTATTACATATGTACCAGATAAGTATCAGTGTATGATGGGTAAACATTAGTTACTGACAAACTGTGCATCAAGAACATACTGGATACGTGTAAACACACAACTTGAGAGTACTGTGCGACTACTAATGGATGGGGTTTGGCGTAATAGTCTTCACCTCACAGAGGATAGACACAGACTGATAGGTTTTTCCAACTGAAGGATAGGGCATCCACTTTCCATGCTGGTCTGTGATTGAGCACCTGGATTTGCCTTGAGAGGCTCTGTTGGACACAGGAAAGGACCAATGTTTTAGTAGGCTAGTGCCTACTAAACCTGGGTGGCTGCACTTGTAAGAAATATTTTACAGTTTGCATAGATTTAGCTTTGTCTTCCATTTTCTTTAAAATCTCTTCTGCCTTATTACCAAAGAGTATCATGCTGTAAAGGGGCATCCAACAATTTAGCTTTAACATGATCATGCAGATTTTGCTCCTTGAGCCAGGCATGCCTTCTAATCACAGATCCAGTAACTGCGGCCCTGAAAGAGGCCTCCAAGGAATCAAAACTGCACTGCAAAGTATGCTTTCTAACCTGTTCTGCTGCATGCAATAATTCCTGTAATTCTTTATTTTCCACAGAATCAGAAATCAACATCATTTTCTGTTTCATTAAGCCCATAACATGCTGTTGATATTTAAGCATACATTCGTTTTGGGCTCCATTTGCCCTGAATGCATCTCCACGCCAGGTGGGCCCCCTCAAGCATCGTCTGATGCGTCTATAGTTAGGGTTTGGGTGGCAGGGGGTAGAGTGAAGGACAGTCCCTTGTTTTAGTGACATGTCTCTGCCCACCAAAGAAACTCCTGTTGTAGGCAGGGAATGAGAGGAATCATTGTTTCCAGACTGTGACAATGTTGACTCCATAAACTTTTTAGGTACCATTGAAGTTTCCTCATATGCAGTCTTGCATATGGAATTAATAGAATGCAGGGTGCCATAAACCCCAAAGCCTGCAGAATTTGTCTTGCAGATAACTGGGTTTTGTTGCCATCTGTTTGAAGTATGTTGCCAGTTGCCTTTGTTTGTCTGGCGTAATGTTGTATTCAAGCTTGCACCCAGGAATGTAATTATTTGAGAGGGTACCAGTTGTGATTTATTTTCGTTCATTGTTGAAGAAGAATGTCCTTGTTCTGTGCTTGAATGAGACAGTCGGTCCAGGTAAGTATAAATTTGTATGCTTCGTTGTCTGCAAAATGCAATTACTGGTGCCAGGCACTTTGTAAAGACCCTGGGCTCAGTAGACAAGCCAAAGGACAGTGCAAAGAATCGGTAATGCATAAAACCTGCCTTGAAGCAGAGGCATCTTCTGCACAATTCCTTTATTGAGATATGCAGATATGCCTCTTAAGTCTAGAGTCACTAACCAAGTGTTCCTGCCCAGCATAGGCCCTAGCTGTTGTAAAGTCAGCATTTTGAATTTTGGAATGTCCAGGAATGTGTTCAAAATCAATAAGCCCAGTATTGGACGCCAGGTATTGCCTTTTCTGGGTACCAGGAACAGTCTTGAATAAAAACCTTGTCCTTTTACCTGTTCTAGTACTGGCTGAATAAGGGACGTAACTTGTTTCTGAGCCTCTGCCCATTGATTTTGTGGCAGATCTGGCCAACCCTTGGGAATTGGCAAAGCATGGAAATGAAATCTGTACCCCTGGGATACTATGTTTAATACCCACTTGTCCTGGGTAATTAACTGCCAATTTTGAGCATGAAGTGCTAGTTTTCCCCCCAAGGGGGCAGTCAAAAGATAAGTGCTTGGTGATGGTAGAGGAAACTCATTGAGACTGCTCACTGTAGGGTTGTGCTTTGTTTCCTCCAGACTTGGGAGGTGGAGGCACCCCATTGCTTTGACTTGTAAGAACCCTGTGATTGTTATCTAGAGCCTTTTGAGCACCTGGATTTGCATTGAGAGGCTCTGTTGGACACAGGAAAGGACCATTTTTTAGTAGGCCAGTGCCTACTGAACCTGGGTGGCTGCACTTGTAAAAAATTGTTTACGGTTTGCATAGATTTAGCTTTGTCTTCCATTCTTTAAAATCTCTTCTGCCTTATTACCAAAGAGTATCATGCTGTAAAGGGGCATCCAACAATTTAGCTTTAACATGATCAGGCAGATTTTGCTCCTTGAGCCAGGCATGCCTTCTAATCACAGATCCAGTAACTGCGACCCTGCAAGAGGTCTCCATGGAATCAAAACCACATTGCAAAGTATGCTTTCCAACCTGTTCTGCTGCATGCAATAATTCCTGTAATTATTTATTTTCCACACAATCAGAAATCAACACAATTTTCTGTTTCAATAAGCCCATAACATGCTGTTGATATTTAAGCATATGAAACTGGCAGTTTAAGGCTCTAATTGCCAAGGCTGCAGACGTATAAACCTTCTTTCCCCATCTATCCAGCGCCCTGGAGTCTCTATCAGAGGGGGTAGGATTTTTGGCTGTAGAGGCCTTTACACCTTTGGGACCTTGTGAGATAGGCTCAGGATCAGCAGCAGGATTTTTGAATAGAAATTTGTGGGAGTCAGGAACCCTGTAATATCGGTCTGGCTTAATAGGAACCGGAGGTAGGGAATCAGGAGCCATGCTTGATTCCGAAAACACATCAACAATGCCTAATACAGGAGGTATAGCCAAAGGCCTTTGCTGAAGAAGGAGGAAATCCCTAAGCCTCTTTTTTGACTCAGAGAAATCCTGACTCTCCCAATGAAAATGTTCCCTTAAAGTATGCAAGGTTTCTCCAAAAGAATAATCCTCGGGAGGAGATGCAGATGGGATGGATTCTTCTGCATCTGAATCCTCATAGGGTGGTATAGAAAATTTCTGATCAGAAGAGGAATCAGAAGAAATGTAAACCTGATCTGAAGATTCATAACCAGTGTCTTGCCTAGGCCTCTTAGTAGGGGGGAGTTGGGAACCACTGATCAAGGTAATTAAGTCCTCAGCCATTTTGATCATCTGTTTTTTTAGGCATAGGGGCCTGAGAACATGGCTCATGCGTCAGTTTTTTAGACTTAGATGTTTTTGATCTTGTTTTTGAAGCTGGCGTCGGTTTTATATAAAAAAGTTGAGGCATGAAAACACCCTCAGAAGCTGGTGCCTGCTCAGCGGCTCCAGACCCATCCAAGGGAGAGACATTCGCGGGTTCAATACTCTGAGAATCTCATGGCATTCCGGACTCCGCATGGGTCTCGGTAGAGGCCTGGGACTCAAAAGTAGCGGGTATCATGGGCTACGAAAGCACCTCACTTAGTACCGGAGAACTGGAGTTTGCCTTAGGAGAAGCTTCGTCGGTTATGGACCTTGACGGTCTGTCTCTGTCTTTTTCTTTGCGTTTTTTATGAACTCCGGTAATCGGATTGCTAACCGACGACATTTCAGGGTAATTAAGTCTGGATCCAAAATATTTTGAAGCAAAAATATACCAACGCTTAATAGCGCGTTGGTTAAATCTAGCACAAAACCGACAGCAAGGCTCGTTATGATCTGGGCCTAGGCAAGGAATGCAGTACAAATGAAAATCCTTATGAGGTATTTGCTTTCCACAAGTAATGCAATTATTAACTTTTGCTGAAATTGGTAAGGAGCAAAAAAAGGTTTCCCCAACTGGGTACTTAGCTTTAGTTGAAGACTTCAGTTCTGAAACTCGAATTCGAAAATTTCAGGAGTCGGCTGACCGGCACTTATGAACTGCTTCTGCTTTGGGCACCACATGGCAAGAAAGACTGAATAAAATGGCGTCGGCTGCATGTTTTATACCTCTGACTACCTGACGTCATGGAAGAGGAGACAACAACCGACGCAGGACCCAAGACTTTGTTATTCAGGCCGACTGAGGGCAACCTGCCAGCAGATTACCCTAATGTAATGACTGCAACAGTGAAACACGAGGATCATCATACTGGATACGTGTAAACGCGCAACTTGAGAGTACTGCGACTACTAGTGGATGGGGTTTGGTGTAATAGTCTTCACCTCACAGAGGATACATGGTTTGATTCTGACTTTGGGTTATTGGCTAGTCTTAAAAATGGACCTTCAGGGCAGTTAGCCTAGCATTCACCTATGAATCTATGAAAACTGTAAATACTCTTAATTCTTCATTACCCTCAATAAAAAAAATGCCTAGAAGGTGTCAGAAATGAATCATTCAAGCAGTCAATTGTTGTTATTGGAAAATGTGGTGTATCAAGCTTCCACTGACTCATGTGAGTATATCCTATTTGTGAGGAAGCCAGAGTTAAATGACCCTGGTCAATTCCATAAGAAGGAAGAGCCAGTTTTGTCTGGGTCAGAAGGGAGTCAACACAACTTCTGGAGAGTCCTTCTGAGTCTTCAGAATGACCCTGGATATCAGTGGAATGCAAGGAAATTCAGGGACATTCCAGACCATCATGAGGGTCTGTCCTGTTCCTGACCAGCTTATCTGCCAATTCATTTTGCTCTGACAGTATGCAAGATGCTTGCAGGGTTATACACTGCTGTAGCACCAACTTCCAAGCCAACATTAACCAGTCTGCAGAGGGTAAAACATGTCTCACCACTTTATATTTAGAGACAATGCCACAGTGATGCGGAACATAACCACCTGAAATGAAGAGGAGGCTCCATCGGGATCAGAGGTCATGAAGAAACCCTACAGCATGGACCACACCAAACACCTTTGATGTCTATGTGCTTTGGTCCATCTGAACTATTCCACAGGCCTTTCACCTTTACCCCCATAGAAATTGCCCCCCCCCAAAAAAAAAATGGGGAGTGCCTTACTGCCTTTACCAATGTAGTTTGTTCTGGACAAAGGTCAAACGTAAAATCTGAAAATATCAGAGGATGAGAATTGCTTGGTCTACTTTTTTTTAAACAATTTATTATCTGGCAAGACGAAGCATGAGAATCATAAGAAGCCATGACCCCTAGAATCCACAGACATTATCTGGCTGATGCCTCAGACTGACAGATCATCAGAAAAATTTCCCACATACAAATTCACTTTTTCCCATGCTAGGAATGCCTTTGAAGAGGCACATCTAGAAGGCAGTCAAAGCACAATCTTGTTTGACAGTCAAGGATTTTTGAACACATATCTGGAAGCTCAGATTGGTAAGGCAGGAAGAAAATGATGTTAAGGAATCCTGGCATCTGGCATGGCCACTGCAGAGTCACCCAACAGTGGCAGAGGTACTGTCTCTGCCCGGAACTGTATGCTTACTGTTAAACTGAAAAACTTCACTGTATTCCCACTGAAAACACTGGCACATTCTAGCAATAGTCTCTCAGAAAGAGAACCTCCACGGGGAGAATCAAAAAGAGAGTTTTCCTCCAAGCCCAATCAGAAATCTGAGGAAGAAACACTATTTGCCCCTGCAGCTTCCTGTTCATATTCAGAATCTTGAATCTTTTCAGGAAAAGAAGAATCCCTCTGTTTTAACAGAAACAAGTTTCCAAGAAAAATCAATTGCGTGAATCAAACCCTGAGCCAGACCCATTAAACTACTTCTATCTGAAGAAATTTGAGGCATAGAAAGAAGACACATACTTGGTTTTCGGTTTCTTTTTGGCAGGAAAAATGTGGTGATCCATATTACTAATGGCAGAAGCTGCTTCCCCAGGGATGAGCACAGCATTCTGACACAACAGGGAAACGTTCCCCGTTCCTTCTCCCAGGACCAAAAAAAAAACGTGATCTCCCTTCCCACTGAGGGGATCCCAACAGCTGCAGAGACATGGCTAACCCATTCCATAGTGGCTGTATGTGCTACACTACAGGGATCTAGGGTAAAAGACAAGTGGTCTGAAATGCAACAAATGGCCACAGCAGAGTCACTTACCTGTGGCCAAGGCAAACTGCTAGGCTGCTGCGATTGCAAAGGCTGTTTACTTAGATTTTTCTTTTTGTGGCTGGAAAAAGAACCAGCAGTGGGACCAGTAGTCTGTCCTACGGTCAAGCCAAAAACTGCCTCTTTTACAGGGAAGACGAGCAACAAATACTACCAGTCGAAAAAATATACTTTTTGATAGGGCAAAAAACACAGTAAAAAGAACTTTAATACATTATCCAGCCCCACAAAAAAACATACACAATTTCTCCACAGAAAAAATGTTTTCAGTTACTTTATATTACTATTAAACTGACAAAAAGAGTACACAATTTAAAAGCAAGTTACAGTCTTCAGGCACAACACTGCTAGCTTTAAAATAACTTCCCTGAAGAGAAAAGTAATAAAGCACCAACAAAATAAAGAAAATGGAAGTTTTTTTTTTCCCAAAAGGGAACTTAACTGTCCAGCAAAGGAAAGAACAAGACAACCACTGATCCTCAAAAGCCTCAGAAGGGCATACTCTAAGGTGGCAAAGCTCTGAAGGGCTTTGAGCCCAAATCTGTCTTTTAGTCAGCTTAGATGAAGTTGCCTAAAAGATGGGGACCTGGAAAGTGCCTTAAAGGTTTGGAAGCTGGTCTGGTTGTTATATCCTTGGCAGGATATAACCCCATATAGATAAAAGTACTGCAGCAGTAATCAATACATTGAACATCAGTCACAAAGAGAGTCTAATGATGCATTAACTTCTCTCGGGAGATCAGCAGCCAAGGATGATGTTTCTGTCGATGGTTTATGGTCAAGACCTATACCATCTCTTTGCAAAGGGGCTAAAAAAGGTGTTTTGATTGTATGTTCACATCCTACATCTGAACATGGCTGTTGGACCAGAACACGGTGAGCGCTGGCCTCGCCTCCTCATTCAGAACCTTCAGTTTAGTAAGCAATGTCCACAGCTTCAGCTGGTAACTGAAGCCCCCTTTCCTGAGTATCCACTTTCACAGAACTATAACAGAGGCAAAGTAGGTTCCCACCTCACTAATGAAGCTTCCATCAAGAAAACATGTTACATGTTATCCTGCATTACAACCCATAAGAAGGTCTGTGGGGATGCTCCACCTCTCCCAAACTTCTTGAGAGGGGTCTAACACCAGATGTACAAGCATGTGATGACTACCCAATGATGCCTCATGATCTATTACAACAACCACATCTTCAGGTATAGAAGAGGCACCAAGATGACTTTGGTTAGCAAACAATCCAGAAACCACAGGAGGGCTACTACATACTTACCCAGACTGCCAAGGTCATGACCTCCTGGGCTGCTTTATGGGTAGAAATGTCCATCTCTGAAGTGCATCCAACCCTTCCCAAGACCATAATCCTCACAGATAGTCTTAGAGAGAACTTCTTCCAGATTATGAAGATCACCAAGGCTTGCAACTATGAGAGTGCTCAAGACAGGGAAGTTACATGGAGTCTCCTAATGGGGATAGCAAGACTCATTCATGCAAGAAAAGGAAGCCAAGGAGGTCCCATCTCCTGTAAGGCCTGACTCACTATGTTCTGCATCTTAGCAGACACTCTGGATTCAGAGGAAAAAAGAATCAGAAGTTTTTATTGAAACAGATACTTACTCACAGCAAAGGAAAAACATTCCAATATGAACTACACACATTAAAAAGGATCCAAGTCCAGCATCACAACCGTGATGTTCTACGGCAACAGGGGAAGAATCAACATCTAGAAAATGTTGCACAAGATGTGCCTGTTGAAGTTTCAGAAGTCCAGTATGAGGTGAAAATATCTAATCCCATTCAGAACCAGAAAGATGTGGGAGTATAACACGGCCTCATTCTGAAATATGGACAGTCTCTATGGTCCCTTTGAGAAGCATAGACTTGGCCTGTTCTAAGAGATCTGCAGAGATGACCTGATATCTCAGTCAAATTCTTTCCTACTGAGGATCTAAGGGCTCTGAGATGGGGCTTCCCATGATGATGACAACAGCCTACTTGTCTTATGTAGCAGCCCCCTTAGGGACCTGCCAAATAGACTGCCTTCGAATTCAGTTAGGATTAACTCTGGGATTCATCAACAATCTGTACTTAATCCTTTTTAGCAAGTCTCTTTTCCCTCATACACCCTCAGTCCATTAAAGAGGGGAGACTGTGAAAGCTGACTGATTCCTGTGATTCCTCTGATTGCACAAACACCTGAAAGTCATTAACCAGGAACTGTTCTCAATGCTCATCCTTGCATTACTAGGGAGGGTGCATGTTATCATATAGGTCCTTACACCACGCTTACATTAACGACACTTAGTACAGTTATTGGTATTCAGGAATGCTAATGAGTTCACACATTATTTACATAATCATGATGCTCACAAGTCTGACTCTGCACTACTGGTAATCGTTTATCTAATACCCTTGTATCGTACTGTTTTTTGTTTTAAACCACACAGCTCAATACTGCTACAAATACAAGACTTTAGGAAATGTACCTATTTTATAAAGTGCTGTATTGTCAAGGTAAGTTGCTATTTCTTAACTATGCTTTTCTGTAATATTAAAAGGTGAAGAGCAGTGACCGCTGAAAAGCATTACTATAACTTTAGATTTACTGCTTTTACAGAGGAAATAATACCGACATAACTGTACATCTCAGATAAAAGACTCTACTCTTGCATGCAAATACATATATATCCCTAAGCAATCAGTTATAATATAACATTTTTTTTTTTTTTTTTTTTACAGGTTCCACACTTACCTCGTCATTGGTGCATGTGCAAATTGTGTCCTTGGGGACTGTCCCTTTCTCATATTATCAGAACACAATCAATACATGTTTAAACTAAAGGGTGTGGTGTCTGACAGACATCACTTTTCCTGTGTGTATGGGATCTCAGGCTTTGAGCTAGGTAATGATTGTGTGTGCTACCCTTTGCCTCTTAGCCAACCAGCACCATCTTCAGCTGGTGGCTCTCCTTCATATTCCTCATTTATACCTGCTACTGCTGGCCCGGACTGTGGTCCTTGAAACTGTGGTCCTGCCCCCTTGCTGTCCTAACTGAAGCTGTCTACTGAGAATTACATTGTGTAACATGGCCCAGACTATGTATTTTTGCATAGGTGCCTGGGTCGTACTGAGGTGCACTTACTGATCTGCCTAGAAACGAACTTTGATTTAAGCAAACCAAACACATGTTCTATGATATTCCTAGCTTGACCGTGGGCCTTGTTGTATTCTTGCTTAGTGGGGTCGTGTGGGTTTCTCATGGGTGTCATGAGCCAGGGCTCCAGTGCATAACCTGTATCCTCCACTAAATACCTTTGCAGATAGTCACTCCTAACAAACCTGGTATATAGCTCACAAGTATGCCATATGCGAGTTGTAGAAAAATATGAAAGACTAGCCTTTTGAGCTATTCAAGCTACGCTAAAACACCAAGCAGTACTAGTAAGAAATATTAGTAAATTAAATGCCAAACAGTAGTAAAAAAAATTCCTTCACTTTTACAAATAAAAACAGACTCATATTCTCCATATCAAAACAACAGATCTTGTCGCAATTAAAAAATAACTTCATTTCTTAGCAGCAAAACAACAAATCTTTATTGGGTGAAACTTATATAAATCAACAGATAAGCACTGTGCTTAAAACGTTTTTAAATGTATAAACACAAGATTTATTTCTAGTTTCTTTACAAAAGCACAGCACTTATTATTGTTTGGCGTTTAATTTACAAATATTTCTTAATACTACTGCTTGTTGTTTTAGCTTAGCTTGAATAGATCAAAAGGCTATTCTTTCATATTTTTTCCTAGTTGTTTTGACTTGAATTGTCCAGCGCTGGATGGTTTAAGTTAACTAAACTTCAGGGTCCTCACAATGCTTCATTTCTAATGTGTGTATCAGTCATGAAAACTGCCTGGGTTACCTGCACAGACACTGTAGATGATCCCTTGGGCATTACAGACAACCTGACAATTTATAAAGTGGAAACCTTTTCTGATGTACCTCCTTCCCTGTTCCCCTGGTGGGGCTTTTATTTCTGTGTGTGCAATCTATGGCCCCCAAAACTTCAGGGAAGTGAGTGTGCTACTGCATAGAATTCCTGTATGGCTCTTGCTCTCTGCTGTGGTGTTTGTGAGAAATAGACATGCTCCCTTGCACGGAGTAGCACTGCATTTAAAAACTGATGTAATATGCTAGAGGTGCCTGTGACACACCTAATGTATTGCTATGGGTCTGTAAAGTACTAGTAGCTAACAGACATAATGCTGCTCACATACCTTTGTTTCCACTGAGATGGGTTCTCCATGATTTCCGTGGCCTGCAGTGGGCACACCAGAGGTTGCACATTTTCTTTAGTGTTTCCCTGTCCACCCTGTATCACTCAACAATGTGTGTCATGCAGTCCATGATAAGCTAAATGAGGTCTAAACACTCTTCTTCTTGATCAATGTCTGGCAGCAGCACCCTGATTTAAAGCTTACTGCACATAAAGCATAATAGCAACAGCATTCAAAGTATAATTGTGCCTGTATTCCAAAAAGGTTTTGATGTACATGGCAAAAAGCCTACACAGAGTGTACACGACTGCTTTGCAACTTCCTGAAAAGTGCTGCCATGCTGAACTAGTTAATTATCATGTACTTTGGCTGGTTATGTTTCATTAACATATTCTGACATTTCACTTTGTTTGGCAGCTTTGAACATCATGCAGAGCTGTTTAATAAATATCAAATAATGTGCATTCATGTTGGCAACACCAGCAGAGTTGCTACACTTAATGTTGATCTTTATGAATCCAGGCCTAAGACTAATGGGCTGAAGAGGTCGCCCTCTGAGAAACATAGTTAATGCCAGAGAAAGTAAGACTACCTGATGCTTTGTATTCTCCTCAAACTGTAAGAAGCTAGAAGTGGTAATAAGAGGCTTGGCATCACAGTGAGGGCCTATCTTCCATCTACAGATGCCATCAATAACATTTTTAGAGGCCAATCCAAAGAAGACCTCGCCCCATAAAGGGATGCTGAAGATGGCATGCCTGAGTTCATCGTTAAAGGAGAATGGCCTTATCTATAGCATCCTCAACACACAAATACTACAACCTGTTGCCCTAGCCATAGTGTCAGCATACAAACTTACAGTGGGATACATTGTTAGCACAACTTAAGAGCCACATAAGAATCTTAACTCACTCTGTCTCTCTCATTCCTGTAATCAACAAGGATTAAAATCTTTTCCAGACACCGAACCATTAGGAAGGACTGGAAATGAGACAAGTGAAAAAGCTGAGGGATCTGAGCCACAATATGGTATACGAAAACACTCTTCATAACCTTATCCAAAAGCTTTGCACTCCTTATCAGACAGGGAAGCTGAAAGATACAGTGGTCTCTGGAACAGATGCTTCGCCGAACAATCACAAGATTTGGCCTTAATATGTTTACAGAGGATCACACCTGGCTCTGCTGGGGAACAGTACAGGGTATTAAACTCCATGGGTGGAATGACCCAAGGCTCCTTAACGCTTCCTCCCAAATGTTCACTTACAGGCAAGGTAAAGGTGAGTCGGGCCATTCTCAAACGTCAAAAATAAAGGACTCTGGATCCTATGACTTTCCTTTGTAGAACAGAAGGTTAGAGAAAGAGCCCAACCTCTTGAACCATAGATCCAGAACTGGTAAGTCTACATATGGTTAATGAACATGACGGCTGACTGCGCAATGGAGGATTACCAGAGGTGAGACAACTGATAAGTTTCCCCCTGCTGAACATTATTCTGCGTGCACTGTCTAAACAAATTCCATTTATTTCTATAAAATATGCACCTTCCCTTTTCTAAACATCTCATCCTCCAGTCCCCTTTACCTTCTTTACAGTATTCAAAACTTTTATTACATTTGGTATAGTTTTTTATTTCCATTTTCTAGTAATTGCTTTATGTCTGCAAACTGTAGTGACCTCAAGACTACAGCTAGCACTGAAAAGCTAATCGGATTTGGCACCAGTCACAGGAAAGAATCAACAAGGATTTAAGAAAGTCTTAAATTATTATTGTGTGAAAAAGGATGATAGTGGTGAGAGGTAACATAGTAGAAGACAACAGGGTGACGTGTCTGATGAGTGGGGGTTGGTGAATAAATGCTCTTTACTGGCATTCACTATTTATTACATTTTTACAGTTACGGGTAGCAAGTCAGGTAATTCTGATGGTTACTGAAGTGAGTGAGTTACAGAGACAGAGAAGCATAGAAAGATCATGTCATTTTTTCCATATGAGAGATTAAGAAAAAATATGCTAAAGTTCCAATCTCCTCAGTCTAACTTATGCCTGTCTGTTTCATGCCAGGTAACCCTGGGCACTTTGACAGCTTGTTTCAAATGAACTCCTGTACATACTAATTTTATCTCAAAATCTGAATGTTGCTACAAAATCTTTTGCAATGCCAGATAAGTTCTTCTGAAGTAAAGTGAGTAAAATAACAGACATTGCCTAGACGTTTATATTCTATTTTATTTCAGAATCAGAAAGGAAGCATATGATATTCAACAGATCTGGATAATACAAGTAATTAAAAGGAAATAAATATGCTAAAGCATGAACTTTCCTTTTAATCAAAGTACAATAATTTTGAAAGACAGAACTACATACATATATATATATATATATATATATATATATATATATATATATATATATATACACACACACACACACACACATATATATATATATATATATATATATATATATATATATATATATCCCCTTTTACTTGTATATATTTTGCACACACTCTCTCTCTCTCACACATATGCAAACTGCAGTGACAGCATGACGCAGGACAGCACGTTCATTTGCTATTGAGGACCTTGTGACATTGGGCCAGTATGGAGAATAATGGTCTGCAAAGGTACAAGTACAGTGGATATAAAATGTGTACACGCCCCTGTTAAAATGCCAGTTTTTTGCGATATAAAAAAAATGAGCCCACAATAAATCATTTCAAAACTTTTCCCACCTGTAACGTGACCTATAACCTGTACAATTCAATTGAAAAACAAACAAATCTGTTAGGGGAAAAATATAAAAAATAAAAAACGTACAATAAGCTGGTTGCATAAGTGTGCACACCCTTAAACTAATACTTTGTTGAAGTACCTTTTGATTTAATTACAACATTCAGTCTTCTTGTTAGGTGTTTATCAGCATGGCACATCTTAACTTGGCAAAACTGGCCCACTCTTCCTTGTAAAAGTGCTCTCAATCTGTCAGATTGCAAGGGCATCTCTTGTGCCCAGCTCTCTTCAGGTCACCCCACAGATTTTCTACTGGATTTAGGTCTGGGCTCTGGCTGGGCCATTCCAAAACTAATTTTCTTCTGGTGAAGCAATTCTTTTGTAGATTTGGATTTATGCCAGGGGTCATTGCCATGTTCTCTTCTTTCAGCTGCTCCCGTTAGGGGTCGCCACAGCAGATCAACCTGCTTCCATTTCTTCCTGTCCTCTGCATCTTGCTCTGTCACACCAACCACCTGCATTGTCCTCTCTCACCACATCCATAAACCTTGTCTTAGGCCTTCCTCTTTTCCTGTTACCTGGCAGCTTCATCCTTAGCATCTTTCTCCCAATATACTCTGCATCCCTCCTCAGCACATGGCCAAACCAATGTAATCTTGCCTCGCTGGCTTTGTCTCCAAACCTTCCAACCTGGGCTGACCCTCTAATATACTTATTCCTAATCCTGTCCATCCTCGTCACACCCAGTGCAAATCTCATCTTCAACTCTGCCACGTCAAGCTCTGACTCCTGCCTTTTTGTCAGTGCCACTGTCTCTAACCCATATAACATAGCTGGTCTCACTACCCTTTTGTAGACATTCCCTTTCACTCTTACTGGTACTCGTCTGTCACAAATCACTCCTTACACTCTTCTCCACCCTGTCCATCCTGCCTGTACTCTCTTCTTCACCTCTCTTCCACACTCACTATTACTCTGAACTGTTGATCCCAAGTACTTAAACTGATACATCTTAACCACCTCTACTCCCTGCATCCTCACCATTCCTCTATCCTCCCCTCTCATTCACACACATATATTCCGTTTTAGTCCTGCTGACCTTCATTCCTCTTCTCTCTACAGCATATCTCCACCTCTCCAGGGTCTCCTCCACATGTTCCCTACTCTCACTACAGATCACAATGTCATCTGCAAACATCATAGTCCACAGGGACTCCTGTCTGATCGCATCTGTCAACCTGTCCATCACCACTGCAAATAAGAAAGGGCTCAGAGCTGATCCTTGATGTAATCCCACCTCCACCTTAAACGCATCCGTCACTCCCACCGCAGACCTCACCGCTGTCACACTACCCTCAGACATATCCTTTACCACTCTTACATACTTCTCTGACACTCCTGACTTCTTCATACAATATCACAACTCCTCTCTAGGCACCCTGTCATATGCTTTCTCTAAATCCACAAAGACACAATGCAACTCCTTCTGACCTTCTCTGCACTTCTCCATCAACACTCTCAGAGCAAACATCGCATCTGTAGTGCTTTTTCCTGGCATGAAACCATACTGCTGATCACTAATCATCACCTCCCTTCTTAACCTAGCTTCCACTACTCTTTCCCATAACTTCATGCTGTGACTGATCAGTTTAATCCCTCTGTAGTTACTACAACTCTGCACATCACCCTTATTCTTAAAAATCGGTACAAAAACATTTTTCCATTCCTCAGGCATCCTCTCACTTTCCAAGATTTCATTAAACAATCTAGTTAAAAACTCCACTGCCATTTCACCTAAACACATCCATGCTTCCACAGGTATGTCATCTGGACCAACAGCCTCTCCGTTCTTCATCTTCTTCATAGCTATCCTTACTTCCGCCTTGCTAATCCACTGCACTTCATGATTCACTATCCGCACATCATCCAACCTTCTCTCCCTCTCATTCTCTTCATTCATTAACCCCTCAAAGTACTCTTTCCATCTGCTCAACACACTCTCCTTGCTTGTAAGCACATTTCCCTCATTATCCTTTATCACCCTTACCTGCTGCACATCTTTACTAGCTCGGTCCCTCTGTCTAGCCAATCGGTACAGGTCCTTTTCTCCCTCCTTAGTGTCCTTTTATACAGCTCTTCATACGCCTTATCCTTAGCCACCTCTCTCTCTGCCATGCACCTCATCTTCTTACACTCTGTCTACTTTCTTCATCTCTTTGACAATCCCACTTATTCTTCGCCAACCTCTTTCTCTGTATACTCTCCTGTACTCCTTCATTCCACCATCAGGTCTCCTTGTCCTCCTTCCTCTTTCCAGGTGTCAAACCAAGTACCCTTCTAGCCATCTCTCTTACTAGCTCTGCTGTAGTTACCCAGCTATTCGATAACTCTTCACTGCCACCCAGTGCCTGTCTTAACTCTTCCCTGAACATCACCTCACAATTACCCTTTTTCAATTTCCACCATTTGATCCTTGGTGCTGCCCTCACACTCATCCTCCTCTTATTGATCACTAATGTCATCCTAGAAACCACCATCCTATGCTGCCTAACTACACTTTCCCCTGCCACCACTTCAGTTTCCAATCTCCTTCAGACTGGCCCTTCTACATAAGATACAATCCACCTGTGTGCATTTTCCTCCACTCTTGTATGTCACCCTATGCTCCTCCCTCTTGTTAAAATACGTATTCATCGCAGCCATGTCCATCCTTTTCGCAAAATCCACTACCAACTGACCTTCTGCATTCCTTTGCTTAACACCATACCTACCCATCACTTCCTCATCCCCTCTGTTCCCTTCACCAACATGCCCATTGAAATCTGCTCCAATCACCAGTCTCTCACCCTTGGGTACAGTCATCACCACTTCATCCACTGCCATGTTGAAAGGTGACATACCTCTTCAGCTTTCTAGCAGAAGCCTAAAGGTTTTGGGCCAAAAGTGACTGGTATTTGAAACTCTTCATAATTCCCTCCACCTTGACTAAAGCCCAGCTGAAGAAAAGCAACCGCAAAGCATGATACTGCCACCACTATGCTTCACCGTCGTGATGGTGTTCTTTTGGTGATGCGAAGTGTTGTTTTTGGAATTGTGGCCAAAAAGTTCAACCCTGGTCTCAGACCACAGCACATTTTCCCACATGGTTTTGGTAGACTATGCATTGTTTTGCAAATTTTACCTGGGCCTGGAGGTTTTTTGTGTAAGAAAAGGCTTCAGTCTTGCAACCTTACCCCATAGCCCAGACATATGGAGAATACAGGAGACTGTTGTCACATGCAGTACACAACCAGTACTTGCCAGAAATTCCTGCAGCTCCTTCAGTGTTGCTGTAGGTCTCTTGGCCTCCCTGACCAGTTTTCATCTTCTCATCAGTTTTGGAGGGACGTCCAGGTCTTTGTAACGTCACTGTTGTCCCATATTTTCTCCACTTTTTGATGACTGTCTTCAGTGTTTTTCATGGTATATCCAATGCTGTGGAAATTTTTTTGTACCCTTCTCCTGACTGATACCTTTCAACAATAAGATCCCTTTGGTGACTTGTAAGCTCTCTGCGAACCATGACATTTGCTATAGCAGGTAACTGAGTAAATGTTAGGAAAATCCTACTAGGACAGCTGAACTTTATTTGGGGTTAATCAGAGTCTCTAACTGATGGCAGGTTTGTACCCAAGAAGACTGAATGCTGTAATTAAATCAAAAGGTGCTTCAACAAAGTATTGGTTTAAAGGGTGTGTACACTTATGCAACCAGCTTTTTGTACTTTTTTTATTTTTTCCCCTAACAGATTTGTTTTTCAATTGAACTGTACAGGTTATAGGTCACATTTAAGTTGGGAAAATTTTTGAAATGATTTATTGTGGTCTCATTTTTTATATCACAAAAACCTGGCATTTTAACAGGGGTATGTACGCTTTTTATATCCACTGTAAATTTATCCTGGTAGCAAATGTATGACGACAGTAGATATTTGAATGATCATTGCTGCAAAAGACTAGGCTATATAGGTTATATCCTGCATGATGTACAACAGGCAGCCATCTTCCAAAGCTCCAGGGCACTTTCCACACACCCACAAAATTAGTCAACTTGAGCTGAGCAGACTAAAGACAGGTTTGGGTGTCCAGCCCTTCAGAGCTTTCGTGCCAACTGACAGAGGGAGGCTGAGCCCAGAGAGGACATCGCTAGATATGACAAAAGTAAATGTCCACTCCCTAGCATAAAAAACGCACTAAATTCAAGTGGGATACAGGGAGTGACTACTGCAGCAGTAACCATTCGATCAACTGTTATGATTAGTTTACTTACACAACTGTGCTATGTTCATCATACTTTTCACTGCTACAATAGTCTCAGCTATATGAGTGGATAACCACAGCCAAGGGTCCAGAAGCCCCTGGATAATGGTGCTAGCATAGTTTGACCTAAACCTGAAGAATAAATCTAGCATGTAGTGTTTTGTAAAAGTATGTAGAGAGGACCAAGTCGCTACTTCTACAGTACTTCGAGCCCAACTCTTTCCAAAAAGCTACAGATGAAGCAAAGGCTCTGGTAGAATTTGCTTTGACCCTGCCTGGAATAGTTTTGTTGTGGCAGGAATAACAAAATGTAATAGTCAGAGTCCACCATTTGGAAATGGTCTGTTTTGACACGCGTTTTCCCTTCATCTTACCTTCATAAGAAATGAACTGATCAGAAGTTCTGAAACATTTTTTTCTGTCAAGATAGTACCTGAATTGTATGTGGACATCCAAGGTATGAAGTATTACTTCTCCCTCATTTTGGGGTTCAGCGAAGAACATGGAGATGTTGAGTTTCGTTTAAAGTAAATAGATACAAGAGCTTGCAACTCGGATACTCTTCTTGCAGAGTCAGAGCAACCAATAAAACTGTTTTCTATGTCAAGAACATAGTCAACAAAAAAAAATGGGTTCAAATGGAACAAGTGTTAGCATCTCTAACACAAAGTTAAGATCCCAAGGAGGAGCCACCATTCTTCATGGAGGCCAAGTATGCAATATTCTTTCAAAAACATTTTGACATGGGAATGGCTTGAAAGAGGGTACGCATGGGCACACATGCTGAAATGGCTGACAAATGAACCCTGACAGAGTAGTAAGTTAGGGCACAGGAAAGTAATGCACACAAATAGTGTAAAACCACAGAAACACCCCTGTATGGATGTTGGAAAAGGTTTTCCAGATGGTGCCAACATAATCATTTGCTAACACAAGACTTTCTAGTAGCAGGCCTTCTTGCCTCCTTTAGCACTTGCTGCATGTCCCCAAAAAATAGCTGCCTAAAATTTATTAAGACCTTATTATCCAGGCAGTCAGATGAAGTTGTTTGAGGCTGGGATGTATCAAACACTTCTGTTCTAGTGTGAGCAGAACCAGTCTATGAGGAAAGTTGTGGTAATTGCCCCTGCCAATTCCAAAAGAGGGGAGAACCACTGCTGCCTGGGCCACAAGGGAGACATCACAATGACCTCTGGTGGATTCCTTCTGAATCTTCACCATCTCTGCCAGAAGGGGAAGGATTAGAATTAACAAAATGCTAGACAGCAGCTGGAATGACTGACGCTATAGCTGCTGGTTCAGGTCTAGGATGTGTGTACAGAAATTTGTAGGACAAAGGAACTTTGCACATTCTATCTGCTTTCTTAGGAGAAGCAAGCTGGCTGCCACGGAAACTACTGGTGCTGACAAACACATCCTCCAATGCTGGTAACAATAGGTGGAAGGGAAGGAGATTTTGGGAACTCCAGTTTTAACATTTCATAGTATTTTCTGAAGGACTAAAAACATCACTATTCTCCCACTGAAAATACTGGCATGCTCTGGATACAGTCAGAGAAAGAGAACCCTCGATAGGGAAATTCATGTAATATACTCTTCCCCAGAGTCTGAATCAGAATTCTGAAAAGGAAAAACTGTACCTGTTCCATCACATTTCTTTCCATCTTTAATTTCTTGAATCTCTTCAGGGAAAAGTGGAACTCCTTTTCTCTTGTCAAAATGTACCTAATAAGAAGACTCAATAGCCTATACAAGATCCTGAGTCAAGACTTAAATTACTCCTGTCCAATAAAACTGGAGTGAGAGAAGCTGTGTGTTTAGTTTTCTATTTGCTTTTGACAGGAAATTTAGGGCAAATAGGATATTTACTTCCCCAGGGGAAAAGGTACAACATTCTGGTTAAACAGGGCACCTTCCCCTCTCCTGCTCCCAACACCATCAGAGATGGCTCTCCCTTGCCCACTGATTGAACTTCAACAGCTGCAGAGGATGCGACTTACCCCCGCCTCACAGTGGCTTTATGGGTAACATCACAGGCATCTTGGAAAAACAACTTTTGCCACATCAAAGTCACGCACCTGCACCTGAAGCAAACTGCTAGCCAGCAGCTGTCATGACAAAGGCTATTTAGTTAACTTTTTCTTTTTGTGTCTGGAAGGAGGACTGACTGTGGGACCATCAGATTGTGCCACTGTCAAACTGAAAATGGTCCTTCTTCCCCAAGGAAACTAAGCAGCACAAGCCAGTAAAATTTCAGAAGTAGTATAAAGTTACTTATCCCAATAAACAGGAAAAAATGGTTTTAGAATGTGTAAATCAACTTTTAAACTGTTAAACACAACAGTGTGCTTCCATTTAAAAGTGCAGCAAAGTCACGTGAC
The DNA here is from genome assembly GCF_019279795.1 of Protopterus annectens. Taxonomy (NCBI): domain Eukaryota; kingdom Metazoa; phylum Chordata; order Ceratodontiformes; family Protopteridae; genus Protopterus; species Protopterus annectens. Next base: position 565,913,237 of record NC_056728.1, on the reverse strand, counting down.
AGTCAAAAACACATTCCTAGCTTAAAATGTATTCTGCCACACAGGAAAGTAAATGAAAACATTAAAAATAATATGTGGAAGGGTTTTCTCCATAGGGAACTTATCAGCCCAGCAAAACACATGCAGGCTACTGATCCTCTGAAGCCTGTGGCAGGAAAGCTGTAAAGGGCCTGGCACCCACACCTGTCTTTTTAGTTAGCTCAGCTTCAGTTGGCTAATGGTTTGGATGCACGGAAAGTGCCCTGAAGCTTTGGAAGCTGTCTGGCTGTTATATCCTATGCACAACATAACTCATATAGCTTAAGCTACTGCAGCAGTAATTAATATGAAAAACATCTTCAAATTTAACTACAGCTGCAGTGGTACAATGGTAGCGTTGTTGCCTCACAGCAAGAGGTTCTCCTGTTCGATTCTCGGCTGGAGTGCCTTCTGTGTGGAGTCTGCCTGTCCTCCCCCGGTCGAGTGGCCTCCAAAAGACATGCGTGAATGGGCGTGCCTTCACTGAAGGTCAGGCTGGCAACTCAGCACCATAAAAATCTACTGCCAATCATTAGCAGACCGGAGTTCCGCTGTGGCGACCCCTAACCGGGAAAAGCCGAAAAACAAACTTAACATTTAACAACTAACTAAATGCCTCAAGCTTAACAAGTCAAGCAAGAAATTACAACATGATGCAACTATTCGCTACATGGAGACAATTAAACGAAGACTCAAATATACACAAACATACAGCAACTGTATGACACTAAGCATAGAAAACCATACACAACTGTAAAGACAAAACAGCAAAGTTTTCCGATTAAAATGATCTAATAGCATCTTCCCTATATGAGGCAAGTTGAGAGTTAAGTAAAATCACCTACCTACATGTATTACGTGATAGTAGGCAAGGATGGTGCTATTGGGGGGGATCTTGGTGAAGCTGATCCAATGTTGGGAAAATGAGAGTGACTGACTGAATGAGGATAAATTAGATTATGGTAAGTAACCCCCTAGGCATTCTAAGCTTCTACGTCAACAAAGAGGAGCACTCATGCATTGGTGGAAAATCTGGCAAGCACCTATCCTCAGAATGAATTTGCTTTAATAAGAGGCATGTTCAGTTCCCAAGTAATAATCAGAAATTTATTTTTTCCCTGCTCCCAGTGTCATTAGGAAGAGCCCCGCTCCATCCATCCATTTTACCTTCCCCAACATCTGACTTAATCCTTCAGGCTAGGGCCACAGTGTAAGCAGTTGGGGGAGTTTGCAGACAGAAGCTCAGGGTATCCTGGTACAGTGTCATCTTCCTAGCAACAAAAAGCTTTTTAGTATGCTTTACCAAATATCCCATCCAAATTCACAATATGCATTACACACAAACACACTGGGATTAGCATCACTGGCATCTTGTAAACTCCTGCTAGCCCATGATCATAAAGCCCATTCTTCCCTTCAGGATAGATGAGCTGTCAAAGAAACTGCACAGCTGATCCACAGGAGCAGAGTTCACTAACTGAACTCAAGTTGCCTAGGTTGCAATCAGTGCTCCCTCCCCCTCTATGCCACTCAGCCAGTCCATCAAAAAATTCTAAAAAAGCACTTTGCTAAGTATGATTGCACCATCAACAAAAAATGCAATTAGTAGTAAAAGGCCAAATAGAAACATCAAAGAAAATTAAGTCAGATAAACTGGATCTTACCCCTATACAGAAGAATACGTGGAAATGTGTTAATGTAGTAACTGATGAGTTGTGTGTACTGTACTAAAATAAAACAGAAGGCAGATGTGACTGTAAATGGTTATTTATGTTATTAAGTCAGAAACCCACACCCCGAATACTTGTGGGTGTGCAGTTAAGTATCATAAGAGGCTGTAAAACTAAAATCATGCTTTCACTCAAAAAGCATTAAAACGTGCTCAGAGAAGGAATATCCTAAGGAAAGAAAATGTTTTATGCTGACTTTATTAAAAATACAACTTGCCAATGAAAGCACAAATGTATCAGATTCGAAGTTATGATGAAGTAACACTGGTTAACGCAGCATTAGTATTCTAGTAGCATGCAAAAACAAAACAAAAATCAACCCTTATAAATGCATTAATGTACAAATCAAGGTTACTGATGCATCTAACCAAGACTTGTAAGTTTTAAAGATGCACACAAATGAACACTGAACACATCAGTATTTACCTGGGGTTGCTATCACAGGCAGATAAAAAAAAACATGGAAATAACAAAAAGAGAAAAAGTAAATAAAAGGGCAAACCACTCAAAAGAAAAGACAAGCAACTGACACTTTGTGATGAAAAAAATGTAAAGTCAAAAATTTAATTAATGTAAACGCATCCATAACTTAAAATGCAAGTCAACTACTATTCACAAGACACTAGAAAAAGAACAAGGTTAGGGTTCTACTAAACTATTATTTTTAGTCCAGTAATGTACATTTACAAAACACAGAAAATATACCGTTAAGATAAAGACAGATGCACAGGATGAACATCAACCATAAATACATTAAACTGTAGAAAAAGAGGGGAGGGGCTGCTTCAGGACAACAGTCCACCCTCCCTTATGTAAAATAATTTTTAAATACCCACTGAGTAGATGTAGATGCTACATCACTTAAAGTATCTATGTAATACAAAGCAGTGGGTGAGATCATCAGGCAGGGTCCATTTAGCATGTGTGACTACTGAACCAGTGGACTGCAGGTATCAATATAAGAAACATACAGTCAGACTACAAAAAACAATGAAGACAAGAACTAAGAAAAAATAAACTTCAGTATCAAAGGGTGGATTCACAGTGTATCTGAACATACCTCTCAACCGTACAGATTTTCGCAGAATGTCCAGATATCTGTCTAATTTTTTAGACCGTTTTTCATAAAATTGTGTCTTCTGACAAATTAGTGGCAAATCATTAAAGATTCTTCTTAGTCTTCTTTTGGCTTTTTTCCAGTTAGGGGTCGCCACAGCGGATTACCTTTCCACTCATGATTGGCAGTGGAGTTTTACAGTGTGAAAATGACAGACATTTGAGTTTCAGACTTCATACCCCAAGGGAGCCCACAGGATTTTTTGCAGGGGGGGTGCAAACCCAGAGCCCCTCCACCCACACAGCCACCCACACAGCCATTCCAGTGCCCCATTACTTGGATATTTCTCCACATTTGTCATAGACATTGTTCAAATCTCTGTGTGCATACTGTTTTATGCTTTATTTCTACAATGATTACAGATATTTGGATTTCATTTACAACTTTTATTTCAAATTTTATAGCACAAACACGGATAAACATTTATTAAACTTAAACAAAGCAATAGTCTTACAATGAAAACAGACTTAGCATTAAAACGTCTCTACCTTTGAAACTCACATTCACTGAAACAGCATTGAAACTCACATTCAAAGAACATGCGTCTGGCCAGTAGCAGGTTAAGTTCATCTTTGGGCTGTTTTCAAACCATAGGCCCTTACACACATTTTTTACGGCCATGCAAACGCTCTTTGATTCACCTTACTGATTGTATTAATTATAATATATAAATTGAATTATATCCCTTGCATAATACAGCACCACTTGTTAGTGTGTGTTTTAAAGTTATAGTTTTGAACATTTTTCCACTAAGCAATGAAACAAAACATATGAACCAATAATGACAAACTGCCCAATTCAGAATATTTCAACCATAAAAGGCCACTCAAACGTCTGCCATTACAATCCACCAATACCAGTCAATATACACAAGCTCTGTAGAAGTAAAAGTCATCTGAATAACTCCACATTAAAGATATCTGAAACTAATGAAGAGGTTGTTGCTAGAAAACAAATTTATATTTCAGTGTTTCATCTACAAATTTAGTGCCTGCTGCCCTCAAAGAATAAATTGCCTATGTTACATTAAAAAAATAGTAAGCTGGTATATTGCAATAGGAAATGGCTGGACAGATTCATAGTTTACAGGCATCTCATCTAGAGAACAGCATACATAGGAGTGGCAGCACCCCGCCCCTTAAAATACAAAATCAACTTGCTGTGGGACTAGAATCTACAGCCCTCTACATCAAGATGCAAGGATGCTACCTGCTGTGCTACTAACTGCTTTAAAATTCGATACCATTTGCTAAACAAAACAGTTGCACATTTTAAGCAGACTTGGCATGAGCAGCAGTAAACGTCTCTTCCCTTGAAGCTCACAATTCCTTGAAAATAAATTCCATCTGCTAACCCTAACTAGGGCATCAAACACAATAAATACTTCTAAGAATTCCAGAGGAAACAATCAGAAAGTAATCAGAAATTAAATGAGCTAACAGTGAGATTAGTCAATTACACAAAATGTTTCTCTGAAATAAACATGAACTAAAATAAAGCAAACTAACAAATATATAAATAACCTTTATTAAAACTTTTTAAAATTAAATGGCACCTTGGTTTATGCCCTTACAAACTTGTAAAACTGATTTATACCTTTACAAACATGCAAAACTATATTAAATCATGTACATTAAATACTGCTAGGAATTCCATGGGAAAAGACCAGCAGATGACAAAATTAAACAAGCTAATAGTGAGATTAATTAAACTAGTACAAAAAAAACTCTCAAACTCAAATAGGTGAATGAATGAATATTAACCCAATTAATAGGTACAAATTCCATTTCGTAATATTGTTATATTTTAAATGTCATTACTAATTAATTATTTAATTTGGGTGAAGTGTCTCAAATATTAATCATGCTCCTTTCTTTAGTAATACATCATAAACATTTAAAAATCTACACCGAATATGTGCACATATATATAAAAATTATGATCTTCACAATTCTGATGATACTTTTGCTGGGAATAAGAATAGCTTGCTATTAATAATGCCATGTCTGGGGAGCACAATAAATTATTTGCTAGAATAAATGAATCTGCATCCTGTTACTGTACTGTAGCAAACTTAAATAGATGCAAAGCTTTAAATAGTTGCACAGAGATGCAAGGACTGCTAGATTCAGGCAGTATGGCCCATGCTGATAAAGGGGAAGTGTGTATGTAAAAGAAAAGTTTTACTATCAAAACTATTATAGTAGCATCCATTCATGGGGATGAGAAACAATATCTCATTACTCAGCAAGGAATACAAACCGCATCATTTGGTAAAGTAATTCATCTTTTTGCTGTTGTACTCAATTTAACTCATGATATGGTAGTAGGGAAAGATTTTCCCCTTTTTAGAGATTTGTGGAAGCAGCAGTAAGAAGGCATACCTCCCTCTTACAAACATAGTCACAGTGCATTAAAAATGTACATGCTCATGACTCGTATATGCTGAAAGGAAAGAGGAACAGGCCGAGAAAATGGATATTGTGCTTTCTATGTCTTTCTTTACAGAACAGTTTTGTAGTCCTTTTTCACTAATATGGGAAGCGAAATATTTAAAAAAGTGACATGATGATAATTAAAATTCTTTGAGGGCTAGGGTTCACATCATGAAATGCTAAAATGATATAATGATCAAAGTTATTTTTCAAGTTACAAAGTTAATTCAAGTCTTTATATCTTTATACCTGTAAGACACACAGGAATAATCTCATTACCAATAACAACATATTATAGTTCAGAGTTATCAATAGTATATTACTCACTATGTTAAGTTAAAAAACAGACTCTGCATTTTGACAAAGTTGTTATATATACAGCATTGCTGGCAGAACAAACCTCCTGCAAGTGTATTAAGACAGGCACATACTGAAACATCTAGAGTATTAGCATAATCACTGATAGCTGGAAGAAGACTTTTTCAAGTCACTTCTGCCAAGAAATGTTGTATATTCCCTTGCTTCCTTGCAAAACCAACGGCAACTTAATGGTACCATCAAAACTGACTCATCTATCCACCACCACCAACAAACAGTACAGTGTGCATGAAGTTAAATGTTACCTGTAAATAATTTACTTCATAGCCATTTTTCTTAGAATATTGATGCTATTGCTGGTCTTGATACATGACTAAGCGGCTATGGCATGCAGCACAGCACAACACAGAATCATTAATATTTAATGCTGTGCCATGACACAGCAAATGTCTCGAAATACCCTCTGTGTGTACATAGTGTTGTGTGCAACTAAATTCCCTTACCTTACCTGACTTGACGTGAAGAGAAGCAAACGCAATTACAAATAGCAAAATAGAGTGGGCGAGGAACTCCCTTACTTACTGCAGCATTAAACACAATTCCCTTACCAAACGATGTGAACAGTAACTTCAAATAGCATGAGTGAAGAGGAACAGGACTTCTGTATGCACAGACATGATGCAACTGGACCAGCAAGCTACGGGACCACTCCCTTAAATTTTTTTTGGTTATTAAAAGAAAATTAATCTCCCGCCCACCTGCCCGTTCCTGGGGGTGCAAGTGCACCCCCATGCGCCTGCCTGCGGACACCCATGTTCATACCCTTAAGAAAAATTCAAACTAATGCAAAGCTTGTCATTCTATCAACTTTCAAAGTCTGTGATAGCAATATTTAAAAATGTTCCCTCTTTTAGGGCTTTTGTCCCACTTTTATTTATGGCTTTGTCCAGATTTCTTGCTCTAAGAGGTTGAGAGTTATGTATCTGGACAAAATGCTTTACTGAGCTTTTAAAAGTGGCTTTAGAAACATAAGACATGCTATCCCCAGGCAAACAAAGGATTCAACTCCACTACGAAAGCTTGTTAAACTGTTTTTTGCACGTTACAAAAACATCTGCTGAAAGAGGAAAAAAATATTGTATTATAAATTAGTCTCTTATAATTCATCCTGGTCTTATCCTCTTCTGTTCTGGCATAAATTTGCAGATAAAAAGCAATTATGTATATACTACTATCCTGTTAGCTGACCAATGACAACTCTTTTAGAGAATTGAGAGCGGCTTCCACTCCAACAAACACACTTCCACTTCTTTTCTTGGAAGCACCCTCACTTAGTGTGGGGATGGAGTAGGGGTGAGAACATGTGCCAGTGTCAGCACATGCCATAATATCATGGGTCAGCTGCATAAGTATGCCTACTTAGCCTTCCAATAACCTGTTTTTCTCTCACCACTAGCAAGCAGGAATAATGAAGATGTGAGCCACTCTGGTGGCGTACAGGGACAAAGGCCCAACTATGGCCCAGTTAACCACAGTTCAATTAGCTGCTTGGGTGATTGATCAAGTGGCAGAGATGGATGGTGCACCCATCACAGGAGGGAGGGCATTCGTTGATGATGCTCCCTTACAGGAGGTGTGGCCAAAGAGGGGAGGTGCCCTCAGACAAATCAACAAGCATGGGAGGAGGGCAGAGAGTGAGTAGGGCATCTAAAAAAAGATTCCTCTGGGATGGAAGTGGAGACTGTCAAGCCCCCAGCATGCCCTTAGGATCCACTACTAGCCTCAGTGATACCAGAGGGGGAACAGGAAACAAACTGGTAAACCCAGTGTATACACGGGCCACTGTGAGCTGGCTAGAGACAATGACGTTCCAAGGAGGACCAAAAAAAAAAAAAAAAATGAAGATTTGACATTTGCACTACTTGAAGGATATATTCTCAGGGCTTAGTGATTTACTCACAACATGCTGCAATATACAGCTACCAGTTCAAGATTATGTAGTGTCAGTCCATACATACAAATATTTCAAACATAGGCAATAATGCCCTTCTAGCCTGCCAATATAGGAAAACAGCTGTTCCCATAAGTGCTCAGGCTGTTCTTAAAAATATCTATACTGGTGCTTGCTTTAATGCAACTTGATAATCTCTTCCATATATCAGCTACTCTCTCGGAGAGCCAATTAGTACGTGTCGTTACTACAGAAGCATCTACACAGGTTATCTGATTATTCTCTACTACTTTTTGATAACCCCAAATCATTCCAAGAGGTAGCTGCCTCTAAACCCTGTGCATACATGAATAAGGCCTCCTCAAATGTCTGTATGACAAACTCAGATATTTTTGTCTTTCATAATAACTTAAATATCAACATCCATGGATGCCCTTAGTACATTTCTGCTGTACTGTTTCTGGTTTACTCATGCATGTTTTCTTATTTTTATTTATTTATATTACATTTGCTAACCGGGAAAGTCCGAATGGACACAGGTCCCTTTTCAGCCGAGGCCCAGGGAGAAAGGCTCCAAATACAGTACAGTATATAAGTGAGGATTTCAGCTTACGTCTAAGAATACATTTCAGCATGCAATATGCAGATATTAACTTGTTGTTGAAAGGAATATTTACAGTAGATTACAAGACTACATTTCAGCATGTAATAGAGTTTAACCATTTCTTGTAAGGATTATATGCAGTACATTATAAGATTAAAATTAGTACAATATTTGAGAAAAAAAGTACAGAAGTTTTGATAGAAGTTCTTTCTGAAAAGCCCTTATGTTTGGGGTAGAACAGGTATACCTGGTAACTAGAGGAAGAAACAGGTGATCCTTAGCAGAAGAATTCATGCAACAGTGCAGTTGTGTGGTTTAACCTGGGGAGACAGAAGAGCAAAACCAGTTGTTTGAATAGTGGGTTTTGAGGAGTTTTTTTAAATAGGAAGGCAGAGGTTGTAGAAGTTGTGCGTTTTGGGAGTGGTTCCAAATTCTGGCTACAGTGCAGGCAAAGAGACTTACCAGCATCATTTTTGTGTTTGACGACATTTATAAGGTTTTGGTTACTAGATCTTAAGGTTCTGGTGGTTGCGTAGGGCTGAATTAGATACTATAGTGATGGGGTTTTTTAAGTAGTAAAGTTTGCGTGCTGTTGAGAGTTGATTAGGTAGCAGTAGTTGGGGCAACTCAAGCCAGTTGAGCTGCTTCAGGGTAAGACAGTGATGGGATCTATGAGAGGCCTCAAATGCGAACTTTGCAATCTTGTTGCAACAAGATTCCATTTTGTTACGTTCGGTGGCGAATATTTTTCAGTATAGGGGAGTCATAGAGGAGGATGGATAAGAGAGGAGTTCTTGCAATTGTGGATTTGACATTCTTGGTCATGAACTGTTTGCTTCTATAAAGGAAACCCATACTGTTATTCCGTACTGAAATTTGGGTCTAATGTAACTAATAAACAATGACTTCATCATTTTTGATTTCCTAAACTTTGCAAATATTTTTATACAACCTACAGCTCTATAACTAATATTAACCAACTGGATGGTACGACTAGAAAACTCAAAGTTAGATCTACCCATAAATTCAGGTCCTTAAATTAATCTACAGTTTCAATCACTGCGTGCTGTATTAAATATTTCAGCTTTCGAATTATGCCTCCCAAATCTCATATGCTTAATTTTTTATGTATTTATTAGCATATTTTCCTGTGCCCAAATGTTCAATTTAGTCAACTTCTTTTGCAGACAAGCTCTATCTGAAACACAATCAATCAGTTTATCCATTTTCAAGTCATCTGCATACATATTACAGAACACGCCAGATGAAAAAAAAAAGATCTAAAAGATACAACCTAAATAAGTATGGGCCAAGGATAGAGCCATGTGGAACAGCCTGAATGTAACCTCAACTTTCACCTGTCCAATTGCTATATAATACTTGTCATGTCATCATACCTCAATATCTTAGTGCTAGAAATCTGGACAAGGCCTAAAATAATGGGGGGGGGGCAATATAGGGACAATACTGCTGTTATAATCTTAAAAAGTTGTTAGAATAATTGGTTTTGTGTTGCATGCATTTTTGAAGGATATAAAGTTTGACACAAATGTGTGTCATTATTTAGCTACTTCAACTGTCAGTTATTTGCCAGAAAAAAACAGACATATTATGAGGAACAGACCAACATTATGTTGCAAAATCTAGACAGTTGAGAGTTATGCATGTCTCATCTATAAGCCTTGCAGCTACCCATCTTATCAAGATCACATTAGTACCTAGTTGTTCTAATTTACTGTTCAGTGTATTGTGTATGACCTTAAATGCTGAAGTTAAATCTATATAAATTACATCACAGCACAATTTTTACTTATAGCTATTATATTCTTATAGATTGTGTTATAGGTGGCAATACATATATTTTCAACAGATGCATGCAGACATATGGTTTCAAGTCCCATCCTTTCAAATTGTGAAAATGTATCCAACATAACCTACTCCATTATTTTTCCACAGCATATAATAAACTTATGGGTCTGTATGACTCTGGTTTGTCCTACCACCTTTCCCTTAAAGGCAGGTTTTTAACAAATGCATATATCTAATTTTGAGGAATCTCCCCATATTTATTCAACCTGGTAAATAACAGATACAATGGCACTATAAATTCATGTTGAAGTGTTCTCAGGTTATTACTAATTCTGTCTCCTCCTTGTGCTTTGTTTGGATCCTGTTTGCGTAGGTCTTCTTCCAAAACTCTAATTTGATTTCAGTATCCAAGGTTACCTGGATGTCACTAGGACAACTCATCACCCCCTTTATGGAGCCAAACTTCTTTGCATAAAATGTTGTAAATATATTTATAATCTGTTGCGTCTGCAGGAATAAATTTTAGAACCTACATACAATTTAGCAATTTGTATGTCTTTACTCCTACCATGTCTTCTGTATTTATAAAATGGTTTCCTATTGAGCTCAATATCTTTATATAATTCTCCTAATTTTTCTTGACCATCTCTCACTATGTTTAATTTGTCTGTCCAGCTTCTTTATTTCAGTTTTCAAAGTTGCAGTTTGACTTCCATTTCTTATATATTTTTTTGTCTCACCTTAATCAAGTATCGCGTTCTTAAGGAAATATATCTTCCTGAAGTAGTGTGCCTACATCCTTATGTTATTTATTTTTGATTTTCTGCATTCAAACAATTTTTCTTTCAAAACTTTCCATATTCCTTCTGGAGTTTTTCCACTGAATACATACCCCCATTAGTTTTACAAAGTGACTGTTTTGCTTCCATATAATCTGTTACTAATCATCTGTGCATTGGTTTATATTTCAGTTTGGAAAAATTGTCTAGCAATAAATAAACCTTTATAACCTCATGATCACTGCACATCAACAGAGGTACAACTTTACATGAATTAACAGTATTTTCTTTAGAAACACAATGTCTAGTATGTTCCGTTCCCTGGTAGGTTTTTTTACAATATGAAGCAGTTGTTGCTCCTTAACATATGTTGTAAATATCCTAAATAATGTTAAATCATTATTATTCCAGTCTCTCTCTGATACATTTAAGTCCCCAGCCACTATTATTCTTCCCTCTTGTGTTTAATGCAAGAAATGTAGGAATTACTCTAGGTCATCGGCATTTGACTTTGGTGGTCTATATACTTCAATAATTGTTACATGTTCCAGAGTTGTCTTTACTGTCACAGTTACACAATCTGCAGTATAGATGTTATCACTGAACATTTAATAATCGCAGGCATCAATCGTCAACCCCCATCATAAACACCTCCGCATGATTTTTTTGCTAGGATGTCTGTTACAGTAAAAACAATTATACCCTGACAGAAATTATTTCCAGTCATTGTTCTTTAACCATGCTTCACAAACAGTATCATCATCAATCTTGTGGGAACAACAAATCTTCTGATAAAAAAAAAAAAAAAAAAAAAAACTTTATTATTAATGCTCCTAACATTAACAACCACCAGAGATGCATCAAATGTTGCTACCTGTGAAATGTTACACTTTCGACCTGGAAAAATCTTGCCTAGTGTTTGTCAATTACTGCAAAATTCTGCCACAAAAATTCTCTTCCCTGATCATAAGTGCACACCATCCTGTCTAAACATGTGAGCCTAAAATTAGGCTCGGATACTCTACACATTTTCATTTTTTTTAAAAAGGACATTTTTTCATGTAGGTATTTACCTCAAAAATCTTTTCATTCAGTGACCCAAATCTCTGTAATTGTGATGTGAGAAAAACAAGTCCTAATACCAGTACAAGCCATGATATCTAACAGGGATGATGGGAGCTCCTTATTAACAGAGTCCTTGTGGAAGAGATAATTTGTCCCAGCACAAATAAAGTACAGTTGTGTACACTTACCATAAATGTAGATGTTCACGTGTATTCACTGTTTCAGTCATTACACTTGGGTTATCTGCCTGCAGGTAGCCCTCAGTCAGCCCGAATACCAGAGACTTAGTATTGCTGCGTCAGTTGCTGTCGCTCTAGGACTTGCGTCAGGTCATCAGGGGTATAAAAACAGGCAGCCGACGCCAATACATCAGTTTTTCTTACATAAAATGTCAGGAGCCCCCCAATAGGGAGCTAAGCTATGGTGGGAAAACCACCACCAGTAAACAGTAAATACCAAAACCCCTGTAAGAGGCGAGTAATATACACAGAGAAGAGAGAGAGAAGGGGGCTGGAGGGAGGGAAACCAGGACTGCAACAATGAATACACTTGAACATCTACATTTATGGGAAGTGTACACAACTGGACTATGTTCTTCATGTTTCACTGCTGTAGTCATCACACTTGGGTTGATTCCCAAAGCTGAAGAACGGGTGGAGACAGTCAAGAAGAGTTTGGGCTGGCTAGTATGCCCTGCAGGACTGCTGTTGCAAAACTCGCCCTGGATTTGAAAAAGACAGGCAGGTGGTAATGGCTGGTGAATGTACGTACAGAACTCCAGGTAGCAGCTTCCAGAATGTCTCTGGTAAGGACTCCCCTGAGGAATGCTGTAGAGGTAGAAGTTTCCCTAGTGGAATATTTCCCATGGTGTTTGTAGCAGAAATGGATACAGTGTGCGATCCATTTGAAAATTGTCTGCTTTGAAATGGCCTTGCCCTCTGCCTCTGGTGCAAGGCTGAGTAGTAACTGGTCAGATTTCCTGAAGGGCTTAGTTCTATCCAGGTAGAATCTGAGCTGTCTGTGCACATCCAAGGAGTGCAGGATCCTTTCCCCTTTATTTTGTGGAGGTGAGACAACTGTTAACTTTTTCTGACATCGGTTAGAGCAAGAAAAAGGATCCCCCAAATGGGGTACTTAGCTTTAGAAGACTTCAGGATGATTCAGTTCGGGAACGAAAACTCAGGTAGCGGCCGACCGGCAATCGTGCAAACTGCTTCTGCTTCAGGCTCCTCGGCAAGAAAGACTGATGTAAAGGCGCTGGCTGCCTGTTTTTATACCCCTGACGACCTGACGTCAGTCCTGGAGTGACAGCAACTAACGCAGAAATACTAAGTTTCTGGTATTCGGGCCAACTGAGGGCTACTTGCAGGCAGATTAACCCAAGTGTGATGACTAACAGTGAAACACGAAGAACATCAGATCAATATTTCCTAACATTAAGGCATTCTAAGGTCTTTCTACATCCTCTTTTTGTTTCTGGTAAGTATAACACTATTCAATGCTAGTTATTTTCTCTGCAAATGTGAGTATCAGTTCCTCCAATAACTGGATCTCCAACTACAAGAAAATCTTTTCTGACCACACCTGAATAATCCAAGGAGGATTTCTTAGAATGGGGGTATACTGTAAGTGATGTAGACCAAAGTCTAGCAGAGGCATGGTCTGTTCGAGATACAGTGGGGAGACGGTATTTTTCAGACTAAGATGAAGTAGCAGCAGTGGTACCTAAACAGAGTAAACATTCTAACATGGATAGGCTTCTCCTACAAATTCAGTATTAACATTACTTGTGAGGCTGTTAAGAAATTGGCCACTTTTACTGGTTAATTCAGATCTTAGGAGACTTTTAGATGACAACCCCCTATTATCAAATAGAAATAATTTGTCACTGAAGCGACAGTTGTGTAATAAGAATTTTGAACAGCTTCCTTTTGATGCATCAGTCTACAACGAAATGTCCAATATCTATGTAAGGCCTGTTAATACATTTGGAGTTGTACCTCTCTGGTACACTCACAAACTAAGCAAAAAATTAGTTTTGATTTTAATGCCGATTGGAAGACCAAGAATTTAATACATTACACTAAATGAATGATGTGTGAAGCTTTCTACACAGAGAAGACCAATAGAAAGTTTAAAGAAAGGATTCTAGAACATATTGGGGACATGTAATCAGAAGAGTACAAGTGCATTAGCTTAACATGTTACACAGAATGGGAGCAGGGACAATTTTAAGTTTCTTATTTTAGAATTAGTGTCTGAAAATTTGAGAGTTGGGGACTTAAAGAATATCACTGAAAAGAATGAAACGGAATGGATACTTCTTTTGAAAGGAAATGTATTTCCAGGGCTGAATGAACATGCGTCTTTGAAGTCTGTTATTAAGTCTCGGCCCCTTAAATATTAATATTTAAATGTCAGAGAGGTGTGTACCTTTTTCATGATACTATTGGTTCTGATAAGTTTTCCATGTCACTGTTTTAATATTCATGTTTTTAAAGGGGTGTGTTGATGCAGTACATCTTTACTGGCCAGTTCCTTGTTCCAGTGGGCTGTGTTTTTAGACTGGAACATTGGTTTCATTGGAGAATGCCTTTTTGAATTTTTTATATATGTGAGTGGTTTATATAAGTTTTTATATGGTCTGAAGCCGATTTGTTTTCCGCGAAAGTGCTTACCTTTTTTACTGAAGTCTATTAAAGTTTTAAGCCGTGGTGTCTGGAGCTCCAGTTTTTCTTTTACAGATCTGAAAAAATAGTCAACTTCTTGGAAATAACTGCTTTATCAACCGTTACAAAGGAATGATCTTTTATCACCATTAATCTTATTAATCCCACTGTTTTCATTGCTTATTACATTTGTAAGCATACAATTCTCATCCAGCTGGTTTTGTACATTCAAAGCTGGAGTCACGTTGTCAACTTCTGTCTTTCTCCTCTCTCTTTTTTTTTCTTACAGTGTTCTTCAATCCTTCCACATTCAGTTTTGATTTCTTCATTTTCACTTGTCCACTGCCTCTTTTTTCTACATACTCTTTTTTGGGAAAAGGTGCCTTTTTCTGTAGAAGGATGGTTTTCTAGTAAAAAAAAATGAGATCCCTATTATTTCATCTAAGATTCACATGAACAAATGGCATTTTACCAAACACGCCGTTAGACTATCCATTCCGACTGAGACTGCATCACAGTGGGGGATCAGGAAATTTGCCATTTCCCCACTGTGGTGCGATCTCGGAGTTGGTGTACAAGGGGGTTCAAACCCCCACATGAGGGGAGTTTGATGAACGGTATTTCCGATGAAATGTCGTTCGATGTTATAATACAGACCTGAAAAAAATTTACCATTTCCCTGTAATTTGTGTGTTACATAATGTATTTCTCTTTTCTTTATAGACATTAATCAGTTTCTTTTTCTTCCTTATTTGTGAGTGGTCCTTTATTATTTTCTTCTATGCGCGCTGAACTCTCAGACTGCTGAATACTTATATCCACAATTCCAAAGTTATCAATGGTATTATCTTGTTTAGCTGGGGTCGAGTGACATTTACTTAACAGGCACTTCTGTTCCCAAGTGTTTTCCACTTCATCTTTACATAACATTATTTAACTCATCAGTCCAGTCTTTAATGCACATAACAGTTCTCCAAACTGTGCCAACTGCACAAATGCAATCATCATCAGTAAGCCTAGATTTACTACTAATAGTAAGCAAATCTTCCAACTTTTGACATGAGGAACACAGATCATCAGTGTTATCAGGTGCTACCATTAAATAAACATACCATGTAGTACACTAAACAATATACTTGTGCTTTAGCAAATTAACAACAACATACTCATTTAAGGAATGCCTTTTCAGCTGCAAATGAATAAAGAATATATGAAGTGTTACAGTTAATTACAAACTAAGAAAATATTTAGATAAGTGACAGATAGCACTCTTGCATTTGGTGTAGAAGGTTGTGGGTTCTATTCCCACAACATTTAGATTAATTACTGAGATTGCAATGTAAGCATGGGTTTTGTTGCTGCTCTGCTGTGTGTTGTCCTTCAAATAAGACATTAAACTGAGGGCTAATCTGCTTGAGTTGGTGGTAGCTCAGGTAGATGTAAAAGTTCCCTCTGCACCTACTGAAAAGAGTAGGGGTCCTTTATATGCAAATATAACCCTTACAAAATATTTACATCTGTACAAAAATATGTAAATAACCTATTAGCTCTTGATCAGGGGTTGATAGACATGGAAGATTTCTTGTCCCATTTATATGGGTGGTAAGAAAACCATAAAGGCTGCAAATTTTTGTTCGCTACTTTGGACATTAAATCTTTGTTTACTGTGCTCCCCAATGATATTGGTATAAAAGCAGTTATGAAATTTTCTATGTAGACATAAAATTTCTACTTTTCTACCATCAAAAGTTGTATGTAAGTTACTTGAGTTGGTTCTGAATGTTGTGGCTGTCTTTCGGCTTTTCCCAGTTAGGGGTTGCCACAGCGGAACTCTGGTCCACTA
The DNA here is from genome assembly GCF_019279795.1 of Protopterus annectens. Classification (NCBI taxonomy): domain Eukaryota; kingdom Metazoa; phylum Chordata; order Ceratodontiformes; family Protopteridae; genus Protopterus; species Protopterus annectens. The sequence goes on along the minus strand of NC_056728.1, from coordinate 565,896,899 downwards.
ATGATTGGCAGTAGATTTTCACGAATGCCGAGGTGCCAGCTCGACGTTCAACCTTCAATGAAGGCACGCCCATTTACATATGTCTTTCAAAAGCCCACCCAACCGTGGGGAGGACATGCAGACTACACACAAAAGGCACTCCCCACACTCCAGCAGAGAATCGAACAGGGGAACCTCTTGCTGTGAGGCAACAACGCTACTGCTGCACCACTGCAGATGCACAAAGCGAGTTGGTTCTGAATAACTATTGAATAACTATGTATTTTATGTTTTATGAACAACTGTACCACCAAAAGATGGGTGTAGCAATGGGGACATCAGTGGTGAACACATATGCACATATTACTGTAGCTGAGTGGGAAGATAAATATGTACATCAGTGTCCCGAAGTGTTTAAAGGGAAAGTGTTGTTCGTCCAGCGTTTTGTTGATGTATTCCTGTTATGGGATGGCACAAATGTGGAGCTAGAGACATTTGAGTATTTGAATCAAACTAATAATTACTTAAAATTTTCACTGAACTATTCCTTTGACAGTATAAATTATCTGAATATAAAAGTAGAGAAAATGGGTGATAGTAGTATTACTACAATGGTACATAAAAAAGATAGATATGTCCATAGTAGTAGCATACAAGCACTCCACGTGTTTAGAGGTATAGTCAAAGAACAGATTGTTGAGAGCCTGTCATCTTAATATTGACAATGTACAACATGACAATCACAAATTATATGACTGATGACTTTACTATACAAGGCTATGGGGAAACCTTAGTACGAGAGGGAATGAAGCTGTGGTGTACAACACATTACAGAAAGGAATTGGAGCATTTTAATGACTATGACCGATATTAAGAAGCTGGTGGGTGATCAACCCCTCTTCGCATATCACAATTGTCCAAGTTTAAAACAACATTTAGGTTATAAAGATTTAAAGAATCCATCTAAGAAACATGGAAGTGCTACAAAAGGCACTTTCCCTTGTTTAAACTGCACATGTTGCAAAGACAGAGAGTAACAATATTTTAAACACCTAATAACAGGAAGAGAGACTAGATTTAATGGGTATGCTACTTGTAATACCATAAACATAATCTATCTGGCCTCATGTACGAAATGCCCTGCCTTTTATGAAGGCAAAAGTAGCAGGAAAACGGATTATTGAACATAAATCAGAAATCAGGAGAAAAGTAGTAGACACAAATGCTCTTTACAAGTATATTAGTGAAGCAGGAGATGAACACACTTTTCTTTTCAGTGTTATTGATGTAATAATGAAAAGGAAGAGAAGAGGTGATCTTAATAATGCTATACAGGTTTGTGAATATGAATGAATTACATGTTTAAATGCTGACTCTAAACCAGGCTTAAATTCAGCTATAAGTATTAAGTCTATACTGAAAATGAAGCAAAGCCACGGTGGTGCAGCGGTAGCATTGTCACCTCACAGCAAGAGGTTCTCCCGTTCGATTCTCGGCTGGAGCGCCTTCTGTGTGGAGTCCACATGTCCTCCCCGCGGTCAAGTGGCATTCTAAAGACATGTGTGAATGGGCATGCCTTCGTTGAAGGCTGGGCATCGGGCTGGCACCTCAGCACCATGAACATCGACTGCCAATCATTAGTGGACCGGAATTCTGCTGTGGCAACCCCTAACCAGGAAAAGCCGAAAGAAAAACAACAACTGAAAACGAAGCAAAATATTTTATAACCATTCTTTTATGAATGCTTTCTACATGCATACTTTATAGAGGTATGGTCTTTTATGTATTTTTTAATATGCTGAAGTCTTTATATGAATAGGCACTATATGGCTTTAAAATTTTAGTGCACCACAATTGATTGATCAAATGTATTTTTCTATTGGGCTGTCGTATTTTTGAATTATATAAAGTGACTGTTGACTTAACTCAAGCATGCACACTGAAGAAGGGACTTTTCCCAAAAGCTTTGTGAAGTAATAAACTTGTTTTTCCACAGAACTTGCGTGTCCGTCATTGGATTTGCTTGGCTTGCTGTTTGTGCTACCTTTAAATAAACATATCATGGTGTACACTAAACAAGATACTCGTGCCTTAGCAAATTATTAACGACATACTCATTTAAGGAATCCCTTTTCAGCTGCAAATGAATAAAGAATTCATGAAGTGTACAGTTAATCACAGAGAAAGGATTTAGATAAGTGACAGATAGCACACTTGCATTTGGTGTAGAAGGTTGTGGATTCTATTCTCACACCATGTAGATTGATTACTGACACTGCAGTGTAGCATGGGTGAGTTGCTGCTCTGCTGTGTGTGTTGTCCTTCAAATATGACATTAAACTGAGGTCCAATCTGGTTAAGTTTGTGGTAGCTCAGGTAGATGTAAAAGTTCCCTCTGCACCTTGTGAAAAGAGTAGGGGCCCTTTATATACAAAAATAACTTTTACTTATAAAATGTTTACATCTGTACAAAAATATATAAATATACACATGTTTACACACATTCATCAATGCCTGTACAATAAATACTACATTTTCATCCCTATTAGATCCCCCACTCCTTTTTCCATAACCACCATCTGATTTTCCTTAATACTGTTACTAAAATCCATTTACCATTATACATAATTTCATTTATTCTTTAATTCCATATAAAATAAAATAACTCATCTATTCTTTTAACGTATTCTTTATTTCTATTATATCTATATTTTATCATATCCATGTTTATTTTATCTTTCTTTTATATCTTCAAAAATTATTCTTTAGTTTCCCCATAACTTCTTTACTCTCTACATTTCAAAAATACATGTTCTGTAATTTCCTCTTGACAACGTAAACATATTCTATCACTTGACAATGTAAATATATTCTACCACTTGACAATGTAAACATATTCTCTATCACTTTTCTTTATATGGCATATTTCCTTTTACTGACAATGTATTACCAGTCTCCACAAAAATCCTGACATTCTACTTTCCGAAATAACCATTTGCTTATTTTTACAGCTTTAATTTTTTCACCTGTTAGATTTCCCAACTGTTTTAACAGTAATTTTTTATCACTACATTCTTATATCACATTTTTTATCTTTATCTAGGTCATCAATTTTTATTTCCCACAAAAATATATTTTTCTTGGTAACATTTTACTTCATTTATACAAATTTTCTCTCACTCTTTTTACGATACCCTAAATTTATCAGTTATATTTATACAGTTTTACAACTAAGCGCTCATCTTTTTCATTTATCCATGAAGCAGCATGTACCACTAGGATAGTCAACTCTTCACCTCTTATTTATAGAGGAATCTCTTTTTACTGGGTTTAATCTAGAACACCATATAAAAAAAAATATCTGCAATACTTCCTTGTCAAATACTGTTGGCAGCATAAATACACTTGCTAAGTATGCTAATTTTCCCATCAGCACTGAATTTATCAAATAAGCCTTTCTTTCTGAATAATTTATATGTTTTCCAGAAAATACAGTTTTTTTATTCCCATTTAATTCTACCTGCATCTTTATTTCCAATTTTTTTACCTAACACAGAAACGTCATTCATTCTAAAAGATATACACCCTAGCTTTACTACATTACCTAAACATTTTCTCTTTATCATCCTTATTACCTCTAGACATTCACTTGTTCAAATTAAGAAGTTATGTACCTACCATAACGTTCCATGTTAGTTGTCTTCTCTCGCCTTCTTTCTTGCTTGATGGGTTCGGAGCCGATCCCTCGGCTCCGACTCGGCACTTGCTTTAGCTCGAGAACTCCTTTTACCAGCTCGAGGCAGCCCCATATCCCATGATGCAAGGCAGGAAGTACCCAGATCTCGTTTGTTGACAAAAGGGCAATAACACCAAGCATAAAATACTTCCCAAAGGAAGAAGAAACTTACAGATGGAAAAAGGACCAGGTCTGAATGGTCTTTAGCATAACAGTTTCTTATACAAGGTCTGTCCAGGCCAGGGGAAGGAGGGAGGGTCGAAGAAAGAAGGCGAGAAGACAACTAACATGGAACGTTATGGTAGGTACATAACTTCTTAATGTTAAGTTGTCAATCTCGCCTTCATTCTTGCTTGATGGGACCGTCCCTAGCACCTCTATCCTGGGTGGCTCAATGGAACAAACTCTTGAGGACTGTAGAACCAAAACTGGCTCTGTCCCTGGAGGCCAAGTCCAATTTGTAATGGGAAACAAAAGTATGAGGAGTGGCCCAAGTGGCCGCTGCACAAATAGTGTCCAAAGGTAGTCTAGCTTGAAAAGCTGTAGAAGTAGCTAAACTCCTAGTTGAATGTGCTTTAGGTTTTGAGCACAGCTGTTTTCCCCTGATCGTATAAATTTCAGTGATGACCGAAGAAAGCCATCTGGACAAAGTCACTTTAGAAACAGGTAGGCCTTTTTTATTATCCGCATAGGAGACAAAAAGTTGATCAGATTTTCTAAATTTTTTTGTTCTGTCCAAATAATATCTGAGCTGACGGTGGACGTCAAGATAATGTAGCTTTTGTTCAGCTCTATCTGAATAGTTAGGAAAAAATACGGGGAGATCAATGGATTGATTCAGATTGTTTTTTGAAGCGACCTTAGGTAAAAATGATGGATTAGTTCTCAAAGATACTCTGTCTTTGTGAAAAATCAAATAGGGGGGTCGAACCGAAAGAGCATGAAGTTCAGACACCCTCCTGGCAGATGTAATAGCCACTAGGAATAAAGTTTTCCAAGAAAGATATTTCAGGGAACAAGAAACAGCTGGCTCGAAGGGGAAGAATCAAGGATGTCAGCACTAAATTTAGATCCCACTGAGGAGGAGGATTCCTGATTGGAGGCTTTAGTAGGAAAATTCCTTTCAAGAAGGCCCTGCAGAGCCTATGGGACATAATATTATGATCTGCTATCCCGACATGAAAATTAGAAATAGCAGCCAATTGAACTCTGACTGTGGAAGAAGAGGAGCCTGCATGAAAAATCTCTGCTAAGAAGTCCAGAACTGCCTGAACAGGGGCAGTAAAAGGATCAATATTTTGGGCCTTAGCCCAATAAGAGAAACGTCTCCATTTGCTTGTGTAAATCCTCCTGGTAGAGGATTTTAGTGAAGCTACTATGATGTCTCTAACAGGGTTAGAGATCAAAGGAAGCCTGGCTAAGGAAGGAAGTGGAGCAACCATGCTGTGAGGTTGAGAGAGGGGATTGACCGGTGCAGCTGACCGGATTGGTGAATCAGTAGATCTGGCACTGGGTCCAGATGCCACGGCTGCACCAAAAGGTGATGATGGAGGAACGGGAACCAAACTTGTCGAGGCCAGTAAGGGGCAATGAGAATCAATTTGGCTCTCAAAACGGTAGCTTTCTGGATCACCTGAGGGATCAGAGGAAATGGAGGGAAGGCATAAAGAAGTCCCTGGGGCCAATCCTGGGTCAGAGCGTCTCTGGGGGGATGGCCTGATAGAGGGAAGAGGCTGAAGAAGTCTGGCCATTTGCTGTTTTGGGGAGTAGCAAAATAACTCAACATGGGCGACCCCATTCCAGAAAAATCTCTTCCGCTATGGATTGCTTGAGAGACCACTCGTGAGGCATGAGAATAGCTCTGCTCAATCTGTCCGCTATAATGTTGGTTTTCCCAGGGATATGCGTTGCTACCAGAAACCGATGAGAGGAGATCGCCCATTGCCATAGTCTGAGCGCTTCTCGACACAAGGGGTAGGACTTGGTTCCGCCCTGTTTGTTGATATACCAAACTACAGACATGTTGTCTGTGAGGACTGCAATTGTCCCTACGGGAAGAAAGTCGTTGAGGGCTTGCAACGTTAAAAGCACTGCTCTCATCTCCAGGACATTTATGTGCAGATGGTACTCGAACGGTTGCCACGTCCCATGAACCATCCTGCCCTGATAATGACCCCCCCACCCGATCAGGGAGGCATCCGTGGTGACAGTGGCTATCGGGGACAGGGGTACAAAGCACCTGCCTTGGTGAACCTGAGACGATGTGATCCACCAAGCAAGATGTTCTTTGCATGTTTGTGTCACCAGAATCTGGTGACGCATTGGGAGTTGCTGGTATGACCACTGTGTGAACAGCATCCACTGAAGGAGGCGCATGTAGAATCGAGCCAGGGGAAGAAGAGTAATGGCCGCAGCCATGAGACCTAATACCTTTAGAACCATTCTGGCCTGTACCTTCTTGCTGGCCAGAATGATCCTGACATGAGTCTGAATGTCTGAAACTCTTTGTTCTGTAAGGGTAGCTGACATCCTAACAGTGTTTAAGTTTGCGCCTATGAAGGTAATAGACTGGCAGGGCGATAAGGATGACTTTTCGAAGTTGACTGAGATGCCCAAATGAGAACAAAGGTCTATTGTGTAATCCCTGGCTTGTATAAGCTGATGCCTGGTGGTGGCTGACAGGAGCCAGTCGTCGAGATACGGAAACACCTGGAATCCTTGACGTCTCAGGTGAGCCGTGACCACTGCCATGCATTTGGTGAACACTCTGGGGCTGTAGTGAGACCAAAGGGCAGGGCTCTGAACTGGAAATGACTGGACCCCAGCCGAAAGCGGAGAAATCTCCTGGAGCGTCTGTGAATTTTGATGTGATAGTACGCATCCTGAAGATCTATTGAGCACATCCAGTTGTCCTTCTGTAAGAAGGGCAGAATTGACTGAAGAGTGACCATTCGAATCTTGTCTTCCTGACAGACTTGTTGAGTCTGCTGAGATCCAATATTGGTCTCCAGTCTCCCGTCTTTTGGGGACCAAAAGAACCTTGAGTAGATTCCGGCTCTGAATGGTCTATTGTAACTGGCTGAATGGCTCTTTTTGCAGTAGTTTTGCGATTTCTAACTCTGCAATGTCCCTTAGACCGGGTGGTACATCTGGAAGGGAACTTGAGGGAAGGGACTTTCCTCAAAAGGAATTATGTAACCCTTGGATATGATCAACTGTACCCATCTATCTTGAGTGAGGGAATGCCAGGCTTCTGGGTACAGTGATAATCTTCGCCCGACTGCGTGCAAGGAGGGACAGGGGGGCAACAGCTCAGGGATGCTGAAAAGGCTTCTCAGGAAGAGACTACCTGTTGCCCTGGTTCTTCGGACCCCCTCTGCCTCTAGAGCGGCGTCTGTTGTTGTTACCCCCTCTGCCTCTAGGGGTAAACTGACCACGTGAATCCGGCGTGACTCCTTGGGATTTACGGAACCACATCTTCCCACCCTTCTGTCCTTTGGGATAAGGCCTAGAAGGGGTGGAAAACGGACTCCAACAGCAGAAAGAGTCTTGCCGTCCTGCTCACACCTGGTCAAGGTCTCCTTCACCTGAGGGCCAAACAAAGCTGACCCATCAAAGGGAGAATTTGTGAAGGACGCCTTAAAGGGATCCAAAATCACATAGCCGCATCCAGGCTTGGCGCCTAAGAGCCACACCTGTGCCTGCGGCTCTACTCGCTCCATCCGCAGCATAAGATATTAGCCGCATGGAGGAGTTAGCAATGGAATTGAGGGTTCCTAGCTGAGAAGCAATCTTTTCTTGGGCCCCTGCAGCTGTAGGATCCTGAACTACTTCTCCCAGCTCCTTCAGGATATCTCTGGAGTCTGGTGAAGTGACAAAGATAATTCAGCGAGCATAGCAAAGGTCGCTGAGGAAAACATCCGCTTGCATACCTATCCATGGTCCTAGAGTCCTTATTAGGAGGATGGACGGCACGGAAGGATCTGCAAGTTCCTTTTTGGTGGCGCAGCCACCACCATGGCATCAGCAGGGACACCTTTGGTGAGGAATTGTTTGTCACTAGGGGCAGTGATAAATTTAGAAGGCCTCCTAGGGACTGGCTCTACAGAGTCAGGAGCTGTCCACGCCTTCGTGCAATAACCTGCATAAGGGGTCGAAGGCGGAGACACCCAGGAGGTGGAGGGCCGAGATCCAAACGCCTCTAGGTATACTGACTCATCCTCAGAGGGATTGTTGGTGGGCCAGTTTCCCTCTGTTTCAGAAGTTCTAGGATGTCTGAGAAGGAGACATCCTCAGAGGGGATCTAGGGGATCCCTCTGACTCATCAAAGTCAGTATCCAGTGACAGACTCAGGGAGTCTACATGCTTCCTCTTACAAGTCCTCTTCCTAGGAGGATCTCCCGAAACATCAGGAGAATCCTCGGAAGAGGGGAAATTCCCAATGGGGAAACCTGAGGCGGAGGATCTCTGGGTCCTGTAGCAAGAGAAGTGGCAGAGATGTCAACAGGTACAATAGAGGGAGGAGCTACGGAAGAGACTGCTGACTGATACCAGTGGCCAGTACACTCTTCATCACCTCGAATGCTCCCCTCCCAGGCAGGTCCGAGAGAACCCGCTCCAAGAGCTAGGAACTCCAGGGGCCACCGAAGGAAGTCTCCGAGGCAGATGTCGGAGCCGAGCTCACCAGGCCGAGGCTCCAAGGGGAAGAGCGGGCTCGGACAAGGGTCGATGCCACTCACCCCTCGGAGGAGACCATGGAAGCCCGACCACGAATCCCTCTAAGGAAGAGGAGATAAGAGTAGGGGCTGAAGGGACAGAAGGAGGTATCCGTCCTCCAGCCGTAGCAGTAACCATGCCCGAAGACTCCAACTCCAAACTCTGGGGTAGAGTCGAAGGAGGAACAGTAACGGGGTGTGGACCAACAGTCGTCTGCTGAGACGGACTGTGTAGCATTTGGGCCAGTACCTGTGACTTGAGCAATCTACTGACCACTCTCTCTAGGTCATGATCTGACAACCTGGATGACCTTGAAGATCGGCTCCGATGGCTCCGCTCTGATAGAAGAGGCGGCCGAAAGTATCGGCTCCAAGGAAGGAGACCTCGACCTCTTCCGGGAATGGCCCATCGGAGCCGATACTACTGATCCTGTCGGCACCGATTTCTTGGAGCCGGCAGAACGTCTCGATGTATCGGCTCCAGCCGAGCCGATACAGCTACAAAGTAATGGTGTCGGAGCCGATCGAGCCGACACGATGCCTGTGCCACATGGGTGTCGGAGCCGATCGGAGCCGACACGATGCCGATGCCATGTGGGTGTCGGAGCCGATCGAGCCGACACCACAGTGGTCAGCAGATTCGGCACCGATAGCCATCGGCCGAAGCTTTGTGGATCCAGAATCGGCTCCAGCGAGCCGATCTCGACTCTACGAGTCGGAGCCGAGGCCGCAGGCTTAGAAACAGAAGCCTGGGCCTTGGCAGTTTTGGTTGATTTTTGTGGGGCCGACTTAGCGGAGAGCCCTCCGGCTTAAGAAGACCCTGAGAATCAACTTATTGCGTCTCTCCTGCAGGACTCTCTGGCTGAAGGAGTGACAAATAGCACAGGAGTCCTGCAGGTGAAGAGGGCCCAAACAGTACAGGCAAGAAGTGTGACCGTCTGTCAGAGACATCTTCTGACAGCACGAGTCACACTTCTTAAAACCTGAAACCCTCTCCTTAGACATGGTGCCTAAACACAACAGACACACACAGCAGTCAAAAGAAATTAAACTAATACCAAGAGGTATTTAGTAAAAACACCACCACACACACCCTAACAGGGGGGGGGATGGGATAGGGAAAATTGACTGACTAAAAATTAAAAGAGACAGGGATTTCTGTCAGAAAAAGGTTAATTTAAAATTAAACTATCAAAAAATTAGTTTTAACTAAAAAAAGGGGCTTAAATATCACAAAAGTGAACAACTTACCAGGAGCTGGTAAAGAAGACCTCCCAAGCGGCAAAGCGAGATCTGGGTACTTCCTGCCTTGCATCATGGGATATGGGGCTGCCTCGAGCTGGTAAAAGGAGTTCTCGAGCTAAAGCAAGTGCCGAGTCGGAGCCGAGGGATCGGCTCCGAACCCATCAAGCAAGAATGAAGGCGAGATTGACAACTTAACATTATTACTTTAATCCAAATGTTGTGCTTTTGTGTTATATAATGTCATATGCATATGTTAACAGAAATGGAATTCTTAACACTTTAGGTGTTATATACACCACCTCCTTCATTTTATACTTTACTTCACGTACTATCACATTCATAACTAATGCAAAGAGTATACAAACTCATACCCACACAAGAAATTGGTTCAGGAATATCCATATTTATGGGGACATGATAAAATGAAGTATTTAGGACTATGGACTAAAAATGATTCCAGTGTGGCAGTTAAGGATACGAGACTAAAACGACAATACAAAAACTGAGAAAATGGAAGCTTTGTTATATGCATAAGGATAATAAGATACAAGCAGTTAAAATGTTTTCAGTCCCTTTAATCTTATACACAGGTCAAGCATATTTTTATCAATCAGAGAAATTGTGGATAGCAACTAATAAAGAGCTGAAGGATTTTACCCAAGAGGGGAAGACAGCAAGAATCAAGTGGGATAAGCTGATTTTTCCAGAACAACAGGATGGATTGGGTTTACCCAATTTGTAGGGGTGTTTCAGAGCTACACAGTTAAGACTCCTATGCATAGCATAAGCAAAAAAACTATACTTCAAAGTGGAAAGGGGTGATGATAAAATGGGGAGGGGGAGGGGGAGCCCAAGAAACAAGGAGAGACTGGGATTTTAGATGCAGGCCTTTAAGGCGAATAACAATAATCATTCAGAACATTACAGCCATAAAGTAGCAGAAAGCAGTCTAAGAACTAAGCCAACATGGGACTGGAGAAATCAGATTCGGCTGATAGGGATGACTGCAATTAAGGATATAGACAACAGGCAACAGGGGGAGGAACTTATTGTAGAAAACTGGAAAAGGAACCAAGGTATTTGTAGCAAATAACTAGAGAGAGAAAGATATAGAATGGGAAAAAGCCAAGAATTTACTTGCACTGCAGGTTAGAGACTGCCTTTGCTATCAAGGATTGATATCAGAGTATAGGCAAAGAGAAAGAAATGGGGGGGGGTAAACAAAAGACTAGCAGTGGTAGAGTTTTTAGTAGAATCTGGAACAGAAGGTGCCATTAAAAAAGGAATAATTAGTAGAGAATATAAAAGAAGAAGTTATGTACCTACCATAATGTTCCATGTTAGTTGTCTTCTTCTCGCCTTCTTTCTTGCTGGATGGGTTCAGAGCCGACCCTCAGCTATGACTCGGCCAATACTAAAGCTCGAGAGCTTATTCCGCCAGCTCGAGGCTCCCCTATATCCAACAATGCTAGGTGGTAACTACTCAGATCTCGTTTGATAGCTAAAACCAAGCAGTTCTGGTCTCCACAGAATGGAGAAGAGAGAAAAGGAACCCACCTCTATATATAAAACTGTAGGTAAACTACCACAAACATAAAAAGGGAGAATAGAGGTGGTAGAACATATGGGAAGGAAAAAAATCCCAATGGAAGATCCCAAATATTCCTATCGGTCTGTCCAGGCTAGGGGGAAGGAGGGTGGGACGCAAGAAAGAAGGCGAGAAAAAGACAATTAACATGGAACGTTATGGTAGGTACATAACTTCTTAATGTTAAGTTGTCAATCTCGCCTTCATTCTTGCTGGATGGGACCGCATCCCTAGCACCTTAGCCCGGGTGGCCTATCGGAACAGACTCTTGAGAACAGTGAAACCAAAGTTGGCACGGTTTCTGGAGGCCATATCCAATTTGTAATGCAAAATAAAGGTATGAGGAGAAGCCCATGTGGCTGCTGCACAAATGGAATCTATTGGTAGCCTGTCCTGAAAAGCTACAGATGTAGCTAATGCCCTAGTTGAATGAGCTCTAGGTCTTGAAGGCAGTTTCTGATGTCTGATTTCATAGATGAAGGTAATTATAGCGGTAAGCCATCTTGAAGGGACACTTTAGTAACTGGAAGGCCTAATTTCCCTTCCGCATAAGACAGGAAAAGCTGATCAGATTTCCTGAACTGTTTAGTCCTGTCTAAATAATATCTAAGTTGGCGGTGAACATCTAGAAAATTTAACTTTTGTTCCGACCTGTTGGAATAATTAGGGAAGAAGACGGGGAGATCAATCGTCTGGTTTAGGTTTGCCTCAGAGGAAACCTTAGGCAAGAAGGACAGATTAGTCCGGAGGGACACCCTGTCTTTATGGAAAACTAAGTAAGGAGGACGACTGCAAAGAGCATGAAGTTCAGAAACCCTTCTAGCTGAAGTTATGGCTACTAGAAAAAGTGTTTTCCATGAGAGCAACTTAAGAGGGCATGAAGCCGCTGGTTTGAAGGGGGGGAGAATCAAGGATGCTAGGACCAAATTCAAGTCCCATTGAGGTGGGGGATCTTTGATTGGGGGCTTGAGCAGAAAAACACCTCTTAAAAAGGCTTTGCAGAGCTTATGGGACATGATACTGGAGTCCGAGACACCTACATGAAAGTTAGATATAGCAGCTAGTTGTACTCTAATGGTAGATGAGGAAGAGCCTAAATGAAAGAGCTCAGCCAGAAAGTCTAGGATAGACTGGATAGGTGCAGTGAAGGGGTCTATATTTCTTGATGCTGCCCAGAAGGAAAAATGTTTCCACTTACTATTATAAATCCTCCTGGTAGAAGACTTGTGAGAGGCTATCAGGATGTTACAGACCGAATGAGAGATTAAGGGAAGCCTGGCTAGGGTAGGAATTGGAGAAACCATGCTGTGAGGTTGAGAGAATGAAGGGAGTGGTGTAGCTGGCCCGACTGGTGGGTCAAAAGATCTGGCACCGGGTCCAGATGCCAAGGCTGCTCCAACAGGTAATGATGGAGGAATAGAAAAGTACAGTTTTGTACCTACCATAAATGTAGATGTCCGATAGGAATGCATCTGCAGTCCTTACAAATGGGTTGTCCTGTCGTCAGGCAGCACTTCGGTCGGCCGGATTCCAAAGTCTGGGTCTGGCTTCGGCTGGTGTCACACTTCACCCGACGTCATAGCTGCAGTTACTCGGGTATAAAGGCATCAGCAGACGCCATTTTCCTCAGTGTTTCTTGCCCCAGATGCCAGGTGCCCTATAGGAGGACTAAATTTGGATAAATGCCAATGATTCCAAATATTATAGAGCAAACAAAAGATAAGCATGTATGTACATATATACAAACAAATACACCATAATAGATTCCCCCAGCTAGCTATAAGAGGGCAAATACCTAGGAGTACCACAGAGGGAAGGAGGGTGGGTAATCCTGACTGCAGATGCATTCCTATCGGACATCTACATTTATGGTAGGTACAAAACTGTACTATGTCCTTCAAGGATGCATCTGCAGTCCTAAATGGGTAGAATACCATAGCCAAACTGGGGAGGCGGAAAGGTAGAGTTATGGTGTAGTTAAGATCCCTTGCAAAACAGCAGTGGCAAAACCTGCTCGGGATCTAGAGTATAAAGGTAAATTATAATGCTTGGCAAATGTATGCACGGAGCTCCAAGTAGCAGCCTCTAAAATGTCTTTGGTAGCCACTCCTCGTAGAAAAGCTGTGGTAGTGGCTGTAGCTCTTGTAGAGTGAGGCCTGATGTTTTCTGGAGTTTTCTTTCCATGGTAGGAGTAACAAAATCTAATGCAATTTCCAATCCACTTAGATATTGTCTGTTTTGAAATTGCTTTCACTTCCATTCCTGTTGCATATGGTACCAGTAGCTGGTCAGTTTTTCTATTGCTCTTGGTCCTGTCCAGGTAGTAGCGTAATTGTCTGTGTACATCCAAGGTATGCAACAGTCTTTCTCCCCTGTTCTGCGGGTTGGGGAAGAATGTAGGTAGGTGGATAGCCTGATTTAAAGATACTCTGGAGACCACCTTAGGCATAAAAGTAGGATTTGTTCTCATGGACACTCGATCTTGATGGAAGATCAAAAAGGGCTGTACTGCCATTAATGCCTGTAGCTCGGAAACCCTTCTTGCTGAAGTGATTGCCAGCAGGAAAGCAGTTTTCCATGATAAGTATTGCAATTCTGCTGTTGCTGCTGGTTCGAAAGGAGGAAGTGTCAATTTTTCTAGCACAAAGTTCAAGTCCCATGCAGGTAATGGTGGCTTCCTAGGAGGCTTTACATTTTTAATTCCTCTCAGAAACTGCCTGAGCAGAGGATGCGAGAAGACTGGAGGATCCAAGTCGTATTCTGCTGAAATAGCTGATGCATGAATCTTAATGGAAGAGTAGGACAGGCCTTTGTGGAACAGCTCTGCCAAGTATTCCAGGATGTTGGCTATGTTTACCAGTGACACATCTTCCCCTTTAGTAGTACTCCAAATGAGATATCTTTTCCATTTTGCTGAATAGGTTTTCCTTGTTGAAGGTCTGCGAGCTTCTAAGATAATGTCCTTAACCCTTTGAGATAAATTCGGGTTAATTTGTCTTATGCAATGTTCCAGGCAGTCAGCTGCAGAGTTTTCAGGTTTGGATGCAGGGTGTTGTAGTTGTTCTGAGTTAACAGCAAGGGAACTAGGGGTAAGGGCCACATCTGTTCCCGAGACATGCTCCTCAGTAATGGGTACCAATGTTGCCTTGGCCAATCTGGAGCTATCAGAATGATCCTTGGACGGTCCTCTTTGATCTTCAATAGCACCTTGTGCATCAAAGGAAGTGGTGGGAATGCATATGCTGTCAGATTTTTCCAACTGAAGGATAGGGAGTCCACCTTCCATGCCAGTGGATGGTGCAGAATTTCTTTAATTGGCGATTGTGTGGGGATGCAAATAATTCTATTTCTGGGAGACCCCATTTTCCTGTTATGGTTTTGAAGATGTCCGGATGCAGTATCCATTCGTGGGAATCCGTGGTAGTCCTGCTTAGTATGTCTGCTAAAGTGTTTTCTTTTCCTGGTACAAAAATTGCTTGTAACTGAATGTTGTAACTCAGGGCCACATTCCAAAGGTCCAGGGCCATCCGGCATAGAGGGAATGAATGTGCCTCCTGCTTGTTGATGTACCACATAACTGTGGTGTTGTCTGTCCTTAACATCAACTGGCCTGGTCGAAGAAATGGTTTGAAAGCCTGAATTGCCAGTTTTACTGCCAGCATTTCCTTTAGGTTTATGTGTAGATGCAGTTGCTCTTGAGTCCATAAACCTTGTATGCACTTGTCCATCATGTGGGCCCCCCAACCGAGGTCTGAGGCGTCCGTTGTGATGGTTTGGCTTGGTTGAGTGCTGTGGAAGGGCAGTCCTTCGTTTGTTTGACAGGCCTGTGCCCACCAGTGGAATTCTTGCTTCAGGCATGGAATTATTGGAATGTGAGTTTCTAGGCTGTGCTTGTGCTGAGACCATAAATTCTTTAGGTACCACTGTAGCTTTCTCATGTGCAGTCTGGCATGTGGGACCAATATTATGCAGGATGCCATGAAGCCCAATGCCTGTAGGACTTTTCTTGCTGTTAGATGGTTTTGCTTTGTTAATGCCAAGAAGTAGAGAGGGAGTTGCTGCTGTTTTTCTACTGTTAGGAATGCCATTTGTTTGGATGTGTCCAGCTCCGCACCCAAAAAGGTTATCTTTTGGGATGGTATCAGCCTTGACTTTTTTATATTGACTGTATATCCCAGGGCTTGTAGAAGGTAAATGACTCTTTTCAAGTCTTCTGCTAGCTTGTTTTTGTTGTCCGCTTGTATCAGGCAATCGTCCAAGTAAGGGTAGATTTGGATTCCCTGAAGCCTGCAATGAGCGATTACTGATGCCAGGCATTTCATGAACACTCTGGGCGCAGTAGATAAGCCAAAGGGCAATGCTGAGAATTGATAATGCTCTGATCCTGCAAGAAATCTGAGGTATCTTCTGCAGTCTGGTCATATGGGGACGTGCAGGTATGCCTCCTTGAGATCTAGAGTAACCAGCCAAGACTCCTTGCCCAGCATGGGAAGAAGCTGCTGTAGGGTCAGCATTTTGAATTTTGGAACAATGAGGAATGTGTTTAAAGCGGACAGATCGAGAATAGGTCTCCATTTGCTTTCTTTCCTTGGTACTAGGAAGAGTCTGGAGTAAAAGCCCTTTCCTTGCTCCATATATGGTACTTTTTCCACAGCTCTTATTTTTAATAATTGATTTACTTGTTTTAGAGCTTCTGCCTTTTGAGTTGGTGGTAGGTTTGGCATTCCTCTCTTTCCTGGTAGAGTATGGAAATGAAACCAGTAACCTTGGTCTATAGTTTGCAAAATCCATTTGTCCCTTGTGATGTAATGCCAGTTCTTTGAAAATAAAGCTAGCTTTCCGCCTAAGGATGCTTCTAGTTGTTCCCTGGTAGGCGGTGCCAGAGCCAAGTCACTGTGATTGTCCTGTTGCAGTGGTGGTGGCTGCGTCTGTGCCTCGCTGGTTGTTACCCTGCCACTGGTGTCTCCTGTAGGCACCCCTGGATTGGTTTCTGCCTCTTGAACGCCTATTCCTGCCTCTATGTGCTTTAGAGGAGTCTGGAAAGGACCAATTTTTGGAGGGCCAATTCCTGCTAAACCTTGGAGGTTGGACCTGTAAGAAATCTTTCACTGTTTGTACAGATTTTGCCTTCTCTTCCATCTTCTTCAGTACCTGTTGTGCAGGTGAACCAAATAAATTGACCTTGTCCATGGGAGCATCTAATAGTTTTGATTTGACATGGTCCGGTAAGGCCTGCTCCTTCAACCATGCATGCCTTCTGATAACTGTGCCAGTCATGGCTGATCTAAAGGAAGCCTCCAGTGCATCATAGCCGCATTTTAAAGAATGGTTACTAACTTGCTGAATGTTATGTACCATTTCCTGAACATACTTCTTATCTAAAGGTTCATCAGAGGACAGTTTTTTAGTTAACTGGTCTAGCATAAATTCTTGATATTGGATCATATGAAATTGACAGTTCAAGGCCCTAGCTGACAGAGTAGCAGAAGTGTAAACTTTTACCCCATCTCTCTAAGGACCTGGATTCCCTTTCAGAGGGAGGATTTTAGCAGAGGTAGTTGTTACAGCCTTAGGCCCTGGGAGATCGTCTGGATCTGCAAAGGAGCCTTGTATAAATGGTGATGTGTGTCCGGGACCCTGTAGAACCTATCGGGCTTAGCAGGGGCGGAGGTAATGAATCAGGAGCAGTACAAGCATCATTAAATGCATCATCTACAACAGAAAGAACTGGAGGTATAGCTAAAGGCCTATGTTGTGGTAAATGCAAAAGGTTCTAAGCCTTTTCCTGGAGTCTGAAAATCTTGGCCCTGCCACTGAAATTGTTCCCTCATAGCATGCAAGGTTTCCCCAAAGGAAAATTCCTCAGGTGGAGAGGCAGAAGGGATGGACTCTTCAGCATCAGAGTCTTCGTAAGGGGAATAAGGAGCCTCTGGAGGGTCTGTATTATCTGAATCATCAGAGGAATCATCTGTGGACACTGGCTCAGGGGGCTCTGCTCTAGGCCTCTTCTCTGGAGGTGGGTGAGAGGCCCTGTCTGGATGAGGTTGGGATCCCCGGATTAAAGAAATGAGATCCTCTGCCAGAGAAAGCATTTGGGAACTGGAGCTGGGCCTGTGAGAGGGGTTCTTAACAGGCACAGTTTTTGTAGCTTTAGCTGCTTTAGCCCTGGCAAAGGCCTTAATGGACATGGCTGCAGGAGGCCTAGCAGCTCCACGTGCAGGAGTTGAAATATCCGAGGGAATAGTGTCAGATAATTCCTGAGAAACCACAACTGCAGGTTGGATTTCAAAAGCCGATTCCACCAGGTTAGAAGAGGCCTCGGTAGAAGGCATGTTTTCGGCTGAAGGAAGAACCGCTTGCTCGGTTTCAGCCGAAACCGAGACACTCGTGGTTGACTTAACCGCGGTTTCGGCCGAAACCGCGGACCGCGAGTGTCGGTCCTTTTCCTTGCGTTTTTTGGATATTTGTGAAGTTGGAGGATCCGACGGCATAATATAAGCAAAATCAGAGCCGAAAAACTGCTCAGCAAATTCCGACCGACGTCTAAGCGTCCGTCGGTTAAAAGAAGCACAGGCTATACAAGCTGCTACGTCGTGGTCTGGGTCTAAACAAGGTAAGCAGTAAGAGTGGAAATCTTCATGAGGTATTTGTTTCCCACAAGTTAAACAGTTATTCACTTTTTCTGACATCGGCTGAGGCAAGAGAGAGTCCCCAACGGGGTACTTAGCTTTAGAAGTCTTCGGTAGTTGAAGTATTCGGTAGTAGTAATCTCTGGATCTGACCGACCGGCACTTGCGAACAGCTTCTGCTTGGCGCCACGCGCAAGAAAGACTGAGGAAAATGGCGTCGGCTGATGCCTTTATACCCGAGTAACTGCAGCTATGACGTCGGGTGAAGTGCGACACCAGCCGAAGCCAGACCCAGACTTTGGAATCCGGCCGACCGAAGGGCTGCCTGATGACAGGACAACCCATTTGTAAGGACTGCAGATGCATCCTTGAAGGACATCCATATCTGTCGAGGCCAGTAAGGGGCAATGAGGATCATGGTAACTCTCAAGGTGATAGCTTTCTGAATTAATTGAGAGATCAATGGAAAGGGGGAAAGCATACAGAAGTCCCCGGGGCCAATCGTGGACTAGAGCGTCTCTGGTGGGATGGCCTGGTAACGGGAAGAGAGTAAAGTCGTGACACTTGCTGTTTTGGGAAGTAGCAAAAAGATCGCAGCAAGGCTGGCCCCATCTTTGGAAGACTTCTTCCAGCACTGATTTTTTTTTTTAGAGACCATTCGTGAGGCATGAGAATGGCCCTGCTCAACTTGTCCGCAATCACGTTGGACTTCCCGGGAATGTGCATTGCTATCAGAAAACGCTGAGAAGAAATAGCCCACTGCCAAAGTCTGAGTGCCTCTCAACATAAGGGGTAGGACTTGGTTCCGCCCTGTTTGTTGATGTACCACACTACGGACATGTTGTCCGTCTGAATTGCAATAGTCCCTGTGTGTAGAGAGTCCTGAAGGGCTTGCAAAGCTAAAAGCACTGCTCTCATCTCTAAGACATTTATGTGCAATTGGCACTCGAAAGGTTGCCACGTGCCCTGGACTGTCCTGCCCTGATAATGCCCCCCCACCCGATCAGGGAGGTGTCCGTTGTCACCGTGGCGATTGGGGGGGGGGATGAAGGGTCTGCCCTGGAGAACCTCAGGTGATGTGATCCACCAAGACAGGTGATTCTTGCATGATTGAGTTAGTAGGATGATGTGAGACATCGGGAGCTGTTGGAAGGACCATTGAGTAAACAGCATCCACTGGAGGATCCGCATGTGAAAATGAGCTAAGGGGAGAAGTGTAATAGTATCTGCCATGAGTCCTAATACCTTCAAGACTACCCTGGCTTTGACCTTGTTGCATTGAAGCAGAATATCTAATACTCTTTGCTCTGTAAGTCTGGCGGAAAGATGGACGGTGTCTAAGGTGGCGCCTATAAAGGTAATAGATTGACAAGGCGACAAGGCAGATTTTTCGAAATTTATTGAAATGCCTAGAGCTTGGCAAGTTTGGATGGTGAAGTCTCTGGACAGAAGCAGTTGATATCTGGTGGTGGCGGTAAGGAGCCAGTCGTCCAAATATTGAAACACCTGGAATCCTTGACATCTCAAGTGAGCCGCAACCACTGCCATGCATTTGGTAAACACTCAGGGGGCTGTAGTGAGACTAAAGGGCAGGGCTCTGAAAGTACAGTTGTGTACACCTACCATAAATGTAGATGTTCGAGTGTCTTCACTGTTGCAGTCATAACTGTAGGGTGCTCCTGCCGGCAGGCAGCCCGAGGTCGGCCAGAATCCCAAAGTCTGGGTCCGGCGTCGGCTGTATAAGCTAGTATCCTGACGTCAGGACGCCTTGGTACATAGCCCTCAGCCGACGCCATCTTCTCCAGCCTTTCTTGCCCTAGATGTCAGAAGTCCCCAACAAATCAAAAATGAATCCAACAAGGAAACACAAATACACCACAAATATGAGAGAAAGAGGGGATAGGAGGGAGGGAAACCCCGACTGCAACAGTGAAGACACTCGAACATCTACATTTATGGTAGGTGTGCACAACTGTACTATGTTCTTCGTGTTTCACTGTTGCAGTCATAACTGTAGGGTGGAATCCCAAAGCAGTGTAGAGAGGGAGGAGGCTTTAGATAGAAGAAGGGGAGGCAAGAATACCCTGCAAGACAGCAGAAGCAAAGCCTGCCCTAGACTTAGAAAACATGGGGAGATTGTAGTGCTTGGAAAAAGTATGCACAGAACTCCAAGTGGTAGCTTCCAAGATATCCTTGGTAGGGACTCCTCTGAGGAAAGCAGTAGAAGTAGCAGCTGCTCTAGTAGAATGACTTCTAATGGTCCCTGGAAACTGTTTCCCATGATGAGTGTAACAAAATCTGATTCCATAAGCAATCCATTTGGAAATAGTTTGTTTAGAAATAGGTTTTCCAAGAGAACTGGAAGCAAAGGAAACAAACAATTGGTTAGACTTTCTGAAATTTTTAGTCTTGTCCAAGTAAAATCGTAACTGTCTGTGCACATCCAATGAATGCAAAATCCTTTCACCTTTATTTTGAGGATTTGGAAAGAAAGTAGGAAGGTGAATTGTCTGATTCAAAGCCACTTTCGAAATCACCTTAGGCATGAAAGTAGGATTGGTCCTCAAGGATACTCTGTCCTGATGGAAAATAAGGTATGGTTCCACAGCCATGAGAGCTTGCAACTCTGAGACCCTTCTGGCAGAGGTCAATGCTAACAAAAGAACAGTCTTCCAGGATAGAAATTTAATATCTGAAGATGCAGCAGGCTCAAAAGGAGGCAAAGTAAGTTTTTCTAAAACATAATTAAGATACCAGGCAGGGACAGGAGGGGTCCTTGGAGGCCGCAAATTTTTAGCCCCTCTCAAGAACTGCTTCACCAAAGGATGTGAAAAAACAGGAGGATCAGAAATGAAATGCGCAGAGATAGCAGAAGCATGAATCTTAATGGAAGAAAAGGAAAGTCCTTTAGATAAAAGTTCCGAAAGGTTAAGCAAAATAGAGGAGAGATCAGGAATCTGAGGATCAGAGCCTCGGTCCTGCATCCAAATAGAAAACCTCTTCCATTTAGAGGCATAAGATTTCCTAGTGCTAGGCCGTCTAGCTTCCAAAAGAACATCCAAAACTTGTTTGGGAAGACTAGAGGAAATCAAATTCCTTTGAAGAGCCAAGCTGCCAAGCAAAGGGTCTTGAGATTGGAATGTAGTAACTGACCCTGATGCTGGGACAGAAGCGAAGGGTTCAGTGGAAGAATCCAAGGAGGCCCCGAGAACAGGAGCTTTAAGGTTGGATACCAAAACTGTCGAGGCCAATTTGGAGCAATCAAGATGAGGAACTTGGGCTTGTCCTGCTTTATCTTCAGTAGTACCCGAGGCAGTAGAGGAAGAGGAGGGAAGGCATATGCTGACAGGCTTCTCCAGCTGAAGGACAGGGCATCCACTCTCCATGCTGTTTTGTGGAAGGACCTGGTGCAAAAGCGAGGCAGCTGATGATTGAGATGGGATGCAAACAGATCTATCTGGGGACATCCCCAAACTGCAGTAATCCTGTTGAACAAGTTGGTGTCTAGCATCCATTCGTGAGGATCTGAAATGTTTCTACTCAGGCTGTCTGCTAAGAGATTCTGTTTCCCTGGAATGAATTGAGCCTGGAGATGCAGATTCAAATTTAGAGCTGTGTTCCATAAACCCATAGCTAGTCTGCAAAGGGGGTATGAATGAGAACCCCCCTGCTTGTTGATGTACCACATGACCGTGGTGTTGTCTGTGCAAATTAGCAGAGGCCCTGGTTGTAAAAGGTTTTTGAAGGCTAAAAGAGCATTTTGAACTGCCAACATTTCCTTCAGATTGATGTGCCAGTGAAAATGGTCCTTTGTCCAGGTTCCCTGCTGGCAATTGTCTAGAAAGTGTGCTCCCCAAGCATAATCCGAGGCGTCCGTGGTTAGGATTTGAGTAGGCTGAGGGAGACGAAAAGGTTTTCCTTCGTTTAACGTGCATGCCCTGGACCACCAGAGGAACACCTTCTGGAGGCAGGGGATCAGAGGAATCAGAATATCCAGATCGTGGTAGTGCTGTGACCATACACTTTTCAGATACCATTGAAGCTTTCTCATGTGAAGCCTTGCGTTTGGAATCAACAGAATGCAGGAAGCCATGTAGCCCAGAGCCTGCAGGAATTTCCTTGCAGTGAGCTGAGATAGAGTTGCCAAGGTGTTGAAAGTAGAAGCCAGCTGAGTTTGTTTTTCTGGAGTGAGGTATGCCCTTTGTAAGGTTGTATTTAAGAGGGCTCCCAAGAATACCATTTGTTGAGAAGGGATCAAATGTGACTTTTTATGTTCACTGAGAATCCCAGTAGTAGGAGAAGACGTTGAACAAAGTCCAGATGTTGAAGCAGAAGATCTTTGCTGTCTGCCTGAATAAGGCAGTCGTCCAAATAGGGGTAAATCTGGATCCCCTGAAGTCTGCAGTAAGCCACTACTGGTGCCAGGCACTTGGTGAAGACTCTGGGCGCAGTAGATAAACCAAAGGGCAGAACAGAGAATTGAAAGTGCCTCGAACTTGCCTTGAACCTGAGGAATTTCCTGCGTTCTTGTCTGATAGGGATATGCAAATAGGCTTCCTTTAAGTCCAATGTCACCATCCAGGCGTCCTGAGAGAGCATTGGAATTAGCTGTTGCAGAGTAAGCATCTTGAACTTTGGAATTTCCAAAAAGGTGTTTAACACAGAAAGGTCCAGAATAGGTCTCCATGAGTTTTGTTTTCTGGGAACCAACAGCCTTGAATAAAACCCTTTTCCCATTTCCGAGAGTGGAACAGGCTCTATGGCTCTCATGGCCAGAAGAGCATCCACTTGAGTTAAGGCCTCTGACCACTGAAGTTTTGGCAGATCTGGCCAACCGTGAGTCCTTGGCAAAGTATGAAAGTGGAACTTGTAACCTTTTAAAATCACGTCCAATACCCATCTGTCCTGGGTAATATGAGTCCAATTTCTGTAAAAAAGAGACAGTTTTCCTCCGAGAGGGGCGTCCAGGTAAAGGGGTCCTGAAGCCCAACCGAGAGAGTCATTGAGTTTGCTTTCTTTGAGATTGGGATCTGTCTTCTCCCCTCCTAGGTGAAGAAGCAGTCCATTGTCTAGATCTGTAAGAGGTCTGGCCTTGACCACGACCTCTGGAGCGTCTATATCTTCCCCTTTGAGGCCTGTCAGACGTGGGAAAGGAAAAATTTTTAGAGGGCCAATTCCTGGAAAATCTAGGAGGCTGAACCTGCAAGAAATCTTTTACAGTCTGCATGGACTTTGCCTTTTCTTCCATCTTTTTAATAACTTCCTCAGCCTTAGAACCAAAAAGAACATCCTGTTGAACAGGGGCATCTAATAACTTAGCCTTAACCTGTTCAGGTAAACTTTGCTCACGAAGCCAGGCATGTCTCCTAATCACAGTACCAGAGGCAGCAGCCCTGCAGGAAGCATCCAAAGCATCAAAACCACAATGTAAGCTATGCTTGTTAACCTGTTCAGTAGCATGCAAAACATCCTGAAGTTCCTTATCCTCTGCACAAGCAGGAAGGGAAGCAAGCTTTTGCTTTAAAACAGACAAAAGAAATTGCTGATATTTAAACATATGAAACTGGCAATTTAAAGCCCTTACAGACAGGGTAGCAGAAGTATATACATTTTTTCCCCACCTGTCTAAAGCACGAGAATCCTTCTCAGAGGGAATAGGATTTTTAGAAGTAGCAACCTTAGCAGCCTTAGAGCCCTGAGAAATAGTTTCAGGATCTGCAGAAGGGTTTTTAAATAAAAATAAATGAGAGTCAGGAACCCTATAAAATCTATCAGGCTTAGAAGGAGCAGGAGGCATGGAATCAGGATTCAAATTAGCCTCAGAAAGAGCATCATCTACAATGTCCAAGACAGGAGGAATAGCTAAAGGCCTATGCTGAGGAAGAAGAAGAAATTCTCTAAGCCTCTTTTTGGAAGCAGAATATTCCTGTCCTTCCCAATGAAAATGTTCCCTCATCTCATGCAAGGTTTCCCCAAAAGAAAAATCCTCAGGCGGAGAGGCCGAGGGCAAAGAATCCTCAGCATCCGAATCCTCATAAGGGGGAAAGGAATAGTCCTGATCAGAGGAAGAAACAGAAGATACAGAAGCCTGGTCAGAGGAATCCAGAGTAACATCCTGTCGAGGCCTTTTTTTCAGGAGGGGGGTGAGAACCCCTAATCACTGTAAGCAAATCTTCAGCCATCCTCAATAATTGTTTTTGTGTCTTGGGAGTGGATTCAGAAGCAGCTTGAGCTGGAACTTTAGACTTAGTAGGAGTCTTTGTCTTTGCCTTTGCCTTTGAAATAGTGATGTGAGTAGGCCTGAAAACCCCCTCAGAAGCCGGTACCTGCACAGCGGTTCCGGATCCATCTGAAGGAGCGACGTCCGAAGGTCCTGCAGCAGTTAAAATAGTGGGCCTCGATGGCTCCCCATGGGTGTCCGTATCGGCCATCGGTTCAGAAGTGGCGGACGACAGGGGCTGCAAAAGCGCCTCACTGACGACAGCCGAACCGGACGCTGGCTCCAGCTGCAACGAGTCCTGTTTGGACCTCGGAGGCCTGTCTTTGTCTTTGCGCTTCTTTTGAACTCCGGTAGTGTCCGACGACATTCTATAATTTAAGCGTCTGCCAAAATAATTTAAAGCCCAATCGTACCTGCGCTTGATAGTACGAGAGTTGAACCTGGCACAGAACCGACAACAAGAAACGTCATGGTCAGGGCCTAAGCAAGGTAGACAGTAAGAGTGGAAATCTTTATGAGGTATTTGTTTCCACACGCTATACAATTATTAACTTTTTCTGACATCGGAGGAACAAGAAAAGATTCCCCAACGGGGTACTTAGCTTTGAGAAGAGAAGTAACAACTTCGGACCGACAACAACCAAATACGCTGTTCGAAAATCGCCAACCAACGTTTTGCGAGCTGCTTTCCACCGCACGGCAAGAAAGACTGGAGAAGATGGCGTCGGCTGAGGGCTATGTACCAAGGCGTCCTGACGTCAGGATACTAGCTTATACAGCCGACGCCGGACCCAGACTTTGGGATTCTGGCCGACCTCAGGCTGCCTGCCGGCAGGAGCACCCTACAGTTATGACTGCAACAGTGAAACACGAAGAACATCTGGTAGTGACTGGCTCCCAGCCTGAAGCGGAGAAACCTCCTGGAGCATCTGTGCATTTTGATATGGTAGTACGCATCTTGAAGGTCTATCGAGCACATCCAATTGTCCTGACCCAAGAAGGGTAGAATGGACTGTAGCGTGACCATCCAGAATTTTGTTTTTTTTTGATATAAATAACTTGCTGAGATACAGTATTGCTCTCCAGTTCCCTGTTTTTTTTGGTACCAAAAAGAATTTGGAGTAGATTCCGGATCCTTGCTGGTCTGCTGGGACTGGTTGGATAGCTCTTTTTGACAGCAGCTTTGATATTTCGAATGCTGCTTGTTCCCTTAGACTGGATGGAACGTCTGGAAGGGATCCTTTGGGTTGGGATGGGATGTGAATAAAGGGAATTTTGTAACCCTCGGATATGATTGACTGTACCCATTTGTCTTGAGTGAAGGAAAGCCAGGCTTTTGGGTACAGTGATAATCTTCCCCCGACTGCCTCCGAAGGTGGACAGCCGGGCAGCTCCTCAGGGATGCTGAAAGGGTTTATCAGAGAAAGTTTCTCTGCTACCCTGGTTTTGCGGACCACCTCTGCCCCTAGGGCGGCATCTATTGTTATTCCCCTCTGCCTCTAGAGGAATTGACCTGTCGTCAGATGAGACTCCCTGTGGTTTGCGGAACCACATTTTTCCTCCCCTCTGACCTTTTGGATAAGGTCTAGAAGGGGTAGAAAAACGGACTCCCATGGCAGAGAGAGTCTTACCTTCCTGCTCGCACCTAGTCAATGTATCCTTCACCTGAGGTCCAAACAACATTGAGCCATCAATGGGGGAATTGGTGAAGGACGCCTTGAAAGGGTTCGCAAAATTGCAAAGCCGCATCCAGGCGTGACATCGTAAGGCTACACCTGTGCCTGCGGCCCTGCTCGCCCCATCAGCCGCATATGAGATAAGCTGCATGGAGGAGTTGACAATCGAATTCAGGGTTGCCAACTGGGAGTTCATTTTGTCTTGGAACCCCTCAGCTGTTGGATCCTGCATGGCCTCACCCATATCCTTGAGCAAATCTCTCTGGAGATAGGTGAAGTGACACAAGTAGTTCAGCGACCGCATTGAAAAGGTCGCTGATGAAAACATCCGCTTACCGTACCTGTCCATGGTCCTAGACTCCTTATTAGGAGGATGGACAGGTACCAAAGGATCGGCTAACTCCTTCTTAGTGGCTGCGGCCACCACCATGGCATCAACAGAGACACCTTTAGATAGAAACTCTTTCTCTTTAGGGGCAGTAATAAAGGGATACTCTGTATAAAAGCTAAACTAAATAGAAAAGATAGGGGTAGAATGTGAAGTTTTAACAAGAAAACTCACTAACCTGCCAGAGCCGGTAGAAGAAAGCACCTAGTCAGTTAAGCGGCAAACGAGATCTGAATAGTTACCGCCTAGCATCGTGGGATATAGGGGAGCCTTGAGCCGGTGGAATAAGCTCTCGAGCTTTCGTATTGGCAGAGTCGGAGCCGAGGGTCGGCTCCGAACCCATTAAGCAAGCATGAAGGCGAGATTGACAACTTAACATTATTGCATAACTACAAGAATCAATCAGAGGAGGTTAGAAAGGATTGGGAAGACTGAGTGGACAAGCAATTCACAAAGAAACAGGAGTATATATGTACGCCTTCCAAATATACAACAAAATTTAGAAGATTTAGGATTTTCGCCTGTAAATATTTGCACAGATATTTCTATATCCCAAGTAGACTCCAGAGGATTTTTCCTCAGGCACACAACAAATGCTGGAGGTGTGATGGGGAAGAAAGAGGCAACTGGGAACATTTTCTGGCAGTGCAGTGAATTGGTGCACTTTAAGTATTCCCTGTTGGATGCACTGTTGGAGGAGCTGGGTGGGCAGATTGGTCTGACGAGGGAGATGATTTTTATGAGCTATGATACAGAATCTGAATTGCCTAGGCATGGTAAGGCCTTGCTGCATCTAATAATGGTGGCTGCCAAAAAAGCAATTACTAGAAAATGGAAATCAAAATCTAAACCAACTATACTAGAAGTAGTGGATATAGTAACAGAGATAAAACAACTGAAACTGAGGTCTTTGGAAAAGGGGAGGAGCAAACTACATAGGAAAAAACAGGAATTGTGGGAAAACATACAAGGGAGGAATGAGGTTTCAAAGGTGGCAGAATGAGCTATGTAACATTTGACATGAAAAAGATTGGGTAGATAAGTGATGTATAATGTTTGCAACTGGAAGTGTGACAGTATGGTTTGTGATATAAACTGCTTGAAACTAGGATTATGTATGTGTGGTTTGTTTTCATTTATATAAATGTATGACTGCCTATGTACTAAATGATGGTTTAATAAAGATGTTTCCTGTTTAAAAAAAGGCAGGAATTGAATAATTTTTGTAACACTGATGATATTATATGATAATAGCACTATATATGAAGTAAAATGTTTGTTGTATTAATTATAGAGTGATTAGTTTTATATGAATATAAATTTGCCTATGTCACAAGTCATAATTTAATAAAGGTGTTGGGGTGAAGAGTATACACTGGACATCCCTGTGTTACACCACTCTTCATATGCATTTCTTGGTTTAACCAGACAGTTACAAGTGTTTTACTTTATTAGTACTATATGCTGACATACACAATTTCTTAACTTTCTCACTCATATTCTTTAATAACCGTAAGACTTCATGTCCAACGGTGTCAAATGCCTTATTAAGGTCTCCTATCAAGATTTTTGCTTTTTTCTTCATATCATCCATAACTTCATCATTAATAATTCTTGACAACCCTTCCCCCTTATACTATATATACTATCTTCCATAATATTTTCCATTTTAGTTTCAAATCTCTTCTGTATTACTTTCATAAAGATCTTGTAATCATTACAATTCAGTACCATCGGTCTCCAGTTTGTCTTCTTCCATATGAATTTAAGTATTCCACTACATAATTCTTTATACGTAAAATCTTCATTTACCATTCATTCAAAATCTTTAAAAATAATTTTGTTAGTCTCTTAAATTTTTATACATTTCATACCCTATTCTATCTGTTCCTGCATCCAAATCTATACTTGTCCTAATACTTTATTCTAGCTCACTTAAAGCAATCTCCTTTTCCAACTCTTTACTCTCTTTTTTTGTTAACTTTATGTTCCACGTGTTATTCACTACCTTCTTTTTTCTTCAAAAATGTATTGTACATATTATACTACACTATTCATAATAGTTTCCCAGAGTTCTTTCTATTTCTCCTTTCACTTATTCTTTTTTTATTTCTCTCAGACTACGATCTTCCTTTACTAAACTGCTTTAGTAACGATACTTTTTCTCCTTTTCCTTAAAAAGATATATTTGCTTATATAAAAATTCTTGTATTTTTCCTTTATTTCTTTCATATATATTTTTTGTTTTGTCACAAACTTTCTATCATTATGTCATAAATCTTCCAATGCATTGCTTTTATTTTTCTTGCTCACATCATATTGCCACTGTAAGACACTTTTTGTTATATTTTTTCTTAAATATCATCCACCATTCAGACCAATTTTTATAAAATGTTCTCATAGTAATATGATCTTTCCATAACTATTACTAACCTTTCTTTCCTTTTTCATTCCATGCTTTTTAGTTTATTTTTTATTTCCTTGCCTATGTTTATATATTCCTAGTTTTCATGTCTAGCCATACTGCAAAATGATCAGAAAATCCTGTATCAACTTCCTCTTATTCTCATATAACTAAACCTTCTGATACTATAAAATAATTTCAGTTCCATACAAACCTCTTTGTAAGTCCATGAAATTTTGTCACAAATTTTTCACAGCACATCTTATAACTTCAGACATTTTATATTGTTTTCTTTCTTTTTTTATGCTTACCTCTTAAATCACAAAGTCTCCTGTTGTTATAATGTTCATACTTATCACTACAGTCTAAAATCGGATACACTT
The DNA here is from genome assembly GCF_019279795.1 of Protopterus annectens. NCBI lineage: Eukaryota > Metazoa > Chordata > Ceratodontiformes > Protopteridae > Protopterus > Protopterus annectens. The sequence goes on along the minus strand of NC_056728.1, from coordinate 565,867,936 downwards.
TCCCTTTCTTTACAATTAGTACAAGCATATGTTTTATTTTTTCTTCTGTACTTGTCCCTTTATATTTCCTTTTACCCTTGTACCAACAGAATTCTTTTTTTCTTTTACCACCTCCCAATTTACATCTACATCACTTATTTCAGAACCTTCTTCTATGTCCTCTACCATCACTTATTCCAGAACCTTCTTCTATGTCCTCTACCATAAATGCCCAATTTTGTTAAATTTTTAACATAATTCACATTTTTTGCATCATGTCCTATTTCCCAAAAATATAACATTTGCCAGGCTTACTTATCAAAGTTCCTTCTTTTCCATAAACATGTTTTGGACTGTCATCAGTATTTTACAACACCCCTATGTCCCTCCATATTTATCATGCTTGGTATATGTACAATTTTTTTCTCTTTCCATTTTTAACATATTAGAATCCCATCCACCATTCCATAAACACCTGTCACAAACTTCTGCAATGTCCGGTACTTTTTTTTTACATACAGTTTTCAAATGTCCTTTCAAAGTCTCAATTTCAATTTTATTTTTGTTTCCCTGTTACATTCTTCTATCACATATAAATTCAACGGGTTACAGTCTCTCTTTTTCATATTCTCCAAGAAAAATTTTCATTGAAAAAAAGTCTCTATGTCAGAAAATCTCTGTCAATAAGAGTACATGCTCTTACCTCATTTGCTTTTACACCCAAAGGAGCTATTAAATTGTCTCACCCTTCAACATGAAAAACCTAGCACGACAACTCAGGCAACAGAAAGTAGAAACAGCTGTCACCAAGCTTAGGGAGCCTACAACAAGGAAGTTAACATGAGATCCTGTAGAGGTACTAAAATATTTCAGAAATTCTATGAAAGTCTGTATAAAGCAGAAAAAAATATGGAAATCAAGAAAAGGTATAACTGGAAATGTTTATGGAATATCTAAATATGCCAAGGTTAGAGGTAGATGAGGCTCAATTACTACCAAGACACGAGAAGATGAGATAAAAATGGTGATACATAACCAATCTACAGAAAAGTCCCCAGGAACAGATAATATTCCTGTGGAACTTTGGAAGCTAGGATGGGAATAGAACTGATAGAGTGCAGGAAGGTTTTAACAGTATTTTAAGAAAAGGAGAACCAACTTCCTGGAAGAAAGCAGTGGTAACTGTAATACCTAAAGAGGGTAAAGATCCAGCTTTTCAATACCAAACCACGATAATAATAGCAAAAGTGATGTCAAAACTGAAAGATATGGATCAATGGGGTTTTGTGGAAAAGAGGCAAACATTTGACAACATTAACACAACACAGATGATCCAGAGGTAAGCAGAACTTAAGAAAATACCACTGTTGTTGGTCGGTATTGATGCCGAGAAAAGATGTGACAGAGTAAACTGGGACTTTATGGGCAGGGGAAGCATTTGCATTCCTGTATAAAATTATAATATTGATTAGGAGGATATACAAGGGATTGGAGGTGAAAAGTAAAGTGGGTGGGATCCTCTCTGATAATTTCTGCATGAGCAGAGAAACCAGGCAGGGGTATCCTCTCTCTCTTTTGCTATCTACATTACATTTAGAACCAGTGGCAAAACAGGGACTCAGAAATTCAAGGATATGACTGATATGGTAGTCAAGAAAAGCTGTCTATTTGCAGAGGATATTTTATACCCAACAAAACCAGAAAATAACATTACAGCGTTGTGGATCATTTTCAGACAATTTCAAATCTTTTTGGGATACAAAATTAATGAAGCGAAAACAAAGGCAACAGAGGTAAATTATGTACCCTCACATGGATTTGGTTCAGCAATATCCATATTTATGGGGACATGATAAACTTAAGTATTTAGGAGTATGGATTAAAATGATCCCTGTGTGGCAGCAAAGGATATGTGGGAAGAGATTAAACAAAAGATGACAAAAACTGAGAAACTGGAAGCTCTGTTATATGGATACTAAGATACAAGCAGTTAAAATGTTTTTAATCCCTTTGTAGTTTTACTCACAGGTCAGGTATATGTTTAGCAACCAGAGTATAAGATGTGGATAGCAAGTTGAGCTGAAAAATTTTATCTCGGAAGAAAGAAGGTAAGAGTCAAGTGGGATAAGCTGATTCTTCCAATAGAACAGGGTGGATTGGGACTACCCGATCTGAAGGGGTATTTCAGAGCTACATAGTTAAGGCTTCTTTTCACAGCACAAGCCGACAACTATAATTCAAAGTGGAAAAGGAAGATGGTGAACAGGGGAAGATCATGAAACAATGAGAAACTGGGGTTTTGGGTGCAGATCTTTAAGGTGAATAAAAAGTTATGTACTTACCATAACATTCCATCTGTGTTGTCCATTTTCATTCTTCCTCAACTGATGAGTTCGGACCTGATCCCTCAGATCTGACTCGGCCATTGATAAAGCTCTTGGCAACCAAAAACTTCTGAACTTCTCCCTTACCTATAATGCACCAACCCATTTGATGCTTTCAGAGAAAGATGTATTTTACCATACCTCTTGAACTGTTGAGATAACTGTTTGTTATAAAACTCTCAATTTCTTAATATTTCTAATATCCCTTACCTTTCTCATATTCTTTATAGCTATGATAGTTAACTGTCTTTCCTTTTCCATATGGTATTCCAAGAACTAACCAAACACAGGAATAGAGAAAGGAGATTCTGCTAAAACGCATGACTGCAATTAGGGATATAGACAATAGGTAAGATGGGGGTGGAATTTATTGGGGAAAACTGGCAAATGAACCAAGGTATTAGGAGCAAATAACTACAGAAGAAAAGGTAATAGAATGGGAAGATACCAACAATTTATTTGGACTGCAGATTAGAGATAGTCTTCCCTAATCAAGGATTGATATCCGAGTATAGGCAAAGAGAAAGAAACTGGGGGGTCCTAAATGAAAGATCAGCACTGGTAAAGATTTTAGAACAATCTAACAGAAGTTGCCGTTAAAAAAGCAATTAGTACAGCATATAAAATACTGCATTATAACTATAAGAATCAGAGATTAGAAAGGATTGGGACGACAGATTGGATAAGTAATTCACAAAGAAACAATGGGGGATATATGCATGTCTCCCAAATATGGCAAAGAAATTAGAAGTTATGTACCTACCATAACGTTCCATGTTAGTTGTCTTCATCTCGCCTTCTTCTTGCTGGATGGGTTCGGAGCCGATCCTCGGCTCCGACTAGCTTTAGCTCGAGAACTCCTTTTACCAGCTCGAGGCAACCCTATATCCCATGATGCAAGGCGGAACTACCTCAGATCTCGTTTGGCAGCTAACTAACCCTGCTAAAGACTTATCCTAATGTAATTAGGAACCATGGTTCCTAAAAGAAGTCCTCATAACAATGCTCCAGAGGAAGCAAACTAATAGGAACTCTCCAAGATCTGTCCAGGCCAGGGGAAGGAGGGAAGCGAGATGAAGACAACTAACATGGAGCGTTATGGTAGGTACATAACTTCTAAATGTTAAGTTGTCAATCTATTCATTCTTGCTGGATGGGACGCGTCCTAGCACCTGTATCCCGGTGGCTCAATGGAACAGACTCTTGAGAACAGTGGAACCAAAACTGGCCCTATCTCTGGAGGCCAAATCCAACTTGTAATGAGACACAAAAGTATGAGGCGTGGCCCAAGTAGCTGCTGCACAAATAGTGTCAATGGGAAGTCTATCCTGAAAGGCTACAGAAGTGGACAGACTCCTGGTCGAATGAGCTTTTGGCTTAGAAGATAGTTGTTTGCCCTTAGAGAGTACACATAGGAAATGGTGGAAGTCAACCATCTAGATAAGGTCACTTTAGATACTGGAAGACCCAACCTGCTTCCTGCATAGGAGACAAACAATTGGTCTGATTTTCTAAGTTGTTTAGTCCTATGTAAGTAGTACCTGAGCTGACGATGAACTTCCAAATAATGCAGCTTCTGTTCAGCTCTGTCAGAATAGTTAGGAAAGAAAACTGGTAGATCAATAGATTGGTTAATATTGGCTTGAGATACAACCTTGGGAAGAAAGGAAGGGTTAGTCCTGAGCTAAACCCTATCCTTATGAAACACCAGATAAGGTGAACGAATACAGAGGGCCTGAATCTCAGAAACTCTTCTTGCAGAAGTAACAGCCAGCAAAAATATAGTTTTCCATGTCAACAACTTTAAAGAACACGAGCAGACGGTTCGAAGGAGGTAGAATTAGGGATGCCAACATTAAGTTCAGATCCCATTGCGGAGGAGGATGTTTCACAGGCGGTTTTAGGAGAAAAACTCCTCTCAAAAAGGCTTTGCATAACCTATGAGACATGATGTTATTGTCCTGCAAGCCAACATGAAATTTGGAAATAGCAGCCATTTGTACTTTGACTGTAGATGATGACGATCCTGAATAAAAACCTCCGCCAGGAAATCCAAAACAGAATGTATAGGAGCGGTGAAGGGATCAATATTTCTGGCTTGCAATAGAAAAGCCACTTGCGAGCATAAACAGTTCTAGTGGACGACTTTAAAGAAGACACTAAAATGTCTCTGACTGAGTCAGAAATCATTGGTAGCCTGGCTAGGAAGGAAGTGGAGCAACCAAGCAGTGAGGTTGAGAGAATGAATGGCTCGGTGCTGCTGACCCGACTGGTGGATCAAAAGATCCGAACTGGGTCCAGATGCCAGGGCTGCACCAGAAGGTGACGATGTAGAGACGGAAACCAAATTTGTCGAGGCCAATATGGAGCAATGAGGATCAATTTGGCTCTCAAACGGTGGCTTTCTGAATGACTTGTGGAATCAATGGAAAGGGAGGAAAAGCATAAAGAAGTCCCGAGGCCAATCCTGGGTTAGAGAGTCTCTCAAGGGTTGGCCTGGAAGAGGAAATAGTGTGAAGTAATCTGGGCACTTGCTGTTTTGAGGGGTAGCGAAAAGATCGCAACAAGGGGTGCCCCACTTCAGAAAAATTTGATCCACTACAGACTGATTGAGAGACCACTCGTGAGGCATCAGAATAGATCTGCTTAGCCTGTCCGCCAATAGGTTGGACCTGCGGGATGTGCGTTGCTATCAGAAACCGCTGAGAAGAGATCGCCCATTGCCAAAGTCTGAGAGCTTCTCGACATAAGGGATAGGACCTGGTTCCGCCCTGTTTGTTGATGTACCAGACCACGGACATGTTGTCCGTCTGTACTGCAATAGTCCCTGTGGGAAGAAAGTCGTCGAGGGCTTGCAACGTTAAAAGCACTGCTCTCATCTCCAGGACATTTATGTGCAGGTGGTATTCTATGGGTTGCCACGTCCCGTGGACCATCCTGCCCTGATAATGCCCCCACCCGATCAGAGAGGCATCCGTGGTGACTGTGGCAACTGGAGGAGGGGAACAAATGGTCGGCCCTGCTGAAGAAGAGGGAAGATACCCACCATCGTAGATGAGCCCTGCAAGACTGTGTCACTAAGATCTCGTGTCTCATGGGCAGATCACCACTGCGTGAACAACATCCACTGCAGGAGGCATGTGGAAGCGAGCTAGTGGAAGAAGAACAATGGCTGCAGCCATTAGGCCTAGAACCTTCAAGACAAACCTGGCTTTGACCTTGTTGCTTTGTAACAGAAGCTGAACAAATTTCTGGATGTCCAGAATCCTTTGATTTGTTAGTGTGGCTAACATTTTGACGGTATTTAACTCGCCTATAAAGGTGATAGATTGGCAAGGCAGCAGAGAGGATTTTTCAAATTCACCGAAATTCCTAGACTCTTGCAAAGCTGTAAGGTGTAATCTCTGGACCGAAGAAGCTGATCCCTGGAGGTGGCGGAGAGGAGCCAGTCATCCAAATAAGGAAACACTTGGAATCCTCGACGTCTCAGGTGAGCTGTGACCACCGCCATGCATTTGGTGAACACTCTGGGGGCTGAAGTGAGGCCAAAGGGCAGTGCTCTGAATTGGTAATGACTGGCCCCCCTCCCAGCGGAGAAACCTTCTGGAGTGTCTGTGAATCTTTATGTGATAGTACGCATCCTGAAGGTCTATCGAGCACATCCAGTTGTCCTTGCCCAGAAAGGGCAGAATGGATTGCAGCGTGACCATCCGAATCTTGCCTTTTGACAGACTTGTTTAGTCTGCTTAGGTCTAGTATTGGTCTCCAATCTCCCGTCCTTTGGGGACCAAAAGAATCTTGAGTAGAAGCCGGATCCTACTTGGTCTGCCGGCACTGTTTGGATGGCTCTTTTTCCCAGGAGTTTTAAAACTTCCTGTTTTGCTAAATCCCTTTGACCGGGTGAGATGTCTGGAAGGGATTGTAGAGGTACGGAAACCTTCGAAGGGATTTTGTAACCCTCGGATATAATCGACTGTACCCACTTCTCTTGTGATAGGGATTGCCAGGCTACTGGGTACAGCGAAATCCTTGCCCCGACTGCCTCCAAGGGTGGACAGTCGGGCAACACCTCAGGGATGCTGAAAGGGCTTCTCAGGAAGAGGCTCCCTGTTGCCCTGGTTCTGAGGACCCCCCCTGCCTCTAGGGGTAAACTGACCACGTGTGTCCGTGTAGCTCCTTGGGCTTTCTGACCCTTGGGATATGGTCTAGAAGGAGTGGAAAACTGGACTCCAACGGCAGAAAGAGTTTTACCGTCTTGTTCACATCTGGTCAAAGTATCCTTCACCTGAGGTCCGAACAAAGCCGAACCGTCAAAGGTGTTGGTGAAGGGACTAAAGGAGGGTCAAGAAATTACACAGCCGCATCCAGGCTTGGCGTCTAAGAGCAACACCTGTGCCTGCCCCCCTGCCGTTCCATCGGCTGCATAAGATATGAGCCGCATGGAGGAGTTAGATATCGAATTCAGGATAGCTAGCTGAGAGGCAATCTTTTCCTGAGCCCCAGCAGCTGAAGGATCCTGGACTACTTCCCCCAGTTCCTTGAGAATATCTCGTTGAAGCCTGGTGAAGTGACAAAGGTAATTCAGCGAACGCATTGCAAAGGTCGCTGAAGAAAACATCCGCTTTCCATACCTGTCCATGGTCCTAGAATCCTTATTAGGAGGATGGACAGGTACTGAAGGATCCGCCAGTTCCTTCTTAGTGGCCGCCACCACCATAGCATCCACAGAGACACCTTTGGACAGGAACTGTTTGTCCAAGGGGGCCGTGATGAATTTGGATGGTCTCCTGGGGACAGGTTCCACAGAATCTGGAGCCACTACCTGCATGAGTGGGTCGAGACACCCAGGAGGTGGAGGGTCGGGATCCAAAAGCCTCCAGGTATACCGACTCATCCTCGGAGGGGTCAATGGAGGAATTCCCCTCTGTTTGAGGAGCTCAAGGATGTCTGAAAATGAGACATCCTCAGAGGGAACCCTCCGACTCATCTAAGTCGGTATCAGATGTAGTAGACTCAGGGAGTCTGTGTGTTTCCTCTTACGTCCTCTTCCGAGGGGGTTCACCTGCAGGGTCAGGAGAAACCTCGGAAGAGGAGGAAATTCCCAGTGGGGAAACCTGGGGCGATGGATCCCTGGGCCTGAGAGCAAGAGGCTGGCAAGAGGCTTCTGCAGGCACTGATGAGGGAGGAGCTAGAGGGATAGACCGTTGACCAGGCTCAGAGGCCAGGACACTCCTCATCACCTCAAAGGCTCCTCTCCCGGGAGACCTGAACACACCCGGCCCAAGAAACAGGAATGGTCGGCTCCAAGGAGAGAGAAGGCTCGAGGCAGATGTCGGAGGGAGAGCGGGTCGGACAAGAGTCCGATGCCACTAGCCCCTCGAGCCGACAGTGAAACCCGGATCCCTCCAAGGAAAGTCTCAAGGAGGAGATCGGATGACGGAGCCGAAGATGTATCGGCTCCGGCATCAAACAGTCGCTGTCCCAAGAAGTTCTCCGAACTCTGGTATGGAGTCGGAGGAGGAATCTCAAGAATTGGGGCTGTAGCGAAGTCTGTTGAGACGGGCTATGGAGCATTTGGGCCAGTGCCTGAGACTTCAACAGCCTGCTTACCACCCTCTCCAAATCGTGGTCAGACAGCCTGGAAGATCTCGAAGATCGGCTCGATGGCTCCGCTCCGACAAAAGAGGAGACCCGAGCCGAGTGGATACTTAGTATCAAGGGGACCGGGATCTCTTGCGGGCCGGAGCCATCGAGCCGAAGTCCCTTGAACCCCAGATGGAGATCTCTCGGCCCGATGCTGGAGCCGACAAAGTCAGGGTATCGGAGCCGGCGGCACCGAACCCACTACTCTGGCAGAAGAAGCATCGGTTCCAGCGGGCGGAGCCACCGAAGGAGGCTTAGACACTGTAGCCTGAGCCGGTGGCTTAAGAGGTTTTCCTGCCCTTGCTTAGAGGAGAACCTTCAGGTTTCAACAAACCTCGGAGGATCAGTTTGTTCCTCCTTTCCTGCAGGACTCGCTGGCTAAAGGCATGACACAGCACAGGAGTCCTGCAAAGAAGTGTGACCGTCTGTCAGGGACATTTTCTGACAGCACTGGTCACACTCTGAGACCTTGCCTTCCTTAGACATCCTAAAAGGATATACACACACAGTCCCCACAAACACACAACTTAATCCCTACACAGACACACAGGAAGGGAATAACTTGGGGAACTAGGCCTGACTAAAACTTTCACTGAAAAACTATATTAAAAGTTTAAAAAGGAAGGGAATAGGGTGGGCTGTACTAAATACAGGCTAACCTGACACTGAAGGGAAATTAAACCCTAACTAACTTTTTTCTTATTTAACAAGAAAAACTTACGGCAAAGGAGACCTCTTCGCTAAGCGGCAAGCGAGATCTGAGGTAGTTCCGCTTGCATCATGGGATATAGGGTTGCCTCGAGCTGGTAAAAGGAGTTCTCGAGCTAAAAACCCATCCAGCAAGAATGAAGGCGAGATTGACAACTTAACATTTAAGATTTTGCTTGGAAATGCTTACATAAATATTTTCATACCCCAAGCAGACTCCAGAGAATTTTTCCTCAGGTAGCCTGCAAATGTTGGAGGTGTGATGGGAAGAAATAGTAACTGGGAACTTATTTTCTAGGAGTATAGTGAGTTGTCAGACTTTAAAGATTCCCTACAGACTACTCTGTCAGAGATGCTGGGTGAAAAAGTTGGTGTAACTAAGGGAAAAAAATTCTCCCAGCTATGATATAGAATCCAAATTGCCTAGGCATAATAAAGCCTTGCTGAGTCTAACTGTGGTGGCTGCCCATTTGGAAATAAATGTCTAAACCAACTGTACCAAAAGTAGTGAATATAGTAACAGAGATAAAACAACCTGAATTGGGATCATTAAAAAAGGGTAAGAGCAAAGTAATTAAAAAAGAGAATTGTAGGAACAAAGCATAAAGGGGAGGAATGAGGTTTAAAAACGGAAGGACTTCAATGAGCTATGTAATGTTTGACGGACAATGACTGGCTAGATTATAAGTGATGTATAACGGTTGCAACTGGAATCACGTCAATATGGTCTGAGATGTAAAATGCTTGCTGATGGGATTTATGTCAATAAGGTTTGTTTTAATTTATACACATGTAAGACTGCCTATGTCATAACTGATAACTTAATAAAGAGGTTTCTTACGAAAAAATAAATAAATAAATAAATAAACTGTCCCACTCTTCATACCAGTCCATTCTTTTGTCGTCTTTACTTTGAATCCTTATCTTTTGTAAGCCCCGGTGGTACAGCGGTAGCATTGCTGCTTCACAGCAAGAGGTTCGCCAGTTCGATTCTTGGCTGGAGTGCCTTCTGTCTGGAATCTGCATGTCCTCCCCGCGGTCGAGTGGCCTCCGAAAGACGTGCATGAATGGGCGTGCCTTCGCTGAAGGTTCGGCGTCGGGCTGGCAACTCGGCACCATAAAAATCTACTGCCAATCATTAGTGGACCGGAGTTCCGCTGTGGCGACCACTAACCGGGAAAAGCCAAAAAGACAAAACTTTGAATCCTTACCTTTTATTCTGCCTACTTTTCTGGTCCTCCACTTTTGCCTTCCTTTTTTTTTCTCTGCATGTTTTTTCCATATCACCACTATTCCTCAGTACTGTCTGATCCTCCTTTTGTATTTTCTCCATAATGCCCCCCCCCCCCAAGAAACATCTCTCTAATTTTCTGTCGTACTTTGTGCCACCATTTCTTTAAGTAATCATCTCACAACCCTCCCAACTGCAGACCTGTAATTACACAGCCACTATTTTTTCTTTGAAACAATTCCTCAAAATTTTGCACACATTCTTCAGTCTCTATACTTGCTTTCTCTGCCATATGATTCACCTCTCCATCTGCCTCCCTGTTTCTCCAAGCCATCTCTGTGTTTGGAATGGAAACAGAAGTACTCCTCCAAAATGGGTACCACTTATAATAATGATGAGTATCATAAAGCTTCCTGATGTCCTAGTCAGGTTTTCCTTAATAGTAACAAATGCCACTTCAGGTTGGTCTGAAAAGGGGCTAATAGCCTTAGTGGGACAAATCCAGTAAAAAAAAAAAAAAGGACAAATACAAAACAAAACCCCAAAAAAATTACCAGATGACCGTTTGCTTGAAAACGGTCCCAGCACTCAGATACCTGGATCAACTTTAGCATCCAATGTGGTGTAAATAAGGGGGATCAATGCAAGGAATGTTGTGACCCAAGTAGTTAAATTTTATTTAGATGCTAAAGATATGTAAAATGCTTTAAATATGCTGATCTGCTTGGGAAAAAAATGTTTTGTTAACATGCAGAAAAAAAAAAGTTTTGTTGACATGCAGGAAAAAAAAAAGTTCTGTCAGCAGATGCAGGTCACCTACAATGTACACCTATTCTCATGCTGGACTCAGGCAGTGGGCAAAAGGGAATGTGTTCACAAATTAAGTGCTCTCTTCGTGTTTAAGTGCATTTTGTTTAAACATGTGTAATTAATGCATAAAGGAATAATGAGGGACTGACTTGAGTACCACGGAAAGGAATGGAAAAATGTTTTGTTGCATGAAAAGAGGAATAATCTAAAACAAAAAAAAAAGCATTTTGGCTCAAATGCAGTGAGGAACCCTACAAAACAAAAAAAAGTTGCATTATGCTATTTAGCTATGAGTGAAGTTACTAGATATCACAAACATTTGAGGAAGAAAAGAGCACAGGGCAAAATATAGAAAGAATTATTCAAGTTTTACATGCAAGAGTAATAAAACAATGAGAATTTGTAGTGGAGGAAATGCATATCATATTTTTGTCCATGTACAACACAATTTTGATTTTTGTCTCAGCATATTTTCTAAGGAAGTGTGGATAAAATCATTCTGATAGCTTTGCACTGGATTACCATTACTGACAAGGACAAAAATTGTATTACCTGGCCAATGACATGTACCATTTTTAGATTTGAAGGTAATGCAAGATGTACTTAAAGGAATTAAATCTGGAGCAATGCAATGCTAAGGCTTCCAATCATGCTGACTGTAGTAGAGGCAAGGGCTCAAAGTAAGAGGGGAATTCCAGTGGTAGGTACAGTTTTGTCAGGGGAAATGCCCTAAAGGTCCAGGACAAATATCCTGAAAAAGTACAGTTTTGTACCTACCATAAATGTAGATGTTCGAGTGCTCATACAACTGCAGTCATTACACTTGGGTTATCCTGCCGTCAGGCGGGTCCACGGTCGGCCGAATTCCAAAGTCTTGGTCCGGCATCGGTTGTCGTCGCTTCCTCCCGGATGTCAGTGCGGCAGGGGTATATAAGAGGCAGCCGACGCCATTTTCTTCAGTTTTTCTTGCCCCAGATGTCAGGTGCCCCCAGAAAGGAAGGCAATACATGATGCTATGCAAACATACATAAGTAAATAAATCAAAACAGTAGTTGCAAGCAAATACACCATGAAGGAATACCCCAAATAGGTTGTATTTTTAAGGTGTTTGTCATAAGCCCTGTCCTAAGAGAGGATGGAGGGAGGGAGGGTAACCTGGACTGCAGCTGTATGAGCACTTGAACATCTACATTTATGGTAGGTACAAAACTGTACTATGTTCATCGTGCATACAGCTGCAGTCATTACACTTGGGTAGAATCCCAAAGCTAAGTAAGGGTGGCTGGTACTAAGCGGAATTTGGAGGGGCTAGAATGCCCTGCAGGACTGCTGTGGCAAAGCCCGCTCTAGATTTTGAGTATAGTGGAAGGTGGTAGTGCTTGGTGAAAGTGTGCACTGAACTCCAAGTAGCTGCTTCCAAAATGTCCTTGGTAGGGACCCCCCTGAGGAAAGCTGCTGAGGTAGCTGTAGCCCTGGTGGAGTGGGATCTGATGTATGCAGGCACTGATTTTCCATGAAATGAATAACAAAAGCGTATGCAGTGGGCTATCCATTTTAAAATAGTCTGTTTGGAAATGGCCTTTCCTTGAGCACCTGTAGCATAGGACACAAAGAGCTGCTCAGATTTCCTGAATGACTTTGTTCTGTCCAAGTAATAGCAAAGTTGCCTGTGAATGTCCATGGAGTGTAGTAGCCTCTCCCCTTTGTTCTGTGGATTTGGATAAAAGGTAGGTAAATGAATTGTCTGATTCAAAGCCACACTGGATACTACCTTTGGCATGAAGGTAGGGTTGGTTCGTAAGGAAACCCTGTCCTGATGGAAAATAATGAATGGTTGCACAGCCATAAGGGCCTGTAGCTCCGAAACCCTGCGTGCTGAGGTAATAGCCAGAAGCAAGGCTGTTTTCCACGACAAGTATTGCAGCTCTGCTGAAGAAGCCGGCTCAAAAGGAGGCAGTGTCAGCTTCTCCAATATGAAGGTGAGGTCCCAGTCTGGAGGTTTCCGTGGGGGTTTTATATTTTTTGCCCCTCTGAGGAACTGCCTTAATAGAGGATGTGAGAATAAAGGAGGATCCATATTGTATTGTGCTGAAATGGCTGAAGCGTGGATCTTGATGGAAGAAAAAGAAAGGCCACTGTTTAACATCTCAGCTAGGTACTGTAGAATCTGAGGTATATTTATTACCCACGGATTCTGGCCCTTTGCTCGATTCCAGGAACAAAATAGTTTCCATTTGGCGGAGTAGGTTTTTCTAGTAGAGGGTCTCCTGGCCTCCAAGATGACATCCTGTACCTCTTTGGAGAGGGGAGTCCGTTGGCAAATTAAGGTATTTTCCATGCAGCTAGATTTAGAGTTCTGAGCTGGCTGTGAAGGGTCTTGTAGTTGTGCTGGGACAACAGAAGAGGAACTTGAGGCAGGATCCATGGTGGTGAGTGTGACAGGCTCTTTAGGAGAGGATACCAGTGCTGTCGTGGCCAGTCTGGAGCAATGAGAATCATTTGTGGCCTCTCTGCTCTGGTTTTTAATAGGGCTTTGGTCAGTAGAGGTAGAGGACGGAAGGCATAGACTGTCAATGCTGTCCAGTTGAAAGAGAGTGCGTCCACTTTCCATGCCTGTGGATGATAGGTCCTGGAGCAGAATTTTTCCAACTAGTAATTTCTGTGGGTAGCAAATAGATCTATGTCTGGCTGTCCCCATACTTGAGTTACCTTTGAGAAGACTTGAGGATGCAACTTCCATTCGTGTGGGTCTGTCATAATTCTGCTTAAGTTGTCTGCTAGTGTGTTTTCCTTCCCTGGCAGGAATTGTGCCTGCAGTTGAACTTGTAATTCCAATGCTGTGTTCCAGAGGGTCATAGCTTGTCTGCACAGGGGGTATGAATGTGTCCCTCCCTGTTTGTTTAAGTACCACATGACTGTGGTGTTGTCTGTCCTTAATAGCTGGCCCGGATGCAGTAGGTCCTTGAAGGTCATAAGAGCATTTTGCACAGCTAGCATCTCCTTCTGGTTGATGTGAAGGTGCATCTGTTTTTGGGACCATTTTCCCTGGATGCACTGATCTGACATGTGAGCTCCCCAGGCATAGTCTGAGGCATCTGTTGTGATGATCTGACTTGCTTGTGGTATACAGAAAGGGAAACCCATGTTTCTTTGGCATGCTTGAGCCCACCACAAAAATTCCTTTTGAAGGCATGGTATGAGTGTAAAATTGTTTCCAAGCTGTGGCTGTGTTGAGACCATAAGTTTTCTAGGTACCATTGTAGTTTCCACATATGCAGCTTTGCAAATGGTATTAGTAGGATGCAAGATGCCATGAACCCCAGAGCCTGCAGGATTTTCCTTGCAGTTAGCCTGGTTAAAGTTGCCATTTTGTTGAAGTATTGAAACAGTTGCCCTTGTTTGTCTGGAGTGAGGTAAGCCATCTGGGCCATTGTATTTAAGCTGGCACCCAGGAAAATTATCTGTTGAGAGGGTATTAGTTTTGATTTCTTTTTGTTCACTGTGTACCCCAGGCAGTTTAACAGTTTTACTACAAACGCCGGATGCTGTAATAGAATGTCCTTGCTGTCCGCTTGGATCAGGCAGTCGTCCAGATATGGGTAGATTTGTATTCCTCGTTGTCTGCAGAAAGCAATTACTGATGCCAGGCATTTCGTAAACACTCTGGGCGCAGTAGATAAGCCAAACGGCAATGCAGAGAATTGATAATGGGTTGAACCTGCAAGAAATCTGAGGTATCTTCTGCAATCTTGTCTGATAGGGACATGCAGGTATGCCTCCTTGAGGTCCAACGTTACCAGCCAAGACTCCTTGCCCAGCATGGGAAGAAGCTGCTGTAATGTGAGCATCTTGAATTTGGTACCTCTAGATATGTGTTTAGAATAGATAGGTCTAAGATGGGTCTCCAATCTTTGTCCTTCCTTGGTACCAGAAATAGTCTTGAATAAAAGCCTTGACCTTGTTCTTTGGCAGGTACCTCTTGAATTGCTTTCATATCCATGAGAGCGTTAATTTGTTTTTGTGCCTCTGTCCATTGATTTTGTGTCAGATTTGGCATGCCTCTCATTTTTGGAAGGGTGTGAAAGCGGAACCTGTAGCCTCTGTCTATAATATCCAGAATCCATTTGTCCTTTGTAACAATGTGCCAGTTTTTTGAAAATAAGGCCAGTTTTCCGCCAAAAGGTGCTGCCATTATTGCTTTGGCTGGCAGGCATAGGGGAAAGTCATTGTGTCTGTTTTCTAAATGACTGTGGTCTATCTTCTCCACCTCTTGGGGCTGGTGCTTGCCACTGCTTAGCTCTGTAAGATCCTTGAGGTTGTCCTCTAACCCTTGGGCGTCTGTATCTACCCCTTTGGGATCTGTCCGTGGCTGGAAAGGACCAATTTTTTGAAGGCCAGTTTCTGCTGAAGCGTGGAGGCTGCACTTGCAAGAAATCTTTAACTGTTTGCATAGATTTCGCTTTTTCCTCCATTTTCTTTAGTACCTCCTCCGCTTTAACACCAAACAATACATCTTTTTGTAGTGGTGCATCTAATAACTTTGCTTTGACATGATCTGGTAAGGTTTGCTCTTTGAGCCAAGTGTGTCTACGTATGACAGACCCTGAGACAGCAGCTCTACATGAGGCCTCTAATGCATCAAAACCACACTGTAAGGTATGTTTCCCCACTTGTTCTGCTCCATGCAACACATCCTGCAACTCTTTCAAATCTGGTTGTTCTGTTGGTGTCATTTTGCTTTATAGCTGAGAGAGCAAGAACTGCTGGTAGTTTAACATATGAAATTGACAGTTTAATACCCTCATGGCTGATGTGTACACCTTTTTCCCCCCACCTTTCTAATGCTCTGGAATCTCTCTCTGAAGGTAAAGGGTTTTTAGCAGTAGAGGCCTTAACCCCCTTGGGACCCTGAGAAATAGTTTCTGGGTCAGCAGAAGGGCTTTTATAAAGGAACTGGTGAGAATCAGGAACCTGGTAATATCTGTCTGGTTTAACAGGGGCAGGGGGTAAAGAGTCTGGATTAAGACTGGCTTCTGCGTACACATCATCCAAGATATCTAAGACAGGAGGAATAGCCAGGGGGCCTATGCTGGGGAAGTAGCAGAAATTCCCTGAGCCTTTTCTTGGAATCTGAGTAATCTTGGCCCTCCCAGTGGAAGTGCTCTCTCAATGTATGAAGGGTTTCCCCAAAAGAGTAATCCTCAGGGGGGGGAGACCGAGGGAATACACTCCTCAGCATCAGAGTCTTCAAATGGGGAATAGGCGTAATCCTGGTCCTCAGAAAGGTCTGAGGTAATAGAAGCCTGGTCTGAGGAAGGGACGTCCTCCTCCAACCTGGGTCTTTTTTCTTGAGGGGGGTTGAGAACCCCTGATGAGTGTAATCAAATCCTCAGCCATTTTAAGCATCTGTTTTTAGGCATGGGGCCTTGAGAGGAGGTCTGAGGACCCTGTTTTTTAATTTTCATTGGAGCTTTAGATTTAGAGAACGATTTAATAGAGAAGGTGGTAGGCCTGAAAACGCCTTCAGAACTGGCAGGCCTCACTACATTTTCCGTTTCTCTGCCAATAGTGGCATTGGTATCTGCAGTGGGAATGGAGACCGAGGAAGCTGCGACCTCGGGTACTGAAGTCGCCAGTAAAATAGTTTCATCAGTAGTCAGGGGCTGCGTAGGCGCCTCGCTGAGAACCGGAGAACCGGTAGTCGGCCTTAGCGTGATCTCAGTACTCAGTGCAGGCCTTGGGTGTCTGTCCTTATCCTTGCGTTTTTTTGCCTGTAACTGGCATCGGAAAATCCGACATGATATAATTATATTTTTTGCCAAAATAATGAAGGGCGAACTCCGCCCGGTGCTTAATAGTGCGCTTGTTAAATCTAGCACAAAAACGGCAGGCCGAGACGTCTTGGTCTGGCCCTAAGCAAGGTATACAGTAAGAGTGAAAATCCTTATGCGGTATTTGCTTCCCACAAGAAATGCAATTATTAACTTTGACATTGGTCTGAGGCAAGAAAAGTTTCCCCAATGGGGTACTTAGCTTTAAAGACGACTTCGGCTGAAATACTTTTTGTAAATCTCAGGAGCTGGCCGACCGGCACTTGCGAACTGCTTCTGCTTCGGGCACCGCGTGGCAAGAAAGACTGAAGAAAATAGCGTCGGCTGACTCTTTTATACCCCTGCCGCACTGATGTCAGGGAGGAAGCGAAGACAACCGATGCCGGACCAAGAATTTGGAATTCGGCCGACCGAGGACCCGCCTGATGGCAGGATAACTCAAGTGTAATGACTGCAGCTGTATGCACGATGAACATCAGCTGAATACGGCAGCTGTAATCTCAGACCTGGCTGTCAACATTCCCTGATTGCTGGGACAATTTCCTTCTCTTCAGGCTGGTGTACAGTGAATATTCATTTTCCACAAGCACTCTGTTGTCCCCAATTTGAATATTGTTCCTTTCTGATGCAGTTTTGTTAGCATCAACTCTTTCTGCTTGTAAGGCTCATCTTTACTAATACAGAATTTGAGCATACACAAGATGTGCCCTTGCAATTAACTCCTTCTGCTGTTGACCACCAGTACAGTGGCTTATTTCTGCTTTCATAAAATTAAGTCGGTTCCTTCTGGTTTCTCTGGTACAGCAGTTTTTTGATATACACAGTATTCTAACTGCACTACTTTTTCAAATAGCTCTTAAGAAGCCTCATAACCAGCCAGCCTTTTCTTCATTTTATGCTTTGATTTTTGCAAACGTCTCAGTTCATCTGAATAGCTACAGTCACTATTTTTCTAGCATTTTGTCATTTGAGTTGCTATATTCCCTCAGTGTTACATTTATTTTAAAGACCTGAGTACATTTGAATTATTTTTTCCTCTAAATTACTGGAAACCATCTCCTCTACCAAAGCTGTAATTTATATTGCTCTTTGCCAAATAGATGCCGGTTTCTTCCTGCCCAGAGTTTTCTATTCTCCTTTTTTTGGTCGATTGTCTCTCAGGTCCTCCATATTCCTTCTCTGATGGCATCTAGACAGTGAAATTACTAGGAAGTGACTGAATTTTATCCAGACTCCATGTTGCAATTTCTCTCTCTTTTTTTTTTCCCCAGTTTCTGTTTTCACACTGGGAGAGGTGAAATCATTCTGCTGATTACAGGAGGTTACTAGGCTATTGGCCCTGAGGCCCTTCTAAGCCTAGCCAAGAGTTTAGCCCATGTTTAGACAAATCAGCACCCAAAGCCCCTGTCCAGCAGGGACACACGGAAATCCCAGGGGGGTATTTTCTGTTTCCCATCCAGTTATCCAGGTTGCACTTAAAAAGGGATAATGAGGTACTCTGCTTGACATGGAGAGGGACTCTATTCCACAGATGGGGGAGTTTCTGGGACAGAAATCTGTCCCACCAACAAGTCCTATTGATATCACAGATTAGGTTGAGGTCACGCGTATGGGTTGTTCGAGTGGAGCTTGACTTGTGGATATGCAGCAGTCCTTATTAAGGCGGGGTCTGAGATTGCTTTATATGCCAAACAGATGTCACCCTGAGGAGTCTGTATGAAACTGAGTAGAGGGATAGGGCTTTTAGCCCATCTGTGTAGGGTAGGTGTTTAAGGCTCTGGATTCTCATGTGGTCGTTCCAGCTGCTGCTTGCGCTTTGCGAGGTACATGCCGAAGGGGGGTCGTTGTACTCTAAAACTGGCCTTATAAGGGAAGAATACAGGGATGTTATGACCTCTTTGTCCCTGGATGAGATACCCTTACTTAATTAGGTGGGCCATACAGAAAGCTTTCCGTACAACGGAAGCAACATGGTGGTCAAAAATCAAGTTGCTATCAACCTGGGTGCCCAAATCCCTCACTACTGATTGTGTACTTATAACACTGTTATTAATGTGATAATATGCGGGGATGTCATTCTCCCCAAAGGGGATTTTTTTTGGCATTCAGCTTGAGGCCATGTTTCTGGCACCAGTCATTTGTTTGGATGAGACCCTCATGGAGGACGTCCACATCACTTGGAGAATTGATGACTGCACCCACCTTGTAGTCATTTGCAAACTTGGTCAGCCATAGTCCACTGGTTTCTGGCTGGTCTGTACCACACAGAAGTATATCCCGAATAACAGAGGCCCCAAGACGGATCCCTGGCTTACACCATTCATTACAGGTCAACTGCTTGAGGTGGTTTCCCCTGTTTTGATTAGGTAGGTGCTATCAGTGAGCCAGTTTGCAACCCATCTGGTAATATATGGATTGATGCCTAGTTGAGAGAGTTCATCTACTATGTCCGAGTGGGGAACAGTGTCGAAGACTTTGGCCAGGTCAAGGTAGGTGGTGTGCACCGTCTTCCCCTCGTCCATGACTTTGGTGACTCTCTTAACGAAGTCGACCAGATTTAACAGACATGACCTCCCCTTGACAAAGCCAAACTGTGTGGTCGAGTGTTTGGAGGTTACCAATGTCCCTGTTAATGAGGTCCATGATAATTCGTTCCATGGCCTTGCAGATCAGGCTAGTTAGGCTGATGGGTCTATAATTTCCCAGATCGGTGGATGCTCCACCTTTGTGCAAAGGGATGACAGTGGCTGTCCTCCACTCAGCTTGGACAAAGCCAGTACTCAGGCTTTGGTTGAACAGGGTGCCTAATGGTGCTGCAAGTTCATGCCTGAGTTAATGTAGAATGCAGCCAGGGATGTTAGCAGGTTCCATGGGGGCTGTATTTTTTGCCTTTGAGAGGGCAGTGATGGCCTGTTCCCTAGAGATAAGGGGTGGGGGCAGGTACTGAGGATGTCCTGGTTTACTGATGCGGGGGATGGAGGGGAGAAGTTTTCGTTGAATCTGTCAGAAGATTGGCTATATCTACAGCATTTGTGTATGTGGTGTCCTTGACCACCAGTTCTGAACAGATCTGGGTGGTTCCTTTGAGATTTCAGACATATGTGAAGAAGGTCTTAGGACTGTCTCTAGTAGATGTGACCAATTTGGACTCGAAGTTGGCATTAGAGGATTTCACGAGTGCTCTTAATTGCTTGTTCAGGGTAAGGAGAGACTGCTTCCAATTGGGCACCTGCTCCTTCTTGGTCCTGGACAGTAATTTTTTCCTTTTGTTATATAGTTTATTTAATGCAGATGTCCACCAGACAGGTTTACTCTTCCTTGTGGAGGATGATTTTGTCCTGTCAGATATTCTTGCGTGAATACATCTATATAAATGCTCTTATAGTACTTTGATGTAGATTTGGATATTGGTGCCAGCTTCTACAGTGGGGGACAGGGCTGTGAAGCAGTTTATACCATCCCTCAGGAGGTTGTAATCAGGTTTGGAGAAGTTTTTTGTTTGACCCTCACTAGAAGGGGGTCAGGGGAGATGGTGACTTTGGAAGTGACCACTTTATGGTCGGATCTTAACAGGGAGGATGACACTGTAGGGGTGCTGCAGAGGTTACTCATGTTGGTTAATAACATGTCCAAGATATTATCACCTCTTGTGGAGGTATCGACTAGCTCTTCCAAGGCATTTGCATTGATAAAATCGAGGAATCTCTGGGCATTTGTGTTCTGGTAGGAGTAGTTTTTCCAGTTTATGGCTGGGTAGTTAAAGTCACCCAGGATCAGGGTAAACGGTTGAATCTTGATAGATTTGAAGAGGTTCAGACAGGTGGAGTGGACATCTTGAGTCAAATTTGGGGGCCTGCAGCTAGCTATAACTTGAATAGGGGTCTTTGTTCATAGGTTCATAGTTTAGTACTAAGCTAACTGCCCTTGCGAGCCATTTTAAGCCTAGCCAATTATCCCTTGTGAGACTCAAACCCTGCAACTTGTGTTTGTAAGGCAAACACCTCAGCCATTAAGCCACCCTCCCAACTTGTCAATGGTTAACTGCACCTGGAGTGTCTCCTGTGCGTCATACTGTTTGACTAGCCTGGAGGTGTGCGTGTCCAATATATACTGAAACTCCACCTCCTTTGGCTTTGCTGCCCACAGTTTGGGGTCTGATTGTGTGATAGGATGAGTAACCAGGTAAGGCAGGGGTGCTCTCCGCAGCTTTGAACCGGGTTTCTGTGACTGTACAAATGTCAGCATCTACCAGGGTAAAAAATACTTGCAATGAGTGCAGTTTTATGATTAGACTCCTAGCATTTAGCAGCATGACCTCTAATTTACATTTTATTGAAATTTTTATGTTGGTAGTATTGACCTCAAGACTTTTCCTAAAAAAGGACCACGGGGGAGGCAAGGGTCTTTGCCAGAAGCCTGAAGCCCAAGTGAGACAGATGCAGGCCATCTCCAGCAAATCACCGTGGTCTGTCGATCATATCTTCCCAGGCTGTCAAGTGCTGGATTGCCCTGGAATGACACCAGAAACTAAGCCAATTGTTTAAGTCAGTCATTTTTTGTTTGTATTGAGGCATCATTCTGGGTGATGGTAGAATGCTGCTTTAGGCTACAGACATACCTGCCTGGGACACATTTAGTGAGCTCAATCATGCCTCTCTTCACATAGTCCAGGGAGGTACACCTCAAGTCGTTCATACCAACATAGGTTCATAGATGTGTACGAGGCTAATGGCCCTGGAGCCTTTACAAGCCTAGCCCATAGGATTACCCTGGCATCGTGCCACCCACCCTTAGTTCCCAGTGCCTCTGTCGAGTAGAGCCACTGGTGTGATCCCCGGGGTGAATTTTCTATTTCCCATCCACTCATCAAGATTTCTCTTGAAGAGGGTCAGTGAAGTGCTCTGTTTGTCATGTATGGGAAGTCTATTCCATAGCATGGGCAGTCTCTGGGTTATGAACCTGTCCCTCCAGCACGTTCTGTTGATTGTGGTAATGAGGTTGAGGTCTCTGGAGCATGTGGTGTGGAGGGATTGGGATTTCTTTAGATGTAGCATTTCTAACAGAGCTGGGTCAGACGTGGCTTTTTAAGTCAAGCAGAGATCGCCTCTAAGTAGGCGGTATGAGACAGAGAATAGCTGGAGTTTTTTTGAGTCTGTCCATATAGGAAAAATGTTTAAGGCCTAGGATCCTCTTTGTGAAGTACTTTGGCGGCCTCTCCAGCTGTTGCAGGTGTCTAGTGAGATACATGCCAAATGGGGCATTGTACTCGATAACTGCCTCCCTCTACTCTTCCATCATTAGGCCAATGACCTCTTTCTTATTGGATGCAAAACCCTTACTAATGAGATGTGCCACATAGGACATTCTGACCACAGTGGCAATGTGGTGGTCAAAACAGAGGTTGCTGTCAACCTGTGTTCCCAGATCTCTTACAAAGCCTTCTGTGTTTAGTGGACTACCATCAATGTGGTAATTCATGGGTACTGAGTTTTTCCCAAAGGGGATGATGACACATTTTTTGCCATATGGACTATGATGGTCATAACAGTACCTGCTGTTGAGAGACTTGAGTGTGTGTGCGATATGGTGGATTCTGGCACCTGATAAACAACTAACTGTGACTTTCCCCTTATCCAGTCTGCTGAGAGGCACATCTGTGTCTCTCACAATGGAGTCTCCTATGACTAATATGTTGGGTTCATGGTTAGGCCTTAGTGGTTGCGAGACACTGGTGTGTGGATTACCCATGGTATGTGGTGTGGAGGGTTATGGAGTTCTCATGTGTTTTTGCCTCTGAAGTCTCCTTTGTTTGGGTTTGTTTTTGTTGAGGACCTCCACATATATGGGTGTGTGTGTTGTGTAGTTGTGGGTGGTGTTTGAGGTGTAGTTATTGTGTTGACAGCCTTCTCAGTGCCAGATGTACTGGCTTGTGAGGAAGACAGCATAAACTCTAACTTCTTTATGTAATTGCATCTCTCACAAATTGTGTTTCTAGGTGGTAGTAGTAGATGGTTGCCCGTGGAACGTGAGGCAGTTGCTACACTGTCTCAGGGTGCCCATATTGACCAGGCTGGCAGGAGAAATCATAGGAAACTGTCCATTCATATTTGTCAGAATCTGAGGAAGAGAGACCAGGGAGAGCTAAGAGGTAGCCCTAAAGCCCAAGTGCTTAAACTGAAACTAAGAGACTTAGAATAACATAATTTGAGAAAAAAGTTATGTACTCTCCATAATGTTCTGTCTTGTCCATTTTCAGTCTTATTCAACTGTCTGGTTTGGATCCAATCCTTGGATCCGACTCAGCCGTTAATAAAGCTCTTAGTAAGCAAAACGCTTTCGAACTTCCTTACCTATAATGCACCACCCCTAACATACCTCAGATCCTGTTTGCTGATTTTACAAGTACTAGTATCTATTAACGTACATATATAGACAAACACTTAAAATATATGTCCTTCAGAGGAAACTATATTAGGAGTTCATTCAAAAGGACAGTCATGTCTTTACAGCATCTCATTCATCCAGAAGTGTAGAAATAAAGGATGGGGGTTGGTGGGTGGGAATTTGAAGAATAAAAATGGGCAAAACAGCTAGAACATTATGGTGAGTACATAACTTCTTTATCTGATGATGTCAATTTTCATTCTATCCTCAACTGTTGGGACTCTAAGGAAGGATATTCCTGAGCGCAGTTGAACCAAATGATATTCTACCCATTGATGCCATATCTAATTTGTAATGATTGATAAAGGTATGAGGACTTGTCCAAGTTGCTGCTGCACATGTCATCCATAGAAACCCTGGACAGAAATACTGAAGAAATTGCCATGTTCCTAGTTGAATTGGTTCTTACAGGTTTAGTTATGGTAAGACTCAGAAATACAGTCAGCCATCTGGCTAAAGTTACTTTTGTGACTGGTTTACCCAATTTCAAATCTGCAAAGGAACAATTGATCTGTCTTTCTGATTTCTTTTGCCCTATGTAGATACAAATGTAATGGTCAGTGAACATCCAATAAATGCAACAAATATTCACCTTAGTTTGCAAATTCAGGAAAGAATACTAGCAAATTAATGGACGGATTGATAATGGATTCTGACACCATCCTGGGAAGGAAAGATGTACTGGTTTGTAATATTCTTATGAAAAATCAAGTAGGAACATTTTGAAGACAAGGCTTGACGTTCTGAAACTAGCTGAGGTAATGACTACAAAAAGACAGTTTTCCGAGTAAGAAACTTAAGGTCACATTTAGCTGCCAGTTCAAAGGGTAAATGTATTAATGCTTGCAGTACCAAATTCAGATCCCATGGTGGGGTAGGGTCTTTAAACAATGGTCTCGAAAGAAAAGTGTTTCTCACAAATGCTTTGCAAAGTTTAGCAGACGCTACTGAAGAACCTTCAACATCCAATATGAAAATTAGATATTGCTGATAACTGAACCTTAATAGTAGAGGTGCTCACCCCTTCTTTAAAAACGTGACTTATTTATTTTAGGTTTGTTTACAAGGATAGTCTGACTGGGTGGAAGACCCATTTTCAGCGGAGGCCTGGGGAGAAAAGCCCCACAAGTTAGAGAATAAACACAGTTGAAATTATTACAAGCACGTTAGGACAAGATAAGAAAAACATTTGGTTATAATATTAGTTACAATTGTCAAAGAAAAATACACACAGCCGTAATAACAGTTACAATTTTCAGCAAGAAAAATATTTAGAGAAAACATAACCACAATTGAGAAAAAATCTAATTTAGTTGGACATAGCTTAGGTTTTATATATAAATA
Source organism: Protopterus annectens (assembly GCF_019279795.1). Lineage (NCBI taxonomy): Eukaryota > Metazoa > Chordata > Ceratodontiformes > Protopteridae > Protopterus > Protopterus annectens. The sequence goes on along the minus strand of NC_056728.1, from coordinate 565,843,562 downwards.
GCCAAGAGTATGTATTAGTGGTTTAAGTGTATATGTAAGGAGATGAAAGGTTTACCTAGTCAGTTTGAATATGTTGACAGGAATGCATTCTGGAGAGTAGGGTGGAGATAGTGGATTTAGGCAAGTAAGGCTAAAAATTCAAGAATGTTATATATTGGAGCTGAATAAGGATCAATATGATTTTGTTGTGCCCAGTAAACAAACCGTTTCCATTTACTTGCTTTCATGTTGAAGGTTGATGGGACGATTAAAGAGTATGGTGGACAGGGGAAGAGAACAGGTTGTGTGGCTGTTAACGTAATTGGAGAATCCAGGCTGTAAGCCTGAGGTTTGACATGTCTGGGTGAATCATGCCTGTTGGGTGAGACAAGCTGTTTGGAATTAGATGCAGAATCCAAGGTTGGTAAAGTAAATGAGGCCACAGGAAAGGGAACCAAACCTGTCGAGGCCAGTAAGATACAATGAGAACGACTTTGTTCTTCAACCTGGCAGCGTTCTGTGAAAATTTCCAAATTAATGGAATCACCAGGTAAGCATAAAGCAGACTGGGTGGCCAATCATTAAGTAGAGCATCCCTCGGTGATTCCCCCTGTGAGGGGATTAGGGCAAAGTAGCTGCTGCATTTGTTGTTTACAGGAGAAGCAAAAAGATTGCAGCAAGGCTGGCACCATTAATGAAAAATAATTTCTGTCACTTTCTTGTTGAGAGAGCTTCCTTAAGGCAGAAGAATGTGCCTGCTCAATTTGTTTGCTATCACACTGGACTTTCCCAGAATGTGCATTGCTATAAGAAAGTGGTTGGATAAGATCGCCCACTGCCACACTCAGAGTGCTTCTCGTCACAAGGAGTATGATTTAGTCCCTCCTTGTTTGTTGATGTACCAAACTAATGACAGGTTGTCTGTCTAAACAGCAATCGTCCCTGTAGGGAGAGCATTCTGGAGGGCCTGCAACACTAAAAGCACTGCTCTCATCTCTAGCACATTTATACACAATTTGGCCTCTTCAGGGGACCAAGTACCTTGGACTGTATTCCTCAGAAAATGCCTCACACACACTCACAAACTGGGAAGCGTCCTTAGTACTACGGCCTTGGGCTGGGGGAGAATGAATGGACAGCCTTGTAGAACCTGATCAGACTGAATCCACCATCTGAGATTTTTATTTATTTATTGCATTTGTTTACCAGGAAAGTCCACTGGGCCTAAATGAGCCCATTTTCAGTGGAGGCTTGGGGAAAAAGCTCAGTATTTAAGTACATACAAGGAAATATTGCACACAATATAGCGTATATAAAACAGTAGTAGTACATGAAATTCAAACTGATAGCAGTGAAGAATTGTTTACAATCAAGGCATGAATGAGGAAAATAGAGAATAGTATGCATTTATATAACATATACATATATATATTTATAGTATTAATAGCAATGAGGAGTATTCACTTAAGTGTAAGACGAGGAGTCAGACGGGCTAAGTGGTAGAGGTAAACCAAGCTGTAGTGATCGCAGATGGAGTTAGCGTGGTAGAAAGAAGGAGAGGATATACAAGTAATAAAATGAAGAAGAGTAAGGTTCCAGTGAGGGTGGTCAGGTTTTGGGGTTATTTGTTAGGGTGCAGGTGCTAGCCAGAGAGAAGAGAGATGTAGTCTGAGGGATTTTTTGAAGGAACGATTACTGATGACTGACTGAAGAAGGGAGATGATTCCATAGCTTTGAGACAGTAAAAGAAAAAAAACATTTGGCTGGCTGAGAGCTTAAGTTTATCAACAGTCAGTAACATTTTGTTTTCACACCTAAGGGGTTGATTAGAATATTAGGATGATACCTAGTCAGTATGGAGGAGAGGGATGGCCAGGTTTGCTGGGTAGTAAATAAGTTTATGGGCAGTAGTTAATTGTAGATAAGTGAGGTAGTGAGGGAATTCGAGCCAGTTTAGTTGATGCAGACAGGAATAGTGGTGGGCTGAAAATTTTGCATTTGTTACAAATTTGGCAACTTTGTTGTAGCACAAGTCAAGTTTAGTTTTCAGGGAGGACTAAATATTTGTGAGGATGGGGGCACCATATAATAGAGATGTCAGCAAAAATGAGAAGGCAAGAACCTTTTTAGCAGAGGAGCTAAGAAAACAGTTGTGCTGATAAAGAGGAACCTAGTTTTTGATGGTTTTTTTTATATTACTGTGAATGTGAAGGTCGAAAGTTAAGTTATCATAAATGATGACCCAAGGCAATTTGGTACTAGGGACGACTTCAATGACAGTGTTGTTTTTGGAATGAATGGGGAATTCAGACTTGTCAATGGGGCTAGATATGGAGTAAATATTAAGAGTTTTGTTTTATTGGGGTTAAGGGAGAGATGGTTCTGTGACATCCAGGTTTTGGTTGAAGTAAATGCTTCTTGAGTAAGATGCTGTAGTTCAGAGAGATTTAGAAGAGCAGATAATAGTAGAATCATCTGCATATTGGATAACAGTACTGTGGGGGTAAGAGTGGTATGTAAGTTGTTGACAAATATAATGAATAGAAGGGGACCCAGTACAGAACCCTGGGGTAACCCTGCATTTGTATTTATGAAAGGGGAGAAGGAATGCTGCCATATAGTAGATTGCTGCCTATTGGTGAGATAGTTAGAAAACCAGTGCAAGGTAGGGGGAGAGATACCAAGGTTGGAGAGTCTGATGAGCAGAAAGGGGTGGGAAACTGTATCGAATGCTTTTGATACATCAAGAAAGAGTGTGGAGACTATGCAACCAGCATCTTGAGCTCTGTTTACTGTGTCCAAGAAGAAAATGAGAGCAGCGCTATTGCTATGTCCAGGTCTAAAGCCATGTTGAGTGGGGGAAAGGAGTTGGTGTTTAACCAAGGAACTGAGTGTGAATGCACTTCTCTAGTATCTTGGAAATGGGGGAAAGAATGGCGACGGGCTGGAAATTAGAGAAGTCAGAGCTGTTGCCACCTTTATGAAGTGGGAGAACAAATGCTTTTTTCCAGATATCAGGTACATGTGATTCTTGAATGGACCTATTAAGGAGAATACTGATGGAGTATGCAATGGAGGAGGCTGACAGTTGTTGGAATTCTGCGGGTAAGTTATCTGGGGTGTTGGAATATGGTTTTAGTTTATGAAAAAGTTGTCTGGTGGAGGATGGAATGGGTGCAATAGAGAAAGTAGGTAGAGTAGTAGATGGGGAATATGCCGACGGCGGTTCTTGTGGATTTACATTGATATGTAGGAAGGTGGTAAGAAGCTTGGCAATGATGCCAATGAAACATGAGTTAAAGAGTGAGACTAGCTCAGTGAGTGTTTTTCTGGGTTTGGGAATGGATTATTGTTAGTTCTTGGATGGAGTAGGGAGTTGATTGCTCCCCAACATTTCTTTGGGTTTTGTTTATGTTGGTTTTAAAGTGTTTGGAAGTGTTCTTTTTTGTTTTTGACAACTAGACGTATTGCCTGATTGCGGAGTTGTTTATATTGCACAAGTTTGGAAGGATTTTTGTTTTTCTGCCAGACTTTCCAGGCTTTGTCCCTGTTGGACATAATTTGCTTAGTGGAGTTGGCAAGCCAGCTGGTGTTTTCCCTCGACTCTTTTTAGCCGCAGAGTGGCAAGACTATTTAGGATCCTAAGAAAAGTGGAACTGAAGAATTCCACAGCTTCACTGAGTGGGAAATATTTTAGTGGACTCCAATTAGTGTTCTGCAAGATGTCATTAAAGGTATTTGAGGAGAAGTGAGATAAATCTCTGGTATGCCTATATTGGTGTATGTTTGGTACAGAGGTGGACTTGCGTATTATGAATGCTGGTGAGTGGTGACATACTATTTGGCAATGTTCCGGAGAAGATTTTATTTGGGTCAGAATCCATGATCCAATCCAGGACTGAACCTTTGATATTCTTAATGTCAGGTCTGGTTATTATTCATTTATTTATATTTGTTGACCGGGAGTGTCCGACTGGACATAGGTCCATTTTCAGTGGAGGCCCTGGGAGAAAAGCTCCACAGTAAAAATAGACAGACAGTAGTTACATTGGATTACATGGAGGTTATATCACAAATTAGCAGAGTGCAGCTGTGAAGGATGATATTGGTAGAAGGGTCGTTATTCGAGATATTGATCCAGTTAATACTAAAGTTGCCTAGGATGACTGTTTCATTTTTAATATTGTTGGTTGCCCAGACAAGAATATTTTCTAGAATAGGAATATTGTTGCATGGGGGAATGTGCATGACCATAATACAAAGGCTTTTGCAATCGTGGAGTCTTAGGGAGATAAGTAACTATGCGGTGGAAAAGGGTGGAATGGATTTTGAATAAGGAATTAAAGTAAAGGTGTTTGGATATAATAATGGGATGCCTCCACATTTTTTATGCATTCTATCTGTTCTAAGGCATGAATAGTTAGGGCAGAAATTCAGAATCCTTAATACATGGTTTTAGCCACGTCTTGGTTTGTGTTGATTCAACCATGCATGCAGATGAGGAATTTTATTTCTTATGCTTTGGCTATTGATGGTGGTAAAGTTTAAGGATTTAGTGAAGTTAGAGGGATTATGAGAGGGAGGGGAGGGGCCAGGGTTAGGATTATGTCACCACATAGGACTAGATTACATTGGGCAGGGTGAGTAATTGGTTGGGGCTTCTTTTTAGTATTTTGGAAGTACTGAAGGACAATGTTACTAAGAAGGTTGTATTTTGGAGAAAGGATTGCCAGTTTCATTTGCAGAATTAAATCAATGGCATAAAGACTGGAGCAGATGTCAGAGTAGCTAGTGAGAGTGAGTGTGTGGGTGGATGTTGTAAAGGTAGGTTTGGGAGGTATATGGATTGGGTGATATGCTGAAAGTTGTAGGAGAGAGAGGTACAGAGTGAATATGAGGAGAGAGGTGTTGAAGATGAGAGACATTACTGAGAAGTGTGGTATATGTTTAGGAAAGAATGAGTTGGATGACAATGAGAACCGATTTAAAAAGAAAGAAGCGATGGGGTTAAAGTGTAGTAAGGGTAGACGTATAGAAGCATAAAGGTGAAGCAGGGATGTCTGGGTTATAGATGAAGGGAGTTACAGAAGCTGGGAGTAAGAAGTAAGGGAGAGGTGTGGAAGTAAGATGTGAGGTGAGTAGGAGGAGTAGAGGAAGAAAAGAGGTGGAGTGTATGATGATACTGATAGCAGGGTTGGGCTGCTAGATGGCAGGACTGGTAGGAGGAGTGTGATTGGAGTAGGCAGGGTAAGGCTAGGTATAAAATGTAACTGAGGTGGGGTTGGGTTGGAATGGGGGTAGGGGACCAAAGTGAGCATGAGCACAGTGAGGGCAAACAGAGCGGGTTGGAATCAGGCCCTTAGATGCGCCTGCCCCATGAAAAGTGGGTTGGAACCAGGTCCTGAGATGTGCCTGCCCCACGAAAAGCAGGTTGGAACCGGGACCTGAGATGCACCTGCCCCACAAAAAACAACCAGTGTAAGCAGCAGGTAGGTAGGGAGAAAAGTGTATTTGTTGGCTAGAAAAAGTACTGGCAACCAGATGAAGGGAGTATATCAGCTAGCAATAGAAATGACTTGTATTGAAGGACAACGACCAAATCAATTCTGTTTTGGGGATAGCTAACAAAATTGTAAAGCTAACAAAAAGATACAGAGAGGGCTACTAGGGACAGGAAACCAGTAAGGGACAAGCTATCACAAGACTTGGGTTCAGTATTGTGCTTTCAACTGTAAATTACCAAAAAAAAAAAAAAAACATAGGCAGGGAACAGAGAAACATACAATTATGATGTAGAGGGTAACTAGCTCTGTAAACACCTGACTTGCGGAGTTGTGGGTGGGTATACAGTCGAGGTAATTGCAGAGTGAGAACCACTTGAGTAGTGTGCTAGAAAAGAGAAAAAAATTTTAGATTATGCGGCAGAGTAGCTAGAACCCCTCTAGTATTCTACATTTACCTATGATAGGAAAGTGTAGATGACTAGAGGAAGGCAATATAGGTGTCTGAAAAAAACCTAACTGAGAAATGGAAGGGAGGGAGAGGGGAAATTAGTGGAGGAGGGTGAGCTAGACAAAGGAAGGTGAAATAAGTAATAGATGTCTCTTGCATTCCTGAGTGATTCTTACTTGTGTTGACATGTGGTGGTGGAGAATCAACCACCATGTTGCTGACATCCACTGAAGAATTCTCATATGAAATCTGGCTAGAGGTACTAGGGTTATTGCCACTGACATTGATCCTAGAACTTGAAGGACCAAGTGGGTTGAAATCTTGGTACTGCAAATTATTTTTCTGACCTGTAATCCGACAGCTTCTCTTCCTCTCTCGAAAGTACAGACCATTACTGACTTCATGCTGAAAACTGCTCCTATGAACTCCAAATTTTGAGTTGGCTGTAGGCGAGATGTGTCGTAATTTACGATTATCCCAGATGAGAGCAAATCTGGAGTACCAGATTTCTTGCCCTTATTAGCAGATGCCTGTTCAGGGCAGTAATAAGCCTAGATAAGGAAACACCCAAAATCCCTGCAGTTTCATGTGAGCTGCTACTACTGTGACACATTTGGTAAACTCCCTGGGGGTGTGGTGAGGACAAGGGGCAGAATTCTGAACTGGTAATGACGGTCTCTCAGCCAGAAGCGTAAATAGCTTCTGGATAGAATAGTCGTGTAAAATCTTACTATAACCATAGATGTCCTTCTCTTCTATGTCGCAGTATTCTTTATATATGGGTTGCATTCCGCTCCACGACCAGATGTCTATCCTGTATACAAAAGCTTACTGCCACTGCCTGTACACAAGATGTCGCATGAAGGCACAGAGAACACCAGTCATAAAAGAGACTACAACAAGTTCAATCCTCAGAATAAGACAGCCTCTTGAAGAAAAAAAAAAAACGGAGTAAAAAAGGAGTCATTCTAGTAAAGAGCAAGATGTAAGAGGAAGGCGGGTGGGATAGAATACTGCAACATAGAAGAGGAAGACATTTATGGTTATGGTAAGATTCTACACAATTATTATAAGTCCTTCTATTCAATGCTGCAGTATTCTTTACATATGGAAAAGTACAAAAGCTGAAAGGGAACCCAGGGAGGGGGATGGAAGAAGGGATAACTAAGCAGAAACAATTTTCCACAAATCCATGCAGGATTGCCCTGTCAAATCCTGCCCTTGATCTAGATATATTCTCCAATATGTAATGCTTAGCAAAGGTATGAACAGAAGACCAGGTAGCAGCTTCCAAAATGAATTGTGCATTCAGTCCTTTGATGCAAGTCCCTGAGGATGCAACTGATCTGGTGGAATGGGCCTTAACAGAAGAGGATAAGGATTTTCCATGAAAATCATAGCAGAACACAATGGCCTTAGAGATCCAAGAAGAAATACAGTAAAGTCTCAATTAACTGGCACCCATGGGGATTGCTAGATGCTGGTTAAGTGTATGTTCTGGCTGCTTGAGATATGCATTGTGATTTTTGATTGGCTCATATACAGGCATACAAGCCAATCAAATGCCGGTTGCTTGAGTACCGGATAATGGGGATTTTACTGTAGTTTGCTTAGAAATGGGCAAACCCAGTGCCCTGGGATGAAAATAAACAATAAAGTTGATCAGATTTTCTAATAGATTTAGTTTTGTCAAGGTAGAGTCTGAGCTATGTACATCTAAGGAATGTAGAATCCTCTCAATGAGAGACTGAGGAGAAGTGAAAAAAGTAGGCAAACTGGATAGTCTGATTCAGAGATAACTCATTTACCACTTTTGGCATAATTGAAGGATTAGATCTCAAAGATACTCTATCCTTGTGTAAAACCAAAAAGGGGGGTAAAACCAGTAATGTCCGAATCTCAGACCCTTCTAGCAGAGGTTAAAGCTACCAAAAGTACTGTTTTTCAAGTGCAAAACTTTAGAGAACCAGAGGCAGCTGGCTCAAAAGGGCCCCGAGTAAGCTTCTCTAACACATAGTTGCGGTCCCAAAGGGGAGGAACTGGTTTCCTAGGAGGTTTCATGTGTAGTACACCTTTAAGGAAAACCTTAACCTCTAGCCTGGAAGCTAAGGGTGGAATTAATGGCAAGCAAGCAACAATACTGAACAGTGGACCTTGACAGATCAATAAGAAAGACCACTGTTAAACTACTCACACAGGTAAGAAAGCACTAAAGGAATATCTGCCAAAAAGGGTTCTTCTCCTCTTCTGGCACCAGACAGAATTTTTTTTCCATTTGGAAATGTCAGACTTCCTAGTATTGGGTTTCCTGGCCTCCTGCAAAACCTAAAGCACTTCCTTAGAAAACAGGTGCCTGAAAGGAATCAAAGGTTGATCACCCATAAAGTCAATTGTACAGTTGACAGCTGTGGGTGAACCAGAGATCCCTTGTCCTGAGTTAGAAGGTCTATTCGGTGAGGCAACTTGTAGTGATGACCCTTGGCTAACTGCAGAAGAGGGAACCAGTGCAGTCTTCGCCAAAAGGGGGTCACTAGCAAGATTTTTGGTTTGTCCTGCAGAATTTTCAACAAGACTTTGAATTAAAGGGAAGGTGGGGTGCATAAAGAAACATTCCCTTCCATGAGAAGGCTAAAGCGTCCACCTTCCAAGCCTGAGAGTGAGGAAACCCAGCACAGAAAAGAGGAAGATGTCTGTTCAGAGGGGAGGCAAAGAGATCAATTTCTGGAGTCCCCACAAGTAAATTAGATCCAGGAACACATCCCTGTGCAGGATCCACATGTGTGATTGTGTCATGGACTTGCTTAATGTGTCTGCCACCGGGTTCTGAGCAGAGGGAAGGTACACTGCATACAGTGACACTTTGTACTGAATAACCAATTCTCATGCTCTGATGGCGAAGTGACAAAAAAGATAAGATTTTGTGCCCCCCCTGCTTGTTTATGTACCAAAGATCTGTAGTACTGTCTTAAAGAATACTGAGGGGTCCTGGTGGAAATATTGCATGAAAGGTCTGCAAGACTTAAATCAGTGCTCTCATTTCTCCGATGTTGATGTGCTCCCTTTTTTGAGAGGGGGACCAAAGACCCAGTACCTTTCTGGCAGCAAAGGTTGCACCCAGGCCTAAATCTAAGGCATCTGTGAAAGGTTGCTGGGCTGGCTGAGTTACCTGAAGTGGTAAGCCAGGATTCTGACTGAGTTGCTGCATCCACCAACCCAGCTCTATTTTCAAGCAAGGGAGAAGAAAAATCAAAGCCTCCAAGTGATGAGCTTGTTGGGACCGAACTGTCTTCAAAAAACACTGGAACTTCCTCATCTGTAGTTTGGCAAAGAGCAACATGGGGATTGTAGAGGTCAAGAATCCCAGCAGTCTCAGAAAATCCCTGGTCATGACAGGGGAAAGCAGCAGAAGAAAAGTACAGTTGTGTACACTTACCATAAATTTAGATGTTCGAGTGTATTCACTGTTGCAGTCATCACATTTGGGTTATCCCTCCCAGGGTAGCCCTCGGTCGGCCCGAATACCAGAGGCTTAGTATTTATGCATTGGCTGCTGTTGCTTCAGGACTGACGTCAGGTCGTCAGTAGTATAAAGTAAGGCAGCCAACGCCATTACATCAGTTTTTCTTGCCCTAACAGGAGCCCCCAAGTGGGAGCCAGGTTATGGTGGAAGAACCCCACCAGTATAAAGTAAATACCAAAATGTCCCTTGTAAGGAGGAGAGAGAGAAAGAAAAGGGGGATGGAGAGAGGGAAACCAGGACAGCAGCAGTGAATACACTTGAACCTACATTTATGGTAAGTGTACACAACTGTACTATGCTCTTAGTGTTTCACTGTTGCAGTCATCACATTTGGGTTGATTCCCAAAGCTGAGAAAAAGGGTGGGGGCAGTCAAAGAGACTAGGGGCTGGCTAGGATGCCCTGCAAGACTGCAGTGGCAAAGCCTGCCATGGATTTGGAGAAGATAGGCAGGTGGTAATGCTTGGTGAAAGTGTGAACAGATGTCCAGGTGGCAGCCTTCAGGATGTCCCTGGTGGGGGATCTTCGGAGGAAAGCTGCAGAGGTGGAGGCTACTCTGGTGGAGTGAGTCCTTACCTCCTTAGGAGGAGGTTTTCCGTGTTGTTTCTAACAGAAATGGATGCAGTGTGCTATCCATTTGGAAATTGTTTTGTTTGGAGATGGTTTTGCCCTCTGCCCCTGCAGCAAAGCTAACCAGTAATTGATCACACTTTCTGAATAATTTGGTTTTGTCTAGATAGAATCTGAGCTGTCTGTGCACATCTAGAGAGTGCAGGATCCTTTCCCCCTTGTTTTGTGGGTTAGGGAAAAAGGTGGGCAAATGAATGGATTGGTTAAGAGCCACACTGGACACCACTTTGGGCATGAAGGATGGGTTAGCCCTAAGTGAAACCCTGTCAGCATGGAAGATGATGAAGTGCTCCACAGCCATAAGTGCTTATAGCTTGGAGACTCTTCTGGATGAAGTGATGGCCAGAAGAAAGGCAGTCTTTCAGGAGAGAATTTTTAACTCTGTTGAAGATGCTGGTTCCAAGGGGGCCAGTATGAGCTTTTCCAACACAAAGTTAAAGGTCCTAAGCTGGGGTAGGTGCTCTTCTGGGTGGCCTCAAGTTGCTAGCCCCTCTTAGGAATTGTTTGATCAGAGGGTGTGAGAAAAGGGGCTGCTCAGTATGGAAATGAGCAGAGACAGCACAGACATAAATTTTAATAGAGGAAAAGGAGAGGCCACTGTGTAGCAGGTCAGCTAGGTAATCCAGGTTGTGAGGTAGGGAGGGCTGTGCCGTATTGGCTCCCTTAGCCAGAATCCAGGTGCAGAACCTTTCCATTTGTCAGCATAAGACTTTCTAGTGCTAGGGCGTCAGGCCTCACGTATAACATCTAGAACCTGTTTACAGAGGTTGGCAGATTTGGTCAAGGAATAAGCCAGGCTTCCAAACTGAGGGTCTGCAATTGGGATACATGAATTCTCCTTCCCTCTGGGACAGGAGGGTTGGGGTCTGAGTGAGATGCCATGGTGGCAGTGGGGACAGGCTGCACAGCAGTGGGTTCCAGTGCTGGCGAGGCCAGTCTGGAGCAATAAGAATTGTCCTTGGTTTTTCCGCCCTTATTTTGAGCAGTACCCTGGTGAGGAGAGATAGGGGAGGAAAGGCATAGACTGACAGATTGACCCAGGAGAAGGACAGGGCATCCACTTTTCATGCCATGCAGTGATGCACCCTGGTGCAGAACTTGCTGAGATGATGGTTGGTGCAGAAGATAAACAGGTCGACCTTCGGGGTATTAGGGTGACGGTTCTTTTGTGTAGTTGCCACTCGTGTGGTTCCAGAAGATTTCTGCTTGTCTGCCAGAGTTTTTAGAGAACCTGGCAGGAACTGTGCTAACAGGTGGAGTTGCATGGCAGAGGCTGTGTGCCAAAGTTTAACGGCCAGCCTGCATAGGAGGTAGGAATGAGTCCATCCCCTGCTTATTGATATACCACATCACAGTGGTGTTGTCTGTTTTGATCAGGAGATCCCCTGGGGAGATAAGGGGCCTGGAAGCTCTCAATATGTGCTGGACAGCTAACATCCTTTTTTTGGTTAATGTGCAGATGGATTTGCTGTGGGCTCCATTGGCTCTGAATGCACCTGCCATCCAGGTGTGCACCCCAGGCATAGTCTGATGCATCTGTGATGAGGGTCTGGGCAGTGGGGTGTGATGAGAAAGGTAGTCCCTTCCTGTGGAAGCATGCTGCGGGCCACCAGTGAAAATCTTTCCTTGGGCAAGGTATTATTGGTGTAAGTGTTTCCAGGTCTTGAGAGTGTTGACACCAAAGACTTTATAGGTACCACTGAAGTTTCTTCTTATGCAGTCTGGCATATGGAATGAGTAGAATGCAAGATGCCATGAACCCCAGAGCTTGCAGGATTTTCCTTGCAGATAGCTGTGGTCTGGTGGCTAGTTGAAAGAAGCAGGCTTTCAGGAAAATTTGCTTTTCTGGTATAAGGAATGCCATCTGGAATGCTTTGTCCAGGCTTGCTCCCAGGAATATAATCTTTTGGGTGGGCACTTGTTTGCATTTACTTTTGTTGATTGTGTACCCTAGGAAGATTAGTAGGGACTTTACAAAGGCCAGGTGCTTGAGCAGCTTTTCCTGTCTGCCTGAATTAGGCAGTTGTCTAAGTATGGGTAAATCTGGATATTCCTTTGTCTGCAAAAGGCAATGGCCGCAGCCAGACATTTTGTGAAAACTCTGGAAGCAGGAGATAAGCCAAAGGGAAGCGTAAAGAACTGAAAGTGATAAGATCCTGGCCCAAAATGGAGATATTTCCTGCATGATTCCCTGACAGGAATGTGGAGGTAGATCTCTTTTAGATCTAGGCTGGCTAGCCAAGCATCCCTTGAGAGCATGGGTAAGCAGCTGCTGGAGGGTGAGCATTTTGAATTTTGGGATCATCAAGAAGGTATTTAGAATGTATAGATCGATGATGGGGCACCTGGTGGCCTCTTCTCTAGGTACCAGAAAAAGTCTGGAGTAGAAACCTCTGCCTTTCTTTTCTGCAGGAACGTGCTCTACTGCCTTCATAGAGAGCAGGGAAAGGACTTGCATTTGCACCTCTGCCTACTGGTTTGGAGGTAGATCTGGGAACCCTTTTAGAGTTGGAAGCGTGTGGAAAGAAAATTTGTATCCCTGGGACACTATGTTGAGAACCCAGCGGTCGTTGATAATGGTGGGCCCAGGTGCTTGCGTGAAAGGAGAGTTCTCCTCCTCGGAGTAAGTGAAGGTGGGCAGAGGAAGGGGGTGAGGGAGGTGAGTCATTGTGAGTTCTTACCATGGGGGGGGGGTGGCTAAGAGCTCCCCGGTTTTGAAGTTGAGGTAGTCCACTGCTTAGATCTCTGCATTCCCTGTGACTGCTGTCTGGGGGGTCTGGTTCCCCGGGGTCTGGGCTGAACTGGCCTAGTGGGAGCAGGAACGGATGGAACAGTGCTTGGTGGGATAATGTCTGCTGAACCTGGGCGGCTGGACCTGTAAGAAATCCTTAACTGTCTGCATAGATTTTGCTTTTTCTTCCATCTTTAAGACCACTTCTGCCTTAGTGCCAAATAAGTTGTCTTTGTGCAAGGAGGCATCCAACAATTTATATTTGACATGGTCTGGCAAGGGGTTCCTTAAGCCATGCATGCCTTCTAATGACAGATCCGGTGACTGCTGCCCTGCAAGAAGCTTCCAGGGTATCAAAACCACAATGCAAAGTGTGCTTAGTTACTTGACCTGCAGAATGCATTAACTCTTTAGATTCTTCACAAGCAGAAAAGGAAGACATTTTTTTGAGAAGTTCCATGGTATGTTGCTGAAATTTTAGCATATGGAGCTGACAATTTAGTGGCCCGATAGCAAGAGTAGCTGACGTGTATACTTTTTGCCCCATATTTCTGGTGCTTGGAAATCCCTATCTAAAGGGGTGGGACTCTTAGCAGAGGTTGCCTTAATCCCTTTAAGCCCTTGAGAAATTACCTCAGGGTCAGCAGTAGGATTTTTAAAAAGAAATGTGTGCGAGTCAGCGACTCTGTAGTACCCGTCTGGTTTTCTGGGTGGAGGACAGAGGGTGTCAGAAGTCAAGCTGGACTCGAGGAAAACATCATCCACAACATCCAGGACTGGGGGAATGGCCAAGGGTCTGTGCTGTTGTAGTCCTAAGAATTCCCCGAGTCTCTTTTTCGACTGAGGGTAGTCCTGACTCTCCCATTTGAAATACTCCCTTAAGGTATGAAGGGTTTCCCCAAAGGAAAAATCCTCTGGGGGAGAGGCCGAAGGGATGGAATCTTCTGCATCAGAATCCTCAAGTAGCGAGGGGTTGCATGTCTTCATATTCAGATGCATCACAGTCATCTGACTTGTTCAGACTAAACTACAGGTGACAGATCTCTTCCTTTTGGAGGGGGGTAGCTTGGCTTCCCCTGATCAGCATGATAAGGTCTTCCGCCATTTTAAGCATTTGAGACCGAGGCAAGGAAGCAGGTGCCTGAGACTGGGTCTTCGGTTTCTTGGGTGTGGTTTGTACCCTGGGCCTAAGAAACTTGGTCGTTTTCAAAAAAATGGTAGTCATGAAAGAAGACGTCGGTTTGTGTCAAGAATCGGTACTGGGAAGGACTTCCTTGGAAGCCAGTGCCTGCTCAGCGGCTCAGGACCCATCCAAGGTAGAGACAACCGCAGGATCCTGAGTCAAAGAAGAGTTTTGTGGCATACTGGACTCTGAAAGGGTCTCGGTAGCAGCAGCCAAAAGAGAAAGAAAGTGACTTCCCCTCTGAGTCAGGTAACTGAGACAGGGCCCAAGATGCCCGAGAAATCAAGGCTAGAGCATACAGAGACGTGCGTCTGGCAATTAATGGCTATGATAGCCAAGATGAAAAGTATAAAAGTACAGTTGTGTACCTACCACAAATGTAGATGTTAGAGTGTATTCACTGTTGCAGTCATTACAATTGGGTTATCCTGCTGGCAGGCTATCCGCAGTCGGCCTGAGTTCCAAAGTCGAAGTCCGGCTTCGGTTGCTGTCGCCTCCTCCCTGACGTCAGTGCGCCAGGGGTATAAAAGATGGAACAGATGCCATTTTCTTCAGTTTTTCTTGCCCCAGATGTCAGGTGCCCCTAAAATGGTAGGCTCACTAATGCCAAAAAGCATGCATAACCAAAAAAACAACTTTTCCTTCATCTACAAGCAAATACACCACATAGGTTGTATAGAATAGAGAAGTGCAGAGAAGTCCCAGCAAGGAAAAGGGGGATGGAGGGAGGGTAACCTGAACTGCAACAGTGAATAGACTCGAACATCTGCATTTATGGTAGGTACACAACTGTACCATGTTCATCGTGTTTCACTGTTGCAATCATTACAACTGGGTTGAATCCCAAAGCTATGGTAGGGAGGCTGGTACTAAATAGGATTAGGAGAGGCTATCAGGCCCTGCAGAACTGCAGTGGCAAAGCCTGCCCTGGATTTAGAATAGAGAGGTAAGTGATAGTGCTTTGTAAAAGTATGCACTGAACTCTAAGTTGCAGCCTCTAAGATGTCTTTGGTTGGTACTCCTCTGAGGAAGGCTGCTGAAGTGGCTGCTGCTCTGGTGGAATGTGGCCTAATGCCCTTAGGCACTGATTTAACATGCTGTGAATAGCAGAAACGAATGCAGTGGCCTATCCACTTTGAAATAGTCTGCTTTGAGATAGGCTTTCCTTGTGATCCTGCAGCATATGCTACTAGAAGTTGTTCAGTCTTTCTGAAAGCTTTGGTTCTGTACAAGTAGAAGCGTAGCTGTCTGTGAATCTCCAAAGAATACAAAGGTCTATCACCCTTATTCCGTGGGTTTCGGTAAAAAGTTGGCAAGTGAATTGTTTGGTTAAGGGCCACACTGGTCACTACCTTAGGCATAAATGTAGGGTTTGTCCTCAGAGAAACCCTGTCAGGATGGAAAATGATAAAAGGTTCCACAGCCATGAGTGCCTGTAACTAAGACTTGTCTAGCGGAGGTTACTGCTAGGAGCAGAGCCGTTTTCCAGGATAAGAATTTTATATCGGCTGCAGAGGCTGGCTCAAAGGGAGGCAGTGTAAGCTTTTCCAAGACATAGTTGAGATCCCATGTAGGTATTAGTGTTCTGCTTGGGGGTCTTATGTTTTTGGCCCCTCTGAGAAACTGCCTTAGTAATGGATGGGAAAAAATAGCTGGTTCTGTATTGTAATGAGCTGAAATGGCAGAGGCATGAATTTTAATGGATAAGGAAAGCCCTTTATCCAGCATCTCAGTTAAGTATTGCAAAATCTGAGGAATATTTGGAACAATCATGTCAATACCTTGTGCCTGGTTCCAAGCACAGAATCTCTTCCATTTTTCTGCATAAGATTTTCTGGTGCTAGGCCTCCTGGCCTCCAAAATAACATCCATAACTGCTTTAGAAAGAGGTGTATCTTGAATGGCTACATTATCCGCCATGCTGCCAGGTTTAGGGTCCTGAGTTGGCTGTGCAGTATCAGACTGTCAGTAAGTCAATAAGTGAGGAATTTGAGGTAGCGTCCAAGCTGGGCATTGGGACAAGCTCTTTAAAACTGGGTACCAGTGCTGGCGGGGCCAGTCTGGGGCAATCAGAATAATTTTTGGCTCCTCTTGTCTGACCTTGAGTACCACCTTGGGGAGGAGAGGCAGAGGAGGAAATGCATATAATGTTAGGTTTTTCCAGCTGAAAGATAGAGCATCCACTTTCCATGCTTGCTTGTGATAAGTCCTTGTGCAGAATCTTTGTAGTTGGCAATTGTGAGGAGAGGCAAATAGGTCTATATCCGGGCATCCCCAGTTCTTTGTTATCATACTGAAGACTTGTGGATCCAATTTCCACTTGTGGGGATCCATTAGATTTCTGCTTAATTCGTCTGCCAGAATATTTATTTTAACTGGCAAGAATTGTGCTTGCAGACGTACTTGGTAAGTCAATGCTGTGTCCCAGAAGTTCATGGCTAGTCTGCAGAGGGGGTAGGAATGTGTGCCCCCTTGCTTGTTTATGTACCACATGACTGTGGTATTGTCCGTCTTTATCAGTAGCTGTCCTGGATGAAGTAGATCCTTGAAGGCTGTCACGGCATTTTGAACTGCTAGCATCTCTTTTTGATTGATATATAGATGCATTTGATTTGCGGACGATGTGCCCTGAATACATCTTCCTGTCATATGTGCCCCCCAGGCATACTCTGATGCATCTGTTGTCAATGTCTGCCTGGCTGTGGGTAAGGTGAATGGCTGCCCCGTGTTGTGGTGACAGGCTTTTGCCCACCATCGAAACTCCTGTTGTAGGCAGGGAATGAGAGTAATTATTGTTTCCAGGCTGTGGCAATGTTGAGTCCAAACACTTTTTAGATACCATTGAAGTTGCCTCATATGCAGTCTTGCATATGGAATAAGCAGAATTGCAGGATGCCATGAAGCCCAAAGCCTGTAGAATTTTTCTTGCAGATAACTGGGTCTTTGTTGCCAACATTTTGAAATAAGTAATCAGTTGTCTGTGCTTGTCTGGTGAGATAAGCCATCTGGGCAGTTGTATTTAAGCTTGCACCCAGGAATATTATCTCTTGAGAGGGTACGAGTTTTGATTTCTTTTTGTTTACTGTGTATCCTAGGCCTGCTAGCAATGTTTTTACAAACACCAGATGCTGTAGTAGATTGTCCTTGTTCTGTGCTTGAATGAGGCAGTTGTCCAAGTAAGGATATATTTGAATTCCTTTTTGTCTGCAAAAAGCAATTACTGGTGCCAGGCACTTTGTGAAGACCCTGGGCGCAGTAGAGAAGCCAAAGGGCAGTGCAGAGAATTGGTAATGCATTGAGCCAGCTATAAATCTGAGGTATCTTCTGCAGGACTGTCTGATTGGGACATGCAGGTATGCCTCTTTTAGGTCTAAAGTCACAAGCCAAGCCTTCTTGCCCAGCATGGGCAGTAGCTGCTGCAGAGTTACTATTTTGAATTTTGGAATGTCCAGGAATGTGTTCACGACAGAAAGGTCCAATATTGGTCTCCAGGTTTTGTCCTTTCTGGGCACCAAGAATAGCCTTGAGTAAAATCCTTGTCCCTGCTCTTGCTGTGGTACTTGCTGAATGGCTCTCATGTCCATGAGGGATGAAACTTGTTTTTGTGCCTCTGCCTATTGATTGCGTGACAGGTCTGGCATACCGTTTGGCCTTGGCAGGGTGTGAAAATGGAACTTGTAGCCCTGGGATACGATGTTTAAGACCCATTTGTCTTGGGTGATCATATGCCAACTTTGAGCAAAAAGTGCTAGTTTTCCCCCCAAAGGAGCTGCCAGAAGATAAGTGCTTGGTACTGGCAGGGGAAAGTCATTGAGACTATGGCTGTGATTTTTCTTCTCCGCTTTTGGAGGTTGAAGCACCCCATTGTTTAGGCCTGTATGAGCCTTGGGGCTGTGATCTGCCTCTGGGGCGACTGTATCTACCTCTTTGTGGCCTGTCTGACACTGGAAAAGTCCAATTCTTTGCAGGCCAGTTCCTGCTAAATCTGGGAGGCTGTACCTGTAAGAAATCCTTGACTGTTTGCATAGATTTAGCTTTGTCCTCCATTTTCTTCAAAACCTCTTCTGCTTTAACACCAAACAAGGTATCATGTTGTAATGGAGCATCTAATAAATTTGCTTTAACATGATCTGGCAGATTCTGTTCTTTTAACCAAGCATGTCTCCTAATGACAGAACCTGTAACAGCAGCCCTGCAAGAGGCCTCTAGAGAATCAAAACCACATTGCAAAGTATGCTTTCCTACTTGTTCAGCTGCATGCAATAAATCCTGCATTTCTTTGTTTTCTGCACATTCTGAATTTGTCAACATTTTTCGTTTAATGACATTAGATATTGCTGATATTTAAACATATGAAATTGACAATTTAAAGCTCTTGCAGCCAAGGCAGCAGAAGTATAAATCTTTTTCTCCCATCTGTCCAGGGCTCTTGAATCCCTATCAGAGGGTATAGGGTATTTTGCAGTGGACGCCTTGACCCCTTTGGGACCGTGAGAGATTGTTTCTGCGTCCGCAGCGGGGTTTTTATAAAGAAATTTATGTGAATCAGGAACCCTGTAGTATGTCTGGCTTAACAGGAGCAGGTGGCAAAGAGTCAGGAGACAGTCCGGAGAAAATACATCATCTACAATGTCTAAAACAGGAGGAATAGCAGGGGGCCTCTGCTGAGGTAATAAAAGGAAGTCTCTGAGCCTTTCCTTGGATTCTGAGTAATCTTGGCTCTCCCAGTGGAAATGCTCCCTCATAGTATGCAGGGTTTTCCCAAAAGAATAATCCTCAGGAGGAGAGGCTGAAGGAATAGATTCTTCAGCATCAGAATCCTCATAGGGAGGAAGAGAATACTCCTGGTCAGAAGAGGAATCAGAGGAAATGGAAACCTGATCTGAAGATGCATATTCTATCTCTTGCCGAGGCCTCTTATCAGGAGGGGGATAGGAACCCCTGATCAAAGTAATTAGGTCTTCTGCCATTTTAATCATCTGTTTTTTGGGCATGGAGGCCTTACCATGAGGATGTTGCACTTGTTTATTTGTCTTTAAAGATGCTTTAGTCTTTGCTTTTGTAACTGGAGTCGCTTTAATGTACAATTGAGTAGGTTTGAAAACACCCTCAGAAGCAGATGTCTGCTCAGTGGCTCTGGACTCATCTGAGGGAATAGTTTCCGAAGGTCCAATACCTTGAGCTTCCAGCAGCCTAAGCGACTCCACATGGGAGTCTGTAGCGGCCTGTGGGTCCAAAGTAGTGGGCATCAGGGGCTGCGAAAGCGCCTCACTGAAAGCTAGCGAAACAGCGACTGGCTTAGAAGAAGCCTTGTCGTCTGTTTTAGACCTTGGATGCCTGTCCTTTTCTTTGCGTTTCTTGTGAACTGCGGTAGTCGGTTGACTATCCGCCAGCATCGTGTAATTAAATCTTCTGCGAAAATAGTGAAAAGCAAAATCGTACCTGCGCTTTATAGTGCGCTGGTTAAATCGAGCACAAAACAGACAAGCAGCAACGTCGTGGTCAGGGCTTAGGCAAGGAATACAGTAAGAATGAAAATCCTCGAGGTATTTGCTTCCCACAAGAAATGCAATTATTAACTTTTTCTGACATTGGTCTGGAGCAAGAAAAAAGTTTCCCCCCAATGGGGTACTTGGCTTTTAATGAAGACTTTGGATCTGAAATTCAAACACGAAAATCTCAGGAGTCGGCCGACCGGCACTTGCGAACGGCTTCTGCTTCGGGCACCGCGCGGCAAGAAAGACTGGAGAAAATGGCGTCGGTTGCGTCTTTTATACCCCTGGCATACTGACGTCAGGGAGGAGGCAACAGCAACCGATGCTGGACCTACACTTTGGAACTCAGGCTGACTGCGGGTAGCCTGCCAGCAGGATAACCCAATTGTAATGACTGCAACAGTGAAACACGAAGAACATCCTTCTTTCCCAACCTTTCTAAAATCTTACTTTCTTTGTCAGAAGGGAGCAACTTAGTTGAAGGAGCAACACGAGAGGATTTGTCAGAAATAATGGATACTACAGCTGGATCCACTGAAAGACATTTAAAAAGAAACCGTACTTCGTTATTATAGAGGTCCCGGCAATGCCCATTACATTTCTTGTTCACTGGAATGTACGTATATGGCTTTCCTGCGTAACTAATGTGCACTACTCTGTTATTGTTTACATTTCAGGAAAAACAAAAATTATAATGCCCCTGATTCATTGACAGTTGGTTATTAACTGTGTTATTCAACAGCACACACCTCTCAACATCTCAGCACATGCATTTGGTATGAAGCCAAAAAATAAGACAGAGGACAAAGGCCGAAAATCAGGGATAGCTTTTAAATATTGTTCTTGTAACTTAGAAAGTTGCTAGAATAACAGGTTTTGAATTAGCATGAATTTTCTGAAGTCTGAATCTCAAATGCATGTCATTAATTAATGGTTTCAGTTCTCAAAGATTTGTCACATTTCACGAGGAAGAGAACATAAAACTTTTAGGCAATTTGCTAGAAAAAAAACTGTACCACATTGCTTCAGCTGATGAGTTACACTGTTTTCTCATGTCCTTTGGCATTATGTCCAAGGCAGCGCAAGTGCTGGTGGCAAAAAAGAAGTTATGTGCTCACCACAACGTTCCATCTGAGTAGGTAACTTCATTTGTCTGCAACCTGTGGGTATCGGATCCGATTCGGATCAGAGCCGGCAGCTTTCCAAGCTTACAGATCCAAGCTCCAAGCTCTTCCCCCTTACCCATAATACCCTGCTACCTCCTTGTAACACTCAGATCGAGTTTGACAGAGAAGGCAATAGAAAGTTTCTATAACCAACTTTGCAATGTTGATGACTGAACAAGGTATACACAGGCTCGGAACTAGCAAACCATAGGTCCGGGGGAAGGAGGGAGGGTCGGTTGCAAACAAATGAATTTACCTACTCAGATGGAACGTTATGGTGAGTACATAACTTCTTTATCTGAAGTTAACTTCATTTGGTCTACACCTGGGGGAACAGAGTCCCCAGCTACCAGTAACTTGGAAGGCCCTTATAGAAGGATATTCCGGAACACTGCAGAGCCAAAAGAAGCGCGTCCTCTGGATACGAGATCCAATTTATAGTGTGAAATTAAGTTATGTGAAGAAGCCCAAGTTGCTGCTGCACAAATGTCATCTAACGAGACCCGTAACTAAAATGCCACAGAGGTAGCCATAGATCGTGTAGAGTTTGCTCGCACGTGTAGGGGCTCAGGACAACCAGAACTTTTGTAGGCGAGGAGAATACATTGGGAGATCCACCTCGCTAATGTAACTTTAGTGACTGACTTTCCAAAACGTGATTTTGCAAAGGACACAAAAAGTTGATCAGATTTTCTGATATCTGCTGTTCTGTTCAGGTAGAAACGTAGTTGATTGTGAACATCTAAACAATGGAGTCTGTACTCTCCTTTATTCTGAAAATTTGGAAAGAAGACCAGTAGATTGATAAACTGATTGATATTGGCCTCTGAGGATACTTTGGGCAGGAAGGAGGGATTGGTCCTGAGGGAGACCCTGTCCTTATGAAAAATGATGTATGGAGGTTTACAACACAGAGCGTGACGCTCCGAAATTCTCCTGGCGGAAGTAATGGCAATCAAGAAGATTGTTTTCCAAGATACATACTTTAATTCCACTGTGGCCGCTGATTCAAATGGGGGCCCAGTTAAAGCTTGAAGAACTATGGTAAGATCCCATGGAGGTACTGCATTTCTGATCGGGGTCATAACAAGAAGGCTCCTTTCATGAATGATTTACAGATCTTGGATGAAGCCAGGGGTCCTAAATTGTTACCTATGTGATAGTGGAAGATAGCTACCAGATGGACTTTAATAGTGGATGCACTAGCTCCCTGCTGAAAAATATGTGAAAGAAAGTCAAGGACTGCTGGGACAGGGGCCGTGAAAGGATCTAGATTCATCATCTCTGCCCAGAGGGAAAAACTTTTCCATTTACTCTTGTAGATCTTTCCGGCGGATGGTTTGTGCGCGGCCAATAGGATGGCCTTAACAGAGGAGGATAATCCGGGAGTCCTAGCCATTAGGGGAACTGGATCAACCAAGCAGAGAGCTTGAGATGATCCAGGTTGGGGGGTCTTGTGCCCCAGTGGATGGGAAATCAGATCCGGACTGGGATCTAGGATCCAGGGAGGATGTACTAGATGAGACCGTAAGTAAGGGAACCAGGTCTGGCGAGGCCAGAATGGGGCTGTAAGGATAACTCTGCTCCCCAACTGACGAGCTTTCTGTAGAAACTTTGTTAACAAGAGAAGAGGGGGATAAGTATACAGAAGACCGGATGGCCAAGCATGAACTAGTGTGTCTCTGGGGGCTTCCCCTGGTGGGGGAATCAGAGCGAAGAACTCACTGCACTTTGTGTTTGAAGGCGAAGCGAAGAGATCGCAGCAAGGTTGTCCCCAGGCGAGGAATATCTGGTTCGCGACTGTTGAGTTCAGAGACCACTCGTAAGGTGAGAGAATTGTTAGAGTCAACCTGTCTGCCAAGATGTTTGACCGACCCGGAATGTGCGTTGCTATGAGAAAGTGGTTGGTGGAGATCGCCCATTCCCACACTCTCATGGCCTCCCTGTAAAGAGGATATGATCTGGTTCCCCCCTGTTTGTTTATGTACCAGACTACAGACATGTTGTCCGATTGAATTGCAATCGTACCCGGAGGAACAAGGTGATGGAGAGCCTGCAACGCTAAAAGCACCGCCCTCATCTCCAGTACACTGATATGCAGTGAGGTCTCTGTGGGAGTCCACGTGCCTTGGACGGATCTGCCCCTGTAATGCCCCCCCCCCACCCGAGGAGAGATGCGTCTGTGGTCACCGTGACTTGTGGGGGAGGTAGGACGAAAGGATGTCCTTCCCGAAGGTCTTTGGAATGAAGCCACCAAAGAAGCGACTCCTTGCACACCCTGCTGAGAGGAATAGGGGTAGATAGGGGTTGAAAAAGAATAGACCATTGCACTTGAGTCCATTGAAGGATTCTCGTTTTCAGACGGCGAATGGGGATAGAGTGATGGCAGCCGCCATGGATCCCAGGGCCCTCAGGACCAATACGGCGGGTGGTGCAGGAGACTAAGTGGTCCAAGATTTGGAGGCAAAGGCTATGTAGCCTGTTGGTTGTCAAGAAAATTCTGGATTGCGTCGTGTCTGTCCTGGCCCCTATGAAATCCAAGATTTCAGTGGGTTGCAGAGATGATTTCCTGAGGCTGATTGAGATCCCCAGTTGGTGAGCTAGTTGTAACAGGTAATCACTGTTTGAGCAAAGTTGATGCCTGGTGGGGGCTTTAAGGAGCCAGTCGTCCAGGTACGGAAAGACCTGTATGCCCTGAAGTCTCAGGTGGGCCGCTACTACTGCCATGACCTTGGTAAACACCCTGGGAGCTGTGGTGAGACCAAAGGGCAGGACCCTGAACTGGTAATGACTGGTTCCTAGCCGAAAGAGGAGAAACCTCCTGGATCGTCTGTCCATAAGAATGTGGTAGTACGCGTCTTGGAGGTCTATTGAGCACATCCAGTCATTCTCCTGTAACAGTGGGAGAATGGATTGAATAGTGACCATCCAGTATTTCTCTTTGGGTACTGACAGGTTCAGTGTTGACAGGTCGAGTATGGGTCTTAGGTCCCCCATCTTTTTTGGCACCAAAAAGAACCTTGAGTAAAACCCTAATCTGGACTGCTCTGGGGGGATGGGCTGGATTGCCTTTTTTCTTAGCAGCCCTTGAATTTCTATAGCTGCTGCATCCCTCTGACCGGGTGGGACATCGGGGATTCCTCTTGATCGAGGAGGGTAGGTTAAGAAGGGTATTGAATATCCTCTGGATGCAATTCGGAGCACCCAGCGATCTACGGTGATGGACTCCCATTTGGCTAGGTGTTCCGAGAAGTGCCTCCCGACTGCCTCCAGAGAAGAGCAGTCAGGCAACCCCTCAGGGTTGCTGCGTGGGTCGGTCCGAGAAAGGTTCTCTCGACGCAAAGTTCTTTGGCCCCCTCTACCTCTGGGCTAGCGTCCACCTTGTCCTCCTCTGCCTCTGAAGGACGACGTCTCTGGAGCGAAACGGGGTTGTTGAGTCTTCCGTAACCACATCTTCTTCTGTCCCTTTTGGTTCCTGGAATAGGACCTCTGGGGAGCAGAGGAGTGGATCCCAACGGCAGACATCTTCCTGTCTTTCTCGCTCTGGAGAAGCGTGTCGTGGACGGTCTTGCCAAAGAGCATTGAACCATCATAAGGGCCGTTTGCGAAGGATGCCTTAAAGGTTCCGCAAAGACGGAACCAAACCTGTCTTCGTAAGACGACGCCCGTTCTGCTAGCCCTAGCCGCTCCCTCCGTGGCATGGGAGAGGAGCCGCATGGATGTGTTTGTGATCGACTTGAGAGTGGCCATTCGGGACGAGAACGTACGCTTGTCCTCGGCCGACATGGACTCTGTGGGTGATCCAGCGTACTCCTTAATCAGGTCCTGCTGGAGTCGAAAAACATGTGCCATGTAATTCAGAGACCTTACCGAGAAGATCGCTGAAGAGATCATCCGCTTTCCCAAATGGTCCATCATCAGAGAATCCTTATCTACAGGATGCACCGAGGAACTCTCCTGTGCTTGTTCCTTTTTGGTGGCCGCCGCCACCACCATAGCATCCACAGGGGGACCCTTACTCCAACATGCCTTGTCCGGGGGGGGGCTGAGTATTCTGTCGGGACGTTTGGGTATCGGCTCCTTCCACGCCCTGGTAGTAATAAGATCTACCAGGGGGTCGTGGGGGGGGCACACCCAAGAGGTAGATGGGCCTGCGTCAAACGCCTCCAGAAACACGGACTCGTCAGAGGAAGGTTTTTGGGTGGACCACCCTCCCCTGATGCGTAATATTTCCTTGATGTCTCCAAAGGAGACGTCTTCAGGGGGCTGATCTTGGGGAACCTTCCCCTTCCTCCAGATCAGTGTCCTCCGTGAGGGACTCAGGTGAGTCCAAGTGCCTCCTCTTGCACTTCCGCTTGTGAGGCACCTCCTCGGGGGGGCTGTCCGAAGAGGCCTCACCAGCTATGTCCTGTTCCTCCAAGGGAACCATTTGGGCCGTAAGCGCAGGCTGTCCCTAGGGTCGGATGATGGAAGATAGGCTCAACTGCGTGGGAGCGACGGGCTGGTCCAGAGCAAGAACCAGGGGGTCTAGAGTCCCTAGAGAGGACTCTCTCCACTACATCGAATGCCGACGGTGAACTGCTCTCCCTTGGAACCGCGAGCAGTTCCCTCGGCTCCGACGTACGGATCGGTGCCGAAGGTGACCCGATTGGATCGGAAAGGGTAGTGTGACCCAACCTGGACGAAGCCGAAGTTCCACTACCCCCTCCGGATTCAGACGCCCGCCCCAGGGCTCCGACAACTCGGATCCGACTAGAATCCTTGATTCGATAGACCCCAGGGCATGGTCGGCACCGAAGACGTAAATGCTGTCGGCGCCGACCCCACCCCGGCTCTGAAGCTATCTGGATCCGACAGCTCTGAGACCTGAAAGTGGGTTGGAGAAGGAGCAATAGGGGCAAAAAAGGGTGCCGAACTCCCCCCCCCCCCCAGAGGGGGGAGGCACGAGCACTCCCAACTGCATATGAGCCTGCAAAAATCGACGCATCATCTGATCCATATCTGCGTCCGACAAACTCCTAGTAGACCTACTAGAGGCCACCAAAGGCAGCCAGGAAGGTCACTTTGATGACCTAGAAGGTGACCGAGTCTTCTCCTCCTCCGGCTCCAGGTAGAAACGAGGGGAGCGGAGCAGAGAGGGGGTGGACTCTGAGACCTTCAAGGGAGAAGCAGCAACTTTAGGTGGTGGAGCCAAGGGAGTCGACTCGGCCCGCCTTTTATGGCTCCGGTGTTTCTCTCTTTCTCTCTCCCTGTCTCTCTTATCCTTTTTTCTGCCCTCCCTTTCCTCCTTGGCCAAAGAGGGAGGGTGAGTCCTGGCCAGGGGATCGGGAGTGGCAGGTGGGACAGCCAGGGTAACGGCTGGCACCACAGCAGAAGTCGAAGAAGATTCTGGTGGCAGAAGGCCCGCCAAAATCAACTTGGCCTTTCTGTCTTTTAAAGCTCTGGGATTAAAGGCTGCACAAATAGTGCAGCCTGTGGAAAAGTGTTCCACACCCAGGCATAACACACACAGAGTGTGGCCATCCGCTGGGGACAGCTTATGACCACACTCGGTGCATTTAGAAAAAATGGCCTTAGGGCCTTCGGCCATTGTACAGGAAAAGGAAGCAGCACACGCCTTCACAAACTCTAGTGGGGGAGGGGAACTAGCTGACTAAACAATTAAATAAACTACAGCTAAAGAAACAGGAGCCACTATGATAAACTACCTAAGGTTCACACACACACACACACACACACACACACACACACACACACACACACACACACACACACACACACAGAAAAATAGTGAAAAAATAAGAATTCTATTATTAAACTACTCACAAACCAACTCGAAGCTCATTCTGAGAAGCTATCTTAAGCCGCGGCAAATGAGATCTGAGGGTTACAAGGAGGTAGCAGGGTATTATGGGTAAGGGGGAGGAGCTTGGAGCTCGGATCTGTAAGCTTGGAAAGCTGCCATCTCGGATCCAAATCGGATCCGATACCCACAGGTTGTAGACCAAATGAAGTTAACTACTTCAGATCAGGTGTTTGCGAGCAAGCAATGTACACAACTGAAGGGGATCTGATCAGAAAGCGAACACTTTTACTAGGTTTATAAACACACTGTACCATTTTATTTACTGCTGCACTTGATTCTAGGAAAGCATGTTCACAACCAATACTGCTCATCTGTCTACATACAAAATACAATATATATAAGATATATAATCCCTGAACTGCATTGCCCAAGGCTGCCATTACTGCAGCCGCTATAATAAGGAAGTACCAAAGAAATTTGCAATTCTCAGGGACCTTACAAAAACGGTCAGGTCTTTTTGGAGCAGGGCTTGAGAGTCTGGGATCTTAGAAGTAGATACAAAGGCAACTAAGAAAACTGGAAGGACTGGAGGTACTGCTGAAGGAGCAGTTGCCTCCAGCTGAAGATGATCATTATATATTTTTTTGCTCCTCTGAGATTTGGAAAGAATCCCACTTAAAAAAATTCCCTCATTTTTATTGACAGTCTCCCCAAAGGAAAGTTCTTCCATGGGGGAATCCCCCCATTAGACTCTTCCTCTGGGGAAGCATATTCCATAGGAGAAGGGATTTGTGTAGAGTATGCTAAAGAGTTTTCATCTGAAGAAGACCCTTCCGAGTCAGTATCCTGAACTAGGTAAAATGCCAACTGCACAGTAGGAGACTTCTGGGAAGCAGACGGCAGACCAGGAGAAGAGGAAAAGGATGGCTCTGAAATGGGTGAAGCTCAGGTTGGAGATCTCAGGGCCATCAGAGCCTTAAGACCCTGGGAAAAGGCATTCCAATCCGACAGAGGGGTGAAAGGAACAGTGGTATGCCTCGCCTTCTGCTTCTTTTTAATATGCTTTTCTTACGGTGGAGAAAGGGCAGAAGTAGGCCTTATGCTTGGGACTTCTTTAGGCAGGGAAGCAGGAATGGTTCCCAAGTCCTCCAAAACAACAAGCAGTGGTTCCCCCAAGTCATCCAAATTGGACATCTGCATTTCCTCGGACGTGCTCAGATCCCCACTTCTGACGGCTTCCAATGCAGTACCCGCTAAAGATGTGGACCCTACTTCCAACCTCACTGCCAGGTTTTAATCAAACTTAAGGGGTACATCAGAGAAAGAAGGCACAGCTGAAGAGGGTTCGGGCCTGGCTTTGCTGACCTTCATCTTTATAGATGGCTCAGAAGAACTAGCGAACTCTCCATCACATCTCTAGCCTTTAAGTCTCTGGTTTTCGAAGTAGAGAGTTAAAGCTGACAAACTAGTGCATAAAGTCTTGGGTACCAAGGCCTAACAGATAGAACAGGACCAACGGTTGTGAGTAGGCCCTAATCAAAACAAGCAAAGCTTGTGACTATTCTTATGTGGAACTTGCCTTCCACACCTAAACTTGCCCTTTCGGGATGACATTAACAACAACAAATATTTAAATGCCCTACAGGGTACTTACCTGAAGCTGTAAAGCGAAACCACAATATCCAAAGGCAGACTGAACATACGAATCAACCTTTCCAAATGGCGGTGAAAAGGTTTTGGAGACTGTACGTGTGGACGTCCCTTTTACGGCTGACATTCTCTGTGCCTTCATGAGATGTCCCACGTACATGCAGCGGCATTAAGCTTTTGTATACAGGCCAGACATCGGGTTGTGGAGCAGAATACATCCCATATGTAAAGAATACTGCAACACTGAATAGAAGGACATTGTATGTTCATCTTTATGTGGAGGTACGCATGCTGAAGGTCTGCTGAGCACAGTTGTCCTTGCCAGAAAAGGAAGAATGGACTGAACTTTGACCATCCGAAAACTGTGCATGTCAAACTGACTAGCTCAGGTTACTGAGATCCAAAATTGGTCTCCTGTCCCCTGCTTTCTTTGGCACTAAAAAGAATCTAGAGTACACTCTGGATTCCATTTTGTCTGGCGGGACCTCTTGGATGACTCTCTCTCTAGCAGCTTTGTATTTGTATTGCTGCTTCTTTCCCCTGACTGGGTGGAACATAGGGAACTGTTTGCAGAATTGGAGGTGGAAGGGAAAGGGGTATTATTTAACCTCTGGAAATAATTATCTGCGCCTAAGTATCTTTTATGTCTAGCCAGGCTCACTGGTGCAGGCATAATTGACCCCAGATTGCCTCCAGAGAGGGACAATACATGCTGGTAGAGTCTGTCAGAGAAAAATCTCTAGACTCCTGGTTTTGCGGGCCTCCTCTGCTACGGGGGTGTTGTTCATTAGAGTTACCCCCTCTGAACCTAGGGAACTTTCTCCACGCGTGCACTGGAAAGGACCCAGGGACTTCCTGAACCACATTTTTCAAACACCTCATTGATTCCTCAAAAAAAGATCTCAGAGGGGTGGAAAAAATACGCCCATTGCAGAGAGGGTCTTTCCATCCTTCTTAGTCCTGGACAAATGTGTCCTTCACTTTGGGGCCAAACAAAGAAGTAAAGACAGAGAGAGCAATGATGAACGAGGACTTGAAGGGTTCTGCAAAATCACATAAGTGCATTTCATGCATGCCTCCTAATGGGTATGCCTGAACCAGCTGTCCCTGAGGCACCTTCAACTGCATGAGAAATAAGCCTCATGGATGAATTTGAGATAGACTGGAGGGTAGCAAGAGAAGCCACAGATGATTGGTTCTCAGCAGAAATGGTTCCTGAAAGGAAGTTGAGAGTTATTTGATCAAACTCCACTGCAACCTAGTAAAATGTGCCAAATAGTTCAGCAACCTAAGGGTAAAGGTTGCTGAAGCATAAACATTCTTCCCAAACTGTCCATCGCCCTAGATTCCCTGTTAGGGGGGCGAACAGAGGAACTCTGGCAAGTTCTTTTTTGGTGACCGCCTCCAAAACCATGGTTATCCATGGGCACCACTTTAACAGAATAAAGCTCCCCTGCATGAAGGAAGTTGCACGGCAAAAAACACGTATTTCAAAAGCAAAAAAGCCAGCAACGGGTGAACTGTGAAAATTATTAATTTTAATAATAAGACTTCATAAAACAGACCGGTTTCGGCCTGGAATTAACCTGGCCTTCTTCAGTGTTATAAAAAACTAAATGAATACAAGAAGTCTTAAATAATGAAAGCCACATAAACAAATACACATGATTGGCTGACAAAAAGCATCACTAATTTACATCATAAATATTCATTAAGCCCTGGATTAAACAGAGCACCCAATTTTGTGATCCATTTCTTTTCCTTAATATTGAGTTTATTATGCCAACCAGATTTGTGAGTGCGATCCCCAATAAGCTTATCAATGATAATAAAGTGAAATTTAGCCGACTGATGTTTAAGTGTATGTTTGTATAAGGCATTAGTTATTCTTTTACATTTGATGTCACTCAAATGCTCCGACATACGTAGCTTGAATGGTCGGGAAGTCTGGCCAATATAAAATGACTGACAGCTGCAATTTGCCATGTAAATCACCGAATCTGTGTTGCAATTAGCAAAGAATTTAATGTCAAAGACCATACTACTATTTCTACTGGAGAATTCTTTAGATTTCAAAATATATTTACAATTATTACAATGGCCGCAAGGAAAGCAGCCAGTAAGTTTGTCACCCAATATCGTAGTTTGAAATAGTTGTGGTAGCATAGAGTCAGAATGATGCTTATAGTGATTGAAGTGAGCCCCTAGGTTTTTACCTTTTCTAAAGGAAAATGAGCAATCATTTGGAATCAAGGTATTTATTGCAGCATCCACCTTCAATATGTTCCAATTGTCCCTGACAATATCTATAAACCTATTGGTATTTCTGCCAAAGGTTGTGGTAAACCGTAATACATTTGAGGACAATGGTTTGTCTTTATATTTCAATAGATCCTGTTTGGTAAGACCCAATGCATAAATTCTTTGCCATGGTGACATAACCCGAACTATAGCCCCTATTAATAAATCTATCATGTAAGTCCTGGCAATGATGTTTAAAATGGTCATCATCTGAACAGTTACGTCTAATTCTAATAAATTGTGATTTAGGAATGTTTTTTGCAATGCGTTTCGGATGATAGCTGGAGGCGTGGAGTAGGGTGTTATATTGTGGGAACTTCCTATACACTTCAGTATTCAAGGTATGGTCATCTTTTCTGGAAACCAAAACATCCAGGAAAGTAATACAATCCTGATCATAGGTAACTGTAAAGTGGATTCCCCATTTGTTGTCATTCAGATATTCCATGAACTCATTGAGATATTGAATATCAGATCTCCACACCATCCAGCAATCATCCAAATACCTCCGCCAGATGTCAATTTCTGGCAAAAACAGATTATGGCTATCATCATAAATCAGGACTTCTTCAATACATGCCATGAATAGATCAGCATAAATGGGGGCAAAAGACGCCCCCATAGCAGTGCCTTTAATCTGTAGATAACATTCCTTATCATAGAAAATCACATTTTTGGTAAGCACATGTTCAGTAAGATTAATCAAAAAGGTGCTAAAGCCAGGTTGATAAATATTTGATTTATACAGCCAATATTCAATCGCATCCAAAATTGCCCAATGAGGAATATTAGTATATAAAGAGCTAACATCTAATGTACATAGCCACCAATTTTCCTCAATTTGCATGTCATTGATAATACTTAAAAATTGGGTGGTGTCTTGGATCCTAGATCTGACCCAAGAGAGCAAAGGTTTGCGGTGTCTTGTCAAATATTGAGATAAGGGCTCAGTTAGTGATCCAATACCAGACACAATGAGTCTACCCGGTGGATGTGAAAGATCTTTGTGTATCTTAGTTAAAAAATATATATACTGTCTAACAGGATCAGCAATAGTTAGATGTTTGAAAATCTTAGATGTAATAATACCACTGTTAAGTGCGGAATGTAAGAAACTATCAATTTGTTGTTTAAACAAAGGTGGGGTCAAGTGGCATTTTGGTGTGATACCTGGCATCACCCAATTGTTTGTGTGCCTCAATATCATAATCAATCCAATTCATAACAACCACTGCCCCACCTTTATCAGCATTAACAATCACCAGTTCCTTATTCTGCACAAGTTCATTCAAACAGGATATGTCAGACTCAGACATATTATTAGGCATAGGTGGGCCTGTACTAGACACAAAATGTAGATCTCTAAGTGCACTCTGTAAAAACAAATTAACAGAAGGGTGCATAGGGGGAGTAAACGTGGAGGCATGATATTTAAATTCATTCAGAATCTGTTGTTCTGCCCCGTTATCCTGAAAAAATAATTTGAGGTTAATCAATCTGCAAAATGTGTATAAGTCTTGAGCAAAAGTATCTTCATGTACAAAAAAAAACAGGTATAAAAGATAGACCTTTATTTAGCAGAGATATTTGTTCCGGTGTTAAAACAGTATTGGAAATGTTACAAACATTATTACCAACAACAGAATTTACTTGTTCATTAATACTTCCATGAGATTCTGAAGACCTGAAACTCTTTTTGTGTTTTCTACCCCTCCTCCTCCTCCCTCGGTGTGGTCTAAAGGGGATGTATAAATTAACACAAAATCCCTTCCCTGGAAGTTGAGCTACAATCCCTATCTGGCTTTTGGGTATTAGTTCAACTGCATCAGGCTCATTCCATGCCCACTGAGAGACCAAATCAATGAGCTCCTCTGCGGGCGATGTACCCAAGAAGATGGGCCAGCTCCAAAAGCCTCCAGAAATACTGACTTCTCAGGGGAAGGGTTGTTAGGGGTCCAAACACCTCTCTGTTTCAGGATCTCAAGGATGTCTCCAAATAAGTCTTTTGAAGATGATCGTGGGGACCCTTCACCTTTATTGAAGTCTCTATCCTCAGTGACTGATTCTTGTGGAGAGTATGTGCCTCCTCTTACATTTTCTCTTCCTAGGGACCTCCTCGGTGGGGTGCTCCGAGAACGTGTCAGAGAAGAAACTGTAAAACCCTGCAGGGTAGTCTAGAGGTCTTGAGCTGGCTGTCCCTGTGGCATTGAAGGATAAGGCTCCAAGTTAGACACATCTGGGAACTGGATTAGAAATCTGAGGGGGTTGAAATAGTCAGTCCTGTCAAAGCAGAGAATGTCCTTTTCAAAACCTTGAAGACAGACAACTGCAGAGACAGAGAAGACCTCAGACCTGAGAAGGCAGGCTTCTGGAGCATTGTCTCCTTCCGCACCGAAAGCAATCTCCCTGAGGAGGAAGTCGGAGCCGAGCTATACAGTGCTGAAGCATCAAGGCACAGAGACAGCTCTAAAACCTTTGGAGTCAACTCCAGCTCCTCTGATCTAACAGGAAGGCTTTGGGAGTCCTCACGATCTGAAGATGTCAGAGCTGGGCACTCAGAGTTAGCTTCTGATCCATTGACAATGCCATCCTCGGATCAAAGCCTAACAGACTCAAAAATATGGATCCAGGGACTCTAAAGCAACCAAAAGAATCAGAGGAGTCTGACATGGTGGAGAGGTCAATGGATGGGCTTCCTGACCCGAAATGGTAGGAGCTGCTAACACACCCATCTGGATCTGCGCCAACAGAACTTCCTCATCATCCAAACTATATCTTCTTTGGTCAAACTCATGGATGAATGAGATGATGCCAGGGAAGGTGACTTTGTGTGGCTCCTTTCTAGAAATGGGGAAGGCAGCCTAGAAGGTACAATATCAACCCATGGTGAAGATTGTGTCCTACCTAAGACTACTGGAGCTGGAGTAGTTGGGTCCAACAGTTTCTTATTCAGATCAGAGGATGCAGAATCCAAAGACCTCTTTCTTTGGATCAGAGGGGGGAGAGGTTTGAGACCTTCGAATCTGATTTAGTCCTCTTCCTGGAAGGTTCAGAAGACTGAGTTGAAGAAGCAGAAGTAGGATATTCCGACCCTTTGAACTTCAGTTTGGGGGACTGAGCCCCTATAATAGCAAGGCAACATATTTTTCAATATTAACTTTTTTTTCTATCCACTAAAGCACATGGATTAAATGTGTGGCAGATGGAACAATCTTCCTGAATGTGCTGTGGACCCAAGCAATAAACAAAAAGATTGTGGGCATCCAAAACAGGCAGCTTGTGCCCACACTTCAAACACTTTTTGAAGCCGGTAGAGCCCTTTCTCAGCCATTTTTATGAGAAAAAGAAAAAAAAATAGCTATAAAAAGATTTTTTTTTAAAGCAGGAAATAGGGAAGAAAAAGAGAGATTACCAACAAATGTTAATGAAGGGTACACTAATGTGTAAAGGAAAAGAGGGAGAAAAATATACCAATGATTGTATTTACAGATATACTAAAAGTACAAGGGTAAGGGAATAATAGAAAAAAAGGCACCATATAAGGTTTAAATGGAAAAATCAAACTTATCTGAAGAGTTCTGCAATGAAGCTCAAGAGCTATGGCAACAAAGTACAGTTTTGTACCTACCATAAATGTAGATGTCCGATAGGTATGCATCTGCAGTCATAACATATGGGTTGTCCTGCCTCAGGCAGCCCCTTGGTCGGCCGGATTCCAAAGTCTGGGTCTGGCCTCGGCTGATGTCGCACTTTCCCCGACGTCAGAGCGTCTGGGGTATAAAAGCATCAGCCAATGCCATTTTCCTCAGTTTTTCTTGCCCCAGATGCCAGGTGCCCTCTAGGAAGGCTAAATTTGGAAAAATGCAAAAAAGTCCCAAACATTTGCAAAATTATATAATTATATACATGTATATACAAACAAATACACCATAATAGATTCCCCCAGCTAGCTAAAAGAGGGGTAAGTACCCTAGGAATACCACAGAGGGGTAGGAGGGAGGGTAAACCTGACTGCAGATGCATACCTATCGGACATCTACATTTATGGTAGGTACAAAACTGTACTATGTCCTTCAAGGATGCATCTGCAGTCATAACATATGGGTAGAATACCATAGCCAATCTGGGGGAGGAGGTACTAAGAAAAGGATGGTGTAGTTAATATCCCCTGCAGGACTGCAGTAGCAAAACCTGCTCTGGATCTGGAGTATAAAGGTAGATTGTAATGTTTGGCAAATGTATGCACGGAGCTCCAAGTATCAGCTTCTAAAATGTCCTTGGTAGCCACCCCTCGTAGGAAGGCTGTAGTGGTGGCCGTGGCCCTTGTGGAATGAGGCCTGATGTTTTCAGGAACTGTCTTTCCATGAAAGGAGTAACAAAATCGAATGCAATTTCCTATCCATTTTGAAATTGTCTGTTTGGAAATTGCTTTTCCTTGCACCCCAGTAGCATATGCTACAAATAGTTGGTCAGTCTTTCTGCTAGTTTTAGTTCTGTCCAAGTAGTAGCGTAGTTGTCTGTGTATATCCAGGGTGTGCAGAAGTCTTTCCCCTCTATTCTGTGGATTTGGGAAGAACGTAGGCAAGTGAATAGCTTGATTCAAGGATACCCAAGATACCACCTTTGGCATAAAAAAAGTAGGATTGGTTCTTAGTGAAACTCTGTCCTGATGGAAGATAAGAAATGGCTGTACTGCCATTAATGCTTGTAACTCAGATACTCTTCTTGCTGAAGTTATTGCCAGAAGGAATGCAGTTTTCCAAGACAGAAACTGTAGATCCGCTGATGCTGCTGGTTCAAAAGGAGGAAGTGTTAGTTTCTCCAACATAAAGTTGAGATCCCAAGTGGGTAGAGGGGGTTTTCTTGGAGGTTTAATATTTTTGATCCCTCTCAGAAATTGCCTGAGGAGAGGGTGTGAGAAGATAGGTGGATCCACATTGTATTCTGCTGAAATTGCTGAGGCATGAATCTTAATGGAAGAATAGGACAGGCCATTGTGGAACAATTCTGCTAAGTATTCCAGAATATGTGTCATGCTTGCCACTGTCACATCAGAGCCTTTTGATGTGCTCCAAATGAGAAATCTTTTCCATTTAGCTGAGTATGTCTTCCTTGTGGAAGGCCGGCGAGCTTCTAAGATGATGTCCTTCACGCTCTGTGATAAGACATTTTGTTTGGGATTTAAGGAATTTTCCAGGCAGTTGGTTGCTATGTTTTCAAGTTGGGATGCATGATCTTGAAATTGTTGTGTGTCAGAAGAAGAGGCCATAGGGGGAGAGGCCATGGTTTTGCCTGTGACATGCTTCTCAGTAATGGATACCAGTGTTGCCTTGGCCAGTCTGGAGCTATCAGAATCACTCTTGGCTGCTCCTCCCTGATCTTCAGTAGAACCTTGTACACTAATGGGAGAGGTGGGAAGGCATATACTTTTAGAGCTTTCCAGCTGAAAGAGAGAGTCCACCCTCCAAGCTTGTGGGTGGTATGTCCTTGAGCAGAATGTCTTCAGTTGATGGTTGAGGGAGGAGGTGAACAGATCTATCTCTGGCATTCCCCATGCCTTTGCTATGAGTTGGAAGATGTCTGGGTGCAGCATCCATTCGTGTGCATCCATGGTAGTTCTGCTTAAGCTGTCTGCCAGTGTATTCTCTTTTCCTGGCACGAACTGGGACTGTAGTTGGATATTGAGGTTCAGGCATAGTTCCCATAGATTCATAGCCAGTCAGCAGAGAGGGTAGGAGTGTGTGCCTCCCTGTTTGTTTATGTACCACATGACCGTGGTGTTGTCTGTCCTTATAGGTGGCCTTGATGGAGGTAGGGTTTGAAAGCCTCGATTGCATGCAGCACTGCCAGCATTTCCTTTTGGTTTATGTGCATGCGTAGCTGACCTTGAGACCATAAGCCTTGGATACATTTGCCCTCCATGTGTGCTCCCCATCCTTGGTCTGAAGCGTCCGTGGTGATGGTTTGTTTTGTTTTTGGTTTGTTGAAAGGCAACCCTCTGTTGGACTGGCAGGCCTGAGCCCACCACAGAAATTCCTTTTGCAGGCAAGGAATGATTGGTATCAAAGTTTCTAAACTGTGACTGTGTTGAGACCATACACTCCTTAGGTACCATTGTAATTTTCTCATATGCAGCCTGGCCTGTGGTATCAGAATTATGCAGGATGCCATGTAACCCAGGGCCTGCAGGATTTTCCTTGCAGTAAGCTGAGTTTGTCTTGTCAGAATCATGAAGTAATCTGGAAGTTGTTTTTGTTTTTCTTCTGTGAGAAAGGCCATTTGGGTGGTTGTGTCCAGATCTGCACCCAAAAAGGTTATTCTTTGGGATGGTACAAGTCTTGACTTTTGGATGTTGACTGTGTATCCCCAAGGCCTGTAGAAGGTGGATGGCATAGGCCAAGTCCTTTATCAAATTTCCCTTGTTGTCCACTTGTATAAGGCAGTCGTCCAGATATGGGTAGATCTGAATCCCCTGAAGTCTGCAGTGTGCAATTACTGATGCCAGGCATTTCGTGAATACTCTGGGCGCAGTAGATAAGCCAAAGGGCAATGCTGAGAATTGATAATGCTCTGATCCTGCAAGAAATCTGAGGTGTCTTCTGCAACTTGGTCGAATAGGGACGTACAGGTATGCCTCCTTGAGATCTAGAGTCACCAGCCAAGACTCCTTGCCCAACATGGGAAGAAGTTGCTGTAGGGTCAGCATCTTGAATTTTGGCACAATGAGGTAAGTATTCAGTGCGGACAGGTCGAGAATAGGCCTCCATTGATTTTCTTTTCTTGGTACAAGGAATAGTCTTGAGTAAAATCCTTGGCCTTGTTCTGAAAGTGGTACCTTTTCTATGGCTTTCATTTGAAGCAAGTTGTTGATCTGCCTTAAAGCCTCTGCCCTCTGATTTGGTGGTAGGTTTGGCATTCCGTTTCTTTTTGGCAAAGTGTGGAAGTGGAACCTGTATCCTTTGTCTATTATTTGCAGTGTCCATGTGTCCCTTGTAATATAATGCCAGTTTTTTGAGAATAAAGCCAGCTTTCCGCCCAAGGGTGCTTCCAGTTGATCCCTGGTAGGCGGAATCAGAGTAAAGTCATTGAGCCTGTCCTGGTGTAGTAGTCGTCGTTGCTGCTGTTGCACTACTCCTCTGGTTGGCAGGCTGCCACTGACGGCCTCTGTAGGAGCCCCTCGATTGGCCTCTGCCTCTTGGGCGTCTGTTCCTGCCTCTCTGGGCTCTGTCCGAGTCTGGAAAGGACCAATTCTTAGTAGGCCAGTTTCTGCTGAATCTCGGTGGTTGTACTTGCAGGAAATCCTTAACTGTTTGCACAGATTTTGCCTTTTCTTCAAACTTTTTTAAGACCTCCTGAGCAGAGGAGCCAAATAAATTTTGTTTCTCCATTGGAGCATCCACGAGTTTAGCTTTAACATGGTCTGGCAAAGATTGTTCCTTCAGTCAGGCATGCCTACGAATGACTGCCCCAGTCATAGCTGACCTAAATGAAGCCTCCAATGCATCATAGCCACATTTTAAGAAATGATTACTAACCTGCTGTGAGTTGTGTACCAAATCCTGAAGTGATTTACGGTCAAGGGGTTCAGGAGAAGCAAGTTTCTTATTCAGTTCATCTAGCAAATACTCTTGGTACTGTATCATATGAAATTGACAATTTAATGCCCTGACAGAAAGAGTTGCAGAAGTATATACCTTCTTTCCCCATCTCTCTAAAGCTCTAGACTCTCTTTCAGAGGGTAGAGGATTGTTGGCAGTGGCGGCTGCAACCCCTTTAGGGCCCTGAGAAATAGTTTCTGGGTCTGCAGAATGGGCTTTATACAGATGGAAATGAGAATCCTTGACCCTGTAGTATCTCTATCAGGCTTGGCAGGGGCCGGAGGGAGAGTATCAGGGGCTGTACTGACATCATTGTACACATCAATTACATTCAGAACAGTAAGTATAGCTAAGGGCCTATGTTGAGGCAAATGTAAAAAGGTCCTTAATCTTTTTCTAGAATCAGAGAATTTCCTGACCTTGCCATTGAAAATGCTCTCTCATGGAGTGTAGAGTCTCACCAAAGGAAAACTCTTCAGGAGGGGAGGCCGAAGGGATAGATTCTTCAGCATCAGAATCCTCATAGGGCGAGTAAGCCTCCTCCTGGTGGTCTGACAACTCAGATCCATCTGTGGACTCATCTGAAGAGTGTGGGTCAGAGGGGTCCAGTCCTGGGCCTTTTGTCTGGTGGAGGGTGAGAGGCCCTGTCTGGGTGAGGGTGTGAACCCCTAATTAAAGAAATAAGGTACTCTGCAAGGCTGAGGATCTGAGAACTAGAGGAAGGCCTCTGGGAGGTAGTCTTGGGAGGCAAAGCTTTAGAAAGTTTAGCAGCTTTAGCACTGGAAAAGGCCTTAATGGACATGGAAGCAGGGGGCCTAGCTGCTCCACGTGCAGGAGTAGAAATGTCCAAAGGTATGGTGTCGGACATTTCCTGGACACTGGTTTCGGTAGGTAGCTCGGTAGCCGACTCAGCCGGGGCCTCCCGGGCCGCAGTGGTCGGTTGAATGGATTCGGAAGAAGGAATCTCCGAGGACTCTGTTTCGGCCGAAACAGAGACACTCGCGGTAGGCCTTACCGTGGTTTCAGCCGAAACCACGGGCCACGAGTGTCGGTCCTTGTCCTTCCGTTTTTTCACCAAATGCGAAGTCGGAGTCTCCGACGGCATTTTATATGCAAAATTGGCCCCAAAAAATTCCTCTGCAAACTCCGACCGACGTCTAAGAGTTCGTCGGTTGAAGGAAGCACAGGCTGAACAGGCCGATACGTCGTGGTCTGGGCCTAAGCAAGGAAGGCAGTAGGAATGGAAATCCTTATGAGGTATTTGTTTCCCACAAGTTAAACAATTATTTACCTTGTCTGACATCGGCTGAGGCAAGAAAGAGTCCCCAACGGGGTACTTAGCTTTTTCGAAGTCTTCGGTAGCTGAATTCACTGGATCTGACTGACCGGCACTTGCGAACAGCTTCTGCTTCGGGCACCGCGCGGCAAGAAAGACTGAGGAAAATGGCATCGGCTGATGCTTTTATACCCCAGACGCTCTGACGTCGGGGAAAGTGTGACATCAGCCGAGGCCAGACCCAGACTTTGGAATCCAGCCGACAGAGGGGCTGCCTGAGGCAGGACAACCCATATGTTATGACTGCAGATGCATCCTTGAAGGACATCATATTTCGTGAAAAGCAGCAAATGAGATCAGAAGTATGTTAGTGTTGGTGCATTATGGGTAAGGAAGAAGTTAGAGAGCTTTTTGGTTACCATGAGCTTTAGTATTGGTCGAGTCGGATGCAAACCCAACAACTGAAGACGGAATGAAAACTGACATGAGATCAGGAATTAACTAGCAACTATGTTGTTTTATTTTCAGTATTATTACAAACATTACCAATTGGATCAGTGCCTTCATACACATATTAGCCTCTACTTTATTTAAAAGATGTACATGTTAGATGTTTTATTTCATGTCAATGTCCTCTTCAAGCTCAATTTCCATTACAGAATACCATACAGTCCATTTCTGTATTAGCATCTTATGGTTCTGATCCCTAATACTTCTTAGCTCCATATTTTAATCTGTGTAATTATGTTTTCTCTAACTTATTGATGGTTTGTGCCTTAGCCTTTCCATTTTCTAGAATTTTCTTAGCCACCATCAATATTAAATATAGCAATGCAATCACCTCTTTAGCAAATTATTTTACACCAGCTCAACAAAAACATTTCTATACTGAGATTAAATTCTCTTCCAAGCATAAGACTTCACATACTGTTTACTTTACTTATATGCTGAAGCAACTCAGCACATTCTTAAAAAAATATGTTCACAAGAACCTCAGTCTGAATAGCTGCATCTCCAACACACACCTCTTGTCTATGGGAATAGCTTTTCAAGTAGCAGAGGTATAAAAATATTTGTGCAAACACTTTCAGGCAAAAAAATCTAGATTATTCTTAATTTAGATGCATACCTGGGAACCAGATGTGTGGCTATCTATTACTGCGTCAATAACATCCCCCAAGGTGGCAGCACCCCAAAAAAACCTATTTTCTTCCTTTAAAACTACAGCAAGCAATTGCTACAGTTTACACCACACAATGCGCATTTTGACAACAAATGTAGTACACCAAACAGCAGCAAAGATCGACCAACTGCACTCCCTAACGCTTTGTGCTTGGGTGGCTGCCACTTTGCCCTTCCCTGGCATTGCTCCTGCTAGGAACAATACATACTTCCCACCACTGATCATCTGTAATACCTTTACTTAATCATGCGATGCTAGCTTTAAGTTTATACTATACTGTTTTCTCAAATCTAATATTTTCTTATAGGCTCTAATTACTCTCTTCTGGTCTGCTATTTATGTTCTGGCCTCAATGATAAAATCTACTTTGTGAGGCATAAATACATTTACTATTTAGCATGCACATACATTCCTTCAACACTAACATTATTTATTTCCATTTGTTAAACAGTCTGACTGGGCCTTAAGCCTTAAGAAACACCTTTCAGCAAAGGCCCCAGGAGAAAAGCTCCATCAAAAATAATGTACAGTTTGAGAAAAGTACAAAACAAATATATTAAACATAATCCAAGTTCAAGGTTAAATGGCACATTTTAAGTCAAAAACAAATAACTGTAGACATATAAGCAATGGTTAGCAGTTTTAGTCGAAGATTTTAACTCACTGCAATGATATACAGTATAAGCTCTGACAATTTTCATTACCTTAAGAGTGAGTCATTGGCTTTAGCTTGGGAGGTGCTTAGAAACCGCAATTAAATTTTAGTCATTTACTTGAGTTTGTGTGGGACTGTAAAGGATGAAAAGTTTTGTTAGAGATGAAGCTGGGAACGGAGAACAGCAGCAGTCAAAAGAAGTTGGAGAAATGAATGGATAAGCAGAAAAGGGCAATTCAATCGTGGGTGAGGAACAACTGAAATTGTTTAGGAAAAAGGAACAGAGTTGCTTAAGGAACACAAGTTTTGATCATTTATGTTGTATGTTTTGTGGAATAACATTGTCAAACTATGGAACAGTAAGAGAGTATAATGCACTACATGAGCTGGGGTGCACCTAGACACAGGCATGGGATTTGCCCTGAGAATGGCGGTCTCAAAGTTTCCTTAGGCCAATTGAATTTTTATTTTTTTTTGCAGGGAGAAGTGCTGCATATTTGGCCATTTTGTTACAACCATGTGAGTGCTTAACAGAGAGATGGGCTTTTTGTGAATACTGGGGAGGCTTACGTTAAGTTAGGCACTAAGTAGGCTGTGGCTACTGTCATGCATGCCATTTCAAACAAAGTGTTTTATTCAATAGAGGGCACCTAATTTCGGACCAATTTTGGTGATGTTGTTTTGAAAATGTATGTTACATTTTTAAGGTGTTATCTATGGTAATACTAAGTAGCTTATTCGTATTATTATCAAATTGCATACTTTGGTTT
This sequence comes from Protopterus annectens, assembly GCF_019279795.1. Taxonomy (NCBI): domain Eukaryota; kingdom Metazoa; phylum Chordata; order Ceratodontiformes; family Protopteridae; genus Protopterus; species Protopterus annectens. The sequence continues at coordinate 565,801,669 of NC_056728.1, read as the reverse complement.
TCGGTAACACTTAGTAGTGTTGCCAGGTGAGATGGTTTGGGGAAGGAATAGAATGACTTTGGACTTTTGTGGGTTTAAAATAATGTCATTTTTTTGAAGCCCACTTTCAATGGGGGAGGAAAATCTGCTGGATGACCTTTTGGAGCTCAGTTAAGGATCTTGCTAAGTAGATAATTATTGAGTCATTAGTATGTTAAATAATTTTAGGTGGGCCTGAGGTAGATATCAAATCAAACAATGGGCATAACATTGAGCCCTGTGGGAGGCCAATATTTATTAGGAGGTAATTTGAGTAGGGTGTATGCCATTTCACATAGTTAGGTAACTTCTGAACACGAGTAGTAAGTGCCATGATAAATTAACTTTGGCAAAGGTGTCAAGTACTTCAGGTTGGGAAATTATACTGAATGCCTTTTAGATATCCAGAAAGGTTGCAGAATTTAGTTTGGTTGGTGCTGCATAGGAGATTAAGAGCATCAAAGAAGGATATTATAACTGTGACAGTACTATGTTTGGCCTAAGTGTTGTGTGCTAGCTACGAGGTTATTTTTTTAATAGCTCATAGACTAAGAGTGAATACATCTCTACAGGACCTTGGATAGTAACTGGAATATGGCTGTTGGTTGACAGCTGAATTCTACTAAACTGCCACCTTTGTGCAACTTTGCTTCCAGACTTTATGGGGACACACGATTCTTTAATGGAGCTGTTAATCAGAATGCTTACTGGATTGGAAAACTAGCTTAATATAGTCAGATATAAGATAATCAGCTGCAGCAGTTATGTTTTTTAATTTCCATAATGGACTTTTGACAGTGGAAGTTGACAGAGGTTTGAATTGGAAGGCACAGGCATTGTTGTGGGCAGGAAGGACATGATTTTGCAGTGAAGTTGGAGGACTACTAAGAAGTGTAATGGCTGTAGTACAGAAGTATTAACTAAATGCTAGATACACTTTTTTCAGGCTTATAATTTGGATGGGAGGTTGTACATGAATTGATGACTTCGATAATATCATCACAGAAAGTTTTCAGTTTGTTTTGGGGGTTTTTGTTTCACATTTCTATGTGGTAAGATTTTTTTTAACTTTGCTGATTAGGTTTTTTTGCAAGACTGCACAGTATGGAAGCCATTTCTAATATGCCAGTGTTGCTAAGCATGAGCTCTTTGTTTTATGAGTTGTTTAGTTTGTTGGGCGAGTCAGGGGGATGGCTTTGCCTTGGATTGTTTTTCTCTTAGTTGAACTAGACAGTTAAGTATGTTTACGAATATTCCGATAAAGGTTTCACAGTTACTTCACCCAATAGAAGATATTTAAAGCTTTACTGTTTTATTAATTTGTTTTTTATGATGGAATAAAAAGTTAAAGGTACTGAAATTGCCGTGGTGGTGTCCGGAAGCGTTGCTACAAAGATATTTAAGTATATGCCAATTACATTGTTGTAATGTGGTTGCAAACGTGCCTGGATCAAACTATTATACTGTGGCAGGGGGTACACTGACAGTTTCTGATTGTGAAGGAAGGGTGGTGGTCACTAATAAATTCAGATAAGATTCAGGTTTGCTGGACTATCTCAATACTGGAAGTGAGAATACAGTAATGTGTGGAAGACTGATTTTTTTTTTTGTTTTGTTATATCTTGCTGGAGTATTTTTTACTTGTGTAAAGACGGAGATCATTAACTGGTGCATTGTTTCAATTGGTCCAGTTTGTGTTTGCATCACCTAGTGCTTCTTTTGCTTGATGTTTTTTAACATCCAGAAGAGTAGATTTTCAAGCGGCTTGGGGTTTGTATTTTGTTCTCCTACAAGACTGATCTGCCGCCTCTCATTTTTTTTGGGGTCTAACCTCAGAATGCTAAAGCCTTGGGGAGACATTTCCTCATCCATGACATTAGGTTTTAGCCATGTTTCAGGGAGTACAAGGATACCAGATTTGTGGAAGGCAATCCATGCTTGTAATTCTGATACTTTGTTCCAGACACTGAATGGAAATATAAAGTTGATCTGAATTCAATAACACATTTGTATAGCTTTATCCAATGTTATTTCCTCATCTCCTTTTATCAACTGCTCCCAAAAATCTCAGGTCTTTGTTTCATCTTTTCCAAATGCTCATGGCATTTACTTCTGCATCTTTCTTATTACTATATATAGTACAGCCTGTTGGTGCTATTTTAATTTTGCAAGGTCTAACTTCCTCTAAAGTAAATGTATATACAAGGCTACTCATGGTGCTCTTTATAGTCCCTTCCTAAATCTGCCCAAGTGTCTATATGTAATCCTTTTGCTACCTCATCAAGAACTATGCCCATCGTTGGCTTCCAATCGGGCATATAATCACAGGCTTGAATCAAACACACTAATCAAAGCATGGCCTTACAGTACGCCTCCTAATCTAGCAGTTCCAAACTACCCTCTCATCCTGTTCCTTTGTCAATATTAGTTTTTTCTACATTACACACTCTGCCTTTCATTTGACTTCCTTGGTAGATGTTAAAGATCAATACTGTCCATACTTGTGGAAACCCAAGTGCTTCAAAAGATGTCTTCATATATTACTACTAATGATTCATCCACAAGATGGTTTGGAACATCAGTACTAATCTCATCATGGAATCAGTCTAGTATAAGTACCAGCATATCTTGAGACATTTTGAAGAGCTCTGTATCAGACAAAATTCACTACTGGAGACAGAAGCAAAAAAAATAAATAAATAAATAATAATTAAAAAAAAAAAAAAAGCTCAAGAGAGAGAACCGGTCCATAAAGTTGTCAAACAAGAATACCAATTCCACTAGCAATGTTGATATCACCATCTCAGTTGGAACATTAAATCTAGTGCATGCCAATGAAAAAGGTACTACACAGGAAGCAACTAGAAAGAAACTAACTATGCCATAATAGAGAAATTCCATTGCAAATTCACATGATTTGCCACAAATCGAAACACTTAATTCCCCCAACACTGCCTGTTAACAAGTAACAGTGTAAGAATGAAAAGTGGAACTGTGTGGCAGCTGCAGTAGTGACGGAGACGAACAGATGTGTGATGGTGAAATGAAGTCTGTGTTCCCAGGCAGCGATTTCAGTTTAGAAGTTAATCTACTTCCCCTATTCTCCCTTATGGTTTCAGTAGTGACAGAAAGATGAGATCATGGATGGAAGCATCAGAAATGAGGGTTTGCTAAGTCAGTGGGCTTACGAACAATGACAGGGTGAGGTGAATGATGACATGGCATTGCCTTAGAATAGAAGTGTTCCTTGTAGCAGAAGCCAGATGAGGTGGTAGAGCACCTTGAAAAGGATGTTTCATGGGTAGTATCTCCTAGATTTATTAATGGCATGTCCTGTTGAGAAGGACCCAGGGTATGGCACTCAGCTGGCCTGGGAACACTTTGGGAATCCTCAGAATGAAATGTAATTGATGACTGGGGAAAGGGAAGGTTGGCCTGCTCTGCTTAGCCTGCTTTCATGACCCTCACCAGGAAAGCATAAGGACACCAAAGTAAAACTCCAGATCTGAGAGAGAGAAACCAGAAGATTAATAGGATTTTAGACTTCACACTAGAAAAAGGAGCAGAATTCAAAGGAAGGACAACATTAATCAGGGTGAATGGTTGTACGCTGTCTAAATGCAAGACTAAGAAAACTATTTACTTTTATAGTCATTTACATTTCTTAAACACAGTTGAGCAATTCAAACCTGAAGAATTTTCTTGCATCATTCTAGCCGTGTGAATTAATTCACATTTTGCCCACAAAGGAAACAAACTCTAAAAGGAAATAAATCTCTAAGACATACAACAATTCATTATAGGTATCCAGAGACAGAGTAAATCCTGAAGCCAGATGTTCTCCTTGAGGAAGCTTATAAGGACACTGGTCCTAAAGAGCATCAGACAGCCTACAAACAGGATAGTTCCTGTGGCACAAAAATTAGTGACCGAGGGAAAGACCCAAAATGACAAGTCTAACTACAGATCATCATTATACTAAGTGTTTACTAGCATTTTATAATCTAGGCTCAACTCCCCCACCATCACCAAGACATCCTGCATTCTTTTTGATACGACTGCAAACAAGTACATTACTAGGAAGACAAGAGCTTATGCTACTAGATCCACTGCTTAAGTAGTGTGTGCACGCCTTGGCTGGCCTCATGCTCTTAGGTTTCAATGTGCAGGAAGCCCACTGACATGCTTTCAGTCACAGGACACATCTGACAGGGCCTAAAATAAACAACTGTTCTAGGATGGGTGAGTTTGCCTACTCCCCTCATTCCAACCCTTTGATAAGCAGCCTGGCTGCTAGTGGAGCTGGATAATTAAATACAGCTTGCCTAAGACACAGCAAGGGATCCATGCTTTTAAGTCTTGCAGTTGGTAGGCTGCAGGAGGGTGTGCTGTAAGGTGCTCCTTCTTCACAAACTCAAAGTTTGGGATTCATTCTCAAGGCAAGGAAAAGTAAAAAGACAGAAAGGAAGGAACGGTTATAGAAGTTGAAATGATCACTGCTGTAGTAGCCTTAGCTATATGGGTTGTATCCTTTCCAGACAACAGCCATCCCACTTCCAATGATTCAAGAGCACCTTCCACACACAAAATCTTCAGTCAGGCTGAACTGCACTAAAGAAAGAGTGGTTTTGGTGCCATGTTTTCAGAATTTTCCTGCTAAAGAAAAACATTCCTCTTGAGGACTTCTGAAGATCAATGGTTGGCTAATGCTTTCCATTGCTGGGCAGTTAAGTTCCCATCCTGGGAGGGGGGGGGGGCTTCTACATTTATTTTTTATGACAGAAATTGAACTGTTTCTGTGAAAATATACATTTTAAGTTACGGAAACAGTGTTTTATCGATTGTTACTTGACTTTTAGTTGACGTTAAAAAGGAGCTTTACTTTTTACTTTTGTGAAAACAAAGTTGTTTATACCAACTTAAAATTACTTTTTCTGAGGTCAAAGTTGTTACTTTACTTTTGAGGGCTGGCATTAAGTGTTTAAAATGCTTCTGAATGTGTTTTTTTGTGGAAAAAAGTTACTTTTTTTTACACTACTTACCTGTTCTACTAACTACTGCTGCTAGACTTCCCTGGGAGTCAGTCATATAAGCTAAGGTTGCAGCAGTGATCATTATGATGATCCCTTACTTAGAATGTCACTTTCCTGTCTTCAGTAAAGCTACCCACACACCTTCACCACCCCATGGCTACTTGTCAAATTGTTACCTTCCTTGTTTCTCTGTTCAAATTTGTGCACTGTTGGATAGTCGGTGACACCAAGAATGTTGGTGCCAGACAGATTTGTTCTCACCTTGTTAGTGGGAGGGTGATTAGAAACTCTCCAAGCTTCTCACTTTTTGAGACACTGCCTAAGATACGACTTTCTCACATGAGCAAGTTCAAAAAGCAAATCATCTATGTTTATCAGCAGTGCATAAATTAATATGAATTAATGAAAACTGTCCCAACACAATATTGCAATGGATTCACAGAATTGGATTGCTGTTCAAAATGTACTTTGCTCTACAAGATGGCTAAGGCAAGAGTTTCTGTGATACACTAGTGCTTTCTGGTGACAACCTTGGAATTCCAAAAAGATATTCAGGCTTCAACATCACTTTTACCAAGCCTGCCATTTGTAGGTAACTGAAAAGTACAACAGTCCAATCTCTACTTAAAGATGCCCTGGAGTTTGCTTTGTGCTTATTCATTTACTCATTGATGGATAGGAATATTGGGTCAGAAGTACTACAGGAAATGGGTAATACCCAAAGATGGCAAACACTGAAAAGAAAACGAAAGAGAAATACTAGCACTGCATTCTCTTAACAGATTAAAAATCATTAAATGCATACTGAAGGTCAGCACTTTAAGGTCCACAACCACTCCACACAAGGCAACAGCAAGAGTGAATTCTACATTCTGTTTATGTACACTACATGGCTATAATGACACCATGATCTTAAACTGCAGAGCACTCTGAAGGATACAATTCCTGAAAGTTTTGAAGGCCAGTGTCACAAAAATAGCACCTTTCTGCTCTGATATGCATCACTGTTTCAATGAGAAACCATTAAACACAGGATGTCAAAGATGCTACATGATCCTCCAGACCCACTGTCAGAATCCGACAAGAATGAAGAGAAACAAGCCATGTTGTTGGCACAAAGGCTTAAAGCCCCAATTATGATCCAGGAGAGCAAAGTTTGATTCACAGAGCAACAAGGGTGCTGATAATGATAAGCCAGGGCCCGCTCATGCCACCACTCTCAAACCAGCCATTGCCAGAGGAAAGTACAGTTTTGTACCTACCATAAATGTAGATGTTCGAGTGCCAATACAGCTGCAGTCATAACAGATGGGTTCTCCTGCCGTCAGGCGGGTCCTCGGTCGGCCGTATTCCAAAGCCGAGGTCCGGCGTCGGTTGTCGTCGCTTCTTCCCTGACGTCAGTGCGACAGGGGTATAAAAAAACCAGCAGACGCCATTTTCTTCAGTTTTTCTTGCCCCAGATGTCAGATGCCCCTAGAAGGAAGGCAATACATAAATTTATGTAATAAAAAAATGCAATATAATCAAAATACAGTACTTGCAAGCAAATACACCATAAATGAATACCCCAATCAGGTTGTATGAGGAGGTGTTAGCCAATAGGCCTGTCCCAAGAGGGGAAGGAGGGAGGGAAACCTGGACTGCAGCTGTATTAGCACACGAACATCTACTTTTATGGTAGGTACAAAACTGTACTATGTTCATCGTGCATACAGCTGCAGTCATAACAGATGGGTAGAATCCCAAAGCTAAGAAAGGGGTGGTAGGCACTAGGTGGAACTAGGAGGAGCCAGGATGCCCTGCAAGACTGCAGTGGCAAAGCCTGTTCTAGTTTTGTAGTATAATGGTAGGTGGTAGTGCTTGGAGAAGGTATGCACAGTGGCCGCTTCCAAAATATCTTTGGTAGGAACTCCTCTGAGGAAAGCTGCAGAGGTAGCTGTGGCCCTTGTGGAGTGAGATCTGATGCCTGCAGGTACAGTTTTACCATGAAAAGAGTAACAAAAGCGTATACAGTGGGCTATCCATTTTGAGATTGTCTGTCTGGAAATTGGCTTCCCTTGAGCTCCTATAGCATAGGACACAAAGAGCTGTTCTGTTTTTCTGAAAGGCTTTGTTCTGTCCAAATAACGCAGCTGCCTGTGGATGTCCAAGGAATGTAGTAGTCTCTCCCCTTTGTTTTGAGAATTAGGGTAAAAGGTAGGTAAGTGGATAGCCTGATTCAAAGCAACCCTGGATACCACCTTTGGCATAAAGGATGGGTTGGTTCGTAAGGAAACTCTGTCCTGATGGAAGATGATAAAAGGCTGCACAGCCATGAGGGCTTGTAGTTCCAATACCCTGCGAGCTGAGGTGATAGCCAGAAGGAAAGCTGTTTTCCAAGACAAATATTGCAAATCTGTTGAGGCAATGGCTCAAAAGGAGGCAAGGTCAGCTTTTCTAGAATGAAATTGAGGTCCCAAGCAGGTATTGGTTGTTTCCTTGGGGGTTTTATATTCTTAGCCCCTCTGAGGAACTGTCTTAAGAGGGGGTGAGAGAATAAAGGTGGATCTGTGTTGTATTCTGCAGAAATGGCTGAGGCATGGATTTTGATGGAGGAAAATGAAAGTCCACTGCTTAGCAGCTCAGCTAGATACTGTAATATTTGAGGTAAATTCAGTTTTCCAGGATTCTGGCCCTTTTTCTCATTCCAGGCACAAAACCGTTTCCATTTTGCGGAGTAAGCTTTTCTAATAGACGGCCTTCTGGCCTCCAAAATGACATCCTGCACCTCCTTGGAGAGTAGGGTCTGTTGTGATGTTAAGGAATCTTCCATGTGGCCAGACTGAGTGTTTTCAGCTGACTGTGAAGAGTTTTGAAGCTGTGTTGAGTCAGAAGAGGCATTAGAGGTAGGGTCCATGGTGGGGAATGCGTCAGTCTCCTCAGGAGTGGGTACCAGTGCTGTCTTGGCCAGTCTGGAGCAATGAGAATCATCTTTGGTCTGTCTCCTCTGGTTTTTAATAGAACTTTGGGCAGCAGAGGAAGAGGCGGATAGGCATAAACTGTCATTGTTGTCCAACTGAAAGAGAGAGCGTCCACTCTCAAGGCCTGTGGATGAAAAGTCATTGAGCAGAATTTTGTCAATTGGTGATTTTTGTGGGTGGCAAAGATCTATATCTGGCCTTCCCCATGCTTGTATTATCTCTGTAAAAACTTAAGGATGCAACTTCCATTCGTGTGGATCTGTCATATTTCTGCTTAGGTTGTCTGCCAGCGTGTTTTCCTTGCCTGGCAAGTACTGTGCTTGAAGTTCGATTTGTAATTCCAGAGCCATGTTCCAAAGTGACATGGCCAACCTGCATAGGGGGTATGAATGTGTTCCTCCTTGTTTGTTTATGTACCACATTACTGTGGTGTTGTCTGTCCTTATCAATAGTTGACCTGGATGCAGAAGGTCTTTGAAAGCTATAACAGCATTTATTACTGCTAGCATTTCCTTTTGATTGATGTGAAGGTGCTTTTCTTTTTGGGACCATTTGCCCTGAATGCACCGATCTGTCATGTGCGCCCCCCCCAGGCGTAGTCCGAGGCGTCTGTTGTGATGACTTGATTTGCTTGAGGCTTGCAGAATGGGAGACCTGTGTTTGTTTGGCATGCTTGAGCCCACCACAGAAATTCCTTTTGAAGACATGGAATTAGTGGTATTATTGCTTCCAAACTGTGGCTGTGTTGAGACCATAGGTTTTTCAGGTGCCATTGAAGTTTCCTCATATGCAGCTTTGCACATGGGATTAGTAGGATGCAAGATGCCATGAATCCCAGAGCCTGCAGGATTTTCCTTGCAGTCAGCCTGGTGAAATTTGCTAGTTTTCTGAAGTATTGAGTTAGTTGCCCCTGTTTCTCTGGCGTGAGGTAGGCCATCTGGGTGTTTGTGTCCAAGGTGGCACCCAGGAAAATTATTTTCTGAGAGTGTATTAGCCTTGATTTCTTTTTGTTGACTGTGTATCCCAGAGAATTCAACATTATTACAAAAGCCAGATGTTTCAGAAGTATGTGCTTGCTGTCCGCTTGGATCAGGCAGTCGTCCAAATATGGGTATATTTGTATCCCTTGAAGTCTGCAGTAGGCAATTACTGATGCCAGGCATTTCGTGAATACTCTGGGCGGAGTAGATAAGCCAAAGGGCAGTGCAGAGAATTGATAATGGGTTGAACCTGCAAGAAATCTGAGGTATCTTCTGCAATTTTGTCTGATTGGGACATGCAGGTATGCCTCCTTGAGGTCCAATGTTACCAGCCAAGACTCCTTGCCCAGCATGGGAAGAAGCTGCTGTAATGTGAGCATCTTGAATTTTGGTACGAGTAAAAATGTGTTAGGATGGATAGGTCCAAAATAGGTCTCCAATCTTTTCCCTTCCTTGGTACCAGGAATAGTCTGGAACAAAAACCTTGACCTTGTTCTTGAGTAGGTACCTCTTGAATAGCTTTCATGTCCATGAGATCTGAAATTTGTCTTTGTGCCTCTGCCCTTTGATTGTGTGGCAGGTTTGGCATGCCTCTCATTTTTGGAAGGGTGTGAAAATGGAATCTGTAGCCTCTGTTTATAATGTCCAGGATCCATTTGTCTTTTGTGACAATATGCCAATTTTTCGAAAATAATGCCAGTTTTCCGCCTAAGGGTGCTGCCATTTGAGCCTTGCTTGGCATGCAAAGGGGAAAGTCATTGGGCTTGATTTCTGAATGGCTGCGAACTATCCTCACCACCTCTTTGTGTAGGAGCTTGCCATTGTCTGCCTGTAAAAGATCCTTGAGATTGCCCTCTGCCCCTCAGGCGCCTGTATCTACCTCTTTGGGGTCTGTCCGTGGCTGGAAAGGACCAATTTTTGGAAGGCCAATTTCTACTGAAACGTGGAGGTTGTACCTGTAGAAAATCTTTCACTGTTTGCATTGATTTAGCCTTTTCCTCCATTTTCTTTAATACCTCCTCAGCTTTAACACCAAATAATACATCCTTTTGAAGAGGGGCATCTAGTAATTTAGCTTTGACATGATCTGGTAAGGTTTGCTCCTTGAGACAGGCATGTCTACGTATGACTGATCCTGTAACAGCAGCTCTACATGAGGCCTCTAGAGCATCAAAACCACATTGTAAGGTATGTTTACCCACTTGTTCTGCACTATGCATCAAATCCTGCAACTCCTTCAAGTCTGGTTGTTCAGGTTGTGACATTTTGCTTCTCAACCGTGTTAACAGAAACTGTTGGTACTTTAACATATGGAACTGGCAGTTTAATGCCCTCATGGTTAAGGTGGCCGAGGTGTATACCTTTTTTCCCCACCTTTCTAAAGATCTGGAATCTCTCTCGGAAGGTAATGGATTTTTAGCAGTGGAGGCCTTAATTCCCTTGGGGCCCTGTGAGATAGTTTCTCGGTCAGCATGGCTTTTGTATAGAAATTGGTGTGAGTCAGGAACCCGGTAGTACCTGTCAGGCTTGACTGGGGCTGGAGCTAAAGAATCCGGGTTAAGGCAGGTCTCCGAATACACATCATCTAGTATGTCTAAGACAGGAGGTATAGCCAGAGGCCTGTGCTGAGGTAGCAAGAGAAAATCCCTAAGCCTTTTCTTGGAATCTGAATACTCTTGGCCTTCCCAGTGGAAGTGTTCCCTTAAGGTATGCAAGGTTTCCCCAAATGAGTAATCCTCTGGGGGGGGGGGGGGGATGGACTCCACAGCATCAGAATCTTCAAAAGGGGAGTAAGAATATTCCTGTTCATCCGAGTGCTCTGAAATAATGGAGGCCTGGTCAGAGGAGGGGGATTCTTCCTCCACTCTGGGCCTTTTGTCCGGGGTTGAGAACCCCTGATGAGTAATTAAATCCTCAGCCATTTTAAGCATCTGTTTTTTAGGCATGGGGCCTGGAGAAGGGCCCTGTGTAGCTGGTCTCTTAAAATGCATGGCTGCTTTAGACTTAGTGAAAGCCTTGATGGAAAAAGAAGAGGAAGGTCTGAAGACACCTTGAGAGGAGGCAGACCTGTCTGCATTTTGAGTTTCACCACCAAGAGTGGCTTCGGTATCTGTAGTCGGGGTGTGGGCCGAGGAGCCTGCGACCTCGGGCACAGAAGACACCGCCAATGAAGTGTCGTCGGTAGGCAGGGGCTGCGTAGGCGCCTCGCTGAGAACCGGACCACCTGTAGTCGGCTTTGGCGTGGTGTCGGGTAGAGGCTGCGGACCTCGTGTGTCAGTCCTTATCTTTGCGTTTTTTTTAGACAAAACTGGAGTCGGAGTATCTGACGACATAATATAGTAAAATTTTTTTACCAAAATAGTGCTGGGCGAACTCCGCCCGATGCTTAATGGTGCATTTGTTGAATGTAGCACAAAAATGACCGACCGACACGTCGTGGTCTGGGCCTAAGCAAGGAATGCAGAGGGAATGAAAATCCTTATGCGGTATTTGCTTCCCACATGAAATACAATTATTAACTGTCTGACATCGGTCTGAGGCAAGAAAAGTTTCCCCAACGGGGTACTTAGCTTTCAAGAAGACTTTGGTTGCAAAATTTTCGTAATTTCAGGAGCTGGCCGACTGGCACTTGCGAACTGCTTCTGTTTCGGGCACCTCGCGGCAAGAAAGACTGAAGAAAATGGCGTCGGCTGGTTCTTTTATACCCCTGTCGCACTGACGTCAGGGAAGAAGCGACGACAACCGACGCCGGACCTAGACTTTGGAATTCGGCCGACCGAGGACCCGCCTGACGGCAGGAGAACCCATCTGTTATGACTGCAGCTGTATGCACGATGAACATCAGGATAAAGTTGAATGTGTGGGGGCTGCTGCAGTTGAGATAGGGGGTGGCCAGCCAAGCTTCTGATGAATGCCTTTGGTACCTGTGCAAAGAATTGCATGTGAGCTGAGAGAGGAGATCCAAGTCCTTCCTATGCTGTCAAAGGTGCCCACATCAATAATGAAGCAGAAGACTTATTTACACAAAAACAGTTCTCATTGCCAGAACTTGTGATAACACCACACTCAGTACCTGCCTGGATGACAGCCCCTGTGGATGTTTCTCATCCAAGGGGATCTAAAAGAGGATTCCCCTACATCCTTAGGGGATGAATGGTTTTCAGTCTTTAAGCAGTGGCTTATGATTTAGCAGGAAGAGGAGGGGGAGGAAGAAAAGCAAATGAAAAAAAAAAAAGAGTAGAGCGAGGAAGAAAAACAACTGGCTTTCCAAAAATTCTTCTGAACTACTGAGGCGCATCAGTTCAGGTCCTTTACCAAAGGAGGAAAAAAATGGACTTTCACACCTGAGGAACTCACTGCTTGACTCCATAAATTCCTTAAATACTGCTAAATCCTTTCCATATATAATCTGGCATTCTGCACCATTACTATAGTGGTTGTCATGTGACCCAAAATGATGGGGAACATGCAGGCTGTGAAGCAAAATTGGCACTGCCACTGAAACAAGATCACGATCTCCGTAAATCTTTACTATGTCAAAAAGTCCAATACCTGCAAGATATCCAAAAGGCATCCTGCAAACACTTTTTGTTAAGAAAAATTTTGTTTTCAAACTCCCAAGAAGTTCAGACAATGAATGACTGTTCTCAGACTCCTACAGCTAAAGACATATGTTATCATCTTTTAACCTCAACTACAATCAGAGATACTAAGCACCTGAAGAACACTGACAGCTTTTACTAGACCACAGAAGCAATGTATAAATGTGCTGCTGTTGATGAGCCACACAAAATGTGTGACATTTTCCACATAGCTTGAAAACTAACATACCACTAAGCACCCCCGTTGCCAAGGTCACTATTCTGGCTATCAAGCTTCTCAGAGATATCAAGAATTGGAAAAGCACCGTTCAAAATTTTTTGTTTCTTCTTCTTTATGCATTATTGACTCAAAGAGCACTCAGTCAGCTGAAAACAGTAACCCCATCCTTCCACTGACTAAGTCTGGCTTGGTCTCAAGACTTAAAACTGCTGAAATGCTGTAGTTTGATACCTCAGAAGACTAACAGCGTCCTCTCTCCATCATTTTTTACCATTTATATTTGTATTTCTAATAACTCAACATCTGTGACCTATAAATGTATTATACGAGATGGCTGGCTACTATCATTATGTAGCAAATTATTAACAACCACTTGAAATTTAGTGTATAGACCACCACCTTTAAATACTGTGACATCTAGAAAGGGAATGATTTTTCCGAATTACTCCAGTTTATTGTTAAAGCTACAAAAAAAGAAGTTATGTACTCACCATAATGTTCCATCTGAGTAGGTAATAAGAAGTTATGTACTCACCATAACGTTCCATCTGAGTAGGTGGCTTCATTTGTCTGCAACCTGTGGGTCTTGGATCCGATATCGGATCAGAGCCGGCAACTTGTAGCATAGCTATGGATCCGAGCTCCTAGCTCCTCCCCTCACCCATAATCCCCTGCCAACCTCCTATGACCTCAGATCAAGTTTGCCCCTCTATGGATACCTGAAAAGGTGTTCCAACAAGCATAACAGCTAAAACAATATAACAGGACCAAATTCTGAAGGCCAGGGGGAAGGAGGGGGGGATGGTTGCAGACAAATGAAGCCACCTACTCAGATGGAACGTTATATTAATCTGGAGTAGGGACTTCATTTGTCAGCAACCTGTGGGACAGAGTCCCCAGCTATCTGAATCTTGGGCGGCCATCATGGAAGGATGTTCCGGAGCACTGCAGAGCCAAAGGATGCTCTCCCTCTAGAAATTACGTCCAGTTTGTAGTGGGTAATAAAAGTATGAGATGAGGCCCAAGTAGCTGCCGAACAAATTTCGTTCAATGGCACTCTAGATTTAAAAGCAGCAGAAGTACAGATGGAGCGAGTGGAATGTGCACGGACTTCCCACAGGTGCGGGCCTCCCGGAAGCTTGGTAGGCCAAAAGAATACACTGGGAAATCCAACATGATAAGGTGACCTTTGAAACGGCTTTACCCAAACTGAATTTAGCAAAGGAGACAAAACTGATCAGATTGTCTGTGACCAGCTGTCCTATGAATATAGAAACGCAGCTGCCTGTGTACATCTAAGGAATGCAGCTTGTACTCTCCTTTATTTTGATACTTAGGGAAGAAAACCGGTAAATTGATGGACTGATTGATATTCACTTCCGATGCCACCTTGGGAAGAAAGGAGGGATTGGTCCTGAGGTACACTCTGTCTGGATGGACGACCAAGTAAGGAGGCTTTACGGAAAGGGCTTGGAGTTCCGAGACTCTTGGCTGAAGTGATGGCTACCAGGAATGCTGTTTTCCAGGACAAGTATTTGATATCGACCGATGCAGCTGGTTCAAAGGGAGGAGCGGTCAAGGCTTGAAGGACTAGAGAAAGATCCCATGGGGTTACGGCTTCTTTGACAGGGGGCCTGAGCAGAAAGGTGCCCTTAAGAAAAGTTTTGCACAATTTAGCTGACATCAGAGGGCCTGTCTCATGTCCCACATGGTAATGGGAGATGGCTGCCAACTGTACCTTAACCGTCGAACAACTAGCTCCTTGCTGAAAGAGTCCGGTTAGAAAATCCAGTACGGACGGTAGAGGGGCAGTGAAAGGATCTAGATTATGATGTTCCGCCCAGATGGAAAAGCGTCTCCATTTACTGTGGTATATTTTTCTGGTGGAAGGCTTATGTGCTGCCACCAGGATGGCTTTGACTGGTGAAGAGATGCCGGGAGTCCTGACCAAGAGTGGAACTGGAGCAACCAAGCTGTTAGCTTCAGGTTGACCAGATTCGGGGTCTGTAATTCCAATGGGCGGGAGATTAGATCTGGTGTGGGATCCAGAATCCAAGGAGGATTCACTAGATGAGACCACAGGTAAGGGAACCAAGTTTGCAGAGACCAGAATGGGACAATGAGGATCATTCTGCTCCCCAACCGCGAGGCTTTCTGTAAGAGCTTTAGCATCAGGGGTAAAGGATGGTAAGCATAGAGTAGACCGGGCGGCCAAGCATGCACCAGAGCGTCTCTCGGGGCTTCCCCTGATGGGGGAATCAGAGCGAACAAGCTGTCGCATTTCGTATTTAAGGGAGAGGCAAAGAGATCGCAACAGGGTTGCCCCCATTTTGCGAATATCTGCTTCTCTACTAGTAGACCACTCGTAAGGGGAAAGAATGGTGCGGCTGAGTTTGTCCGCCAGAATGTTGATCCGCCCCGGAATGTGCGTTGCGATCAGAAAGCGGTTGGTGGAAATTGCCCATTCCCACACTCTCATGGCTCCTCGGCATAAGGGGTAGGATCTGGCTCCCCCCTGTTTGTTGATGTAACAAACAGACATGTTGTCTGACTGAATTGTAATCGTTCCTACGGGGAAGAGATTCTGAAGTGCCTGCAACGCCAACATCACCGCTCTCATCTCCAGAACATTGATATGCAAGGTAGTCTCTGTGTCGTTCCACGTGCCTTGGCCTGTCCTGCCCATGTAATGCCCCCCCCCACCCCCACCCGAGGCGAGAGGTGTCCGTGGTCACCGTGGTGAGAGGGGGAGGAGTGCAGAAGGGCCAGCCTATAAGGAGGTCCGGGGACTAGAGCCACCATAACAGGGCCCTCCTGCAAGCCTTGCTGATAGAGATAGGGTGGCACAGAGGAAGAGATTGGAAGGACCATTGCACTTGAAGGGTCCACTGCAGTACCCTCATGTTTAGGCGAGCACATGGAAGAAGAGTTATTGCAGCTGCCATGGAGCCCAGCGCCCTCAGGACCAATTCCGCAGATGGAGCTACCGATTGTAGGATAGACCGCATGTGCAATTTCAGATTCTGTAGTCGCTCTGAAGTCAGGAAGACTCGTAGATCCCTGGTATCTAATCTGGCCCCTATGAACTCTATTACTTGTGTCGAAGCAAATTTGTCCGTATTGATTGTGATGCCTAACTGGGGGGCTAGGCAGAGAAAGTAATCTCTGGCTGAGCAGAGTAGATGCCTTGTTGGGGCGGTTAGAAGCCAATCGTCCAGGTACGGAAAGACCTGCATTCCTGGAGTCTCAAGTGGGCCGCTATCACTGCTAAGACTTTGGTGAACACCCTGGGGGCTGTGGTGAGGCCAAAGGGGAGGACCCTGAACTGATAATGACTGGCTCCCAGCCGGAAGCGGAGAAACCTCCTGGATCATCTGTCCATTAAAATATGGTAGTACGCATCCTTGAGGTCTACAGAGCACATCCAATCGCTCTCCCGTAAGAGGGGGAGAATGGACTGAAGAAAGACCATTCGGAATTTTTCCTTGGTTACCGACAGGTTTAAGAGGGAAAGATTAATTGGTCTCAAGTCCCTCGTCTTTTTTGGCACCAGAAAGAACCTGGAGTAGAACCCTAATCCGAGCTGGACTTGGGGGGCGGGTTGGATGGCTCTTTTTTTTTTAACAGCTGCTGGATTTCTGCGGCTGTAGCTTCCCTCTGATCGGGTGGAACATCGGGGAGGCTCCTGAGTTTGGGAACATGAAACAGAGGAATTTTGTAGCCTCTGGATATGATATGAAGCACCCAGCGGTCTGATGTGACGGACTCCCATGCCGCCAGATGCCTCAAGAAATGCCCCCCGACTGCCTCCAGAGCAGAGCAGTCGGGCAACCCCTTCAGGGCTGCTGCGTGGGCCGGTCAGAGAAGGACTCTCTGGACCCAAAGTTCTTTGGGGCCCCTCTGACCGTCCTCCCTGTCCTCCTCTGCCACGGAAGGACTGGTTGTCCGGAGCAGGTTGGAAATGTTGCGATTTCCGGAACCACATCTTCTGTCCCTTTTGGTTCTTCGAGAAGGACCTCTGGGGAACAAAGAAGCGGACTCAGACAGCAGACGTCTTCCCGTCCTTCTCACTCTGGACCAGTGTTTCGTGAACGGTCTTGCCAAACAAGGCAGAACCATCAAAGGGGGCATTTGCAAAGGACGCCTTAAAGGGCTCCGCGAAGTCACAATGACGGAGCCAGGCCTGACGTCTCATGACTAGGCCTGCTCCGCTAGCTCTAGCAAAAGCCGCAGAGAGGTATTGGAGATAGACCTTAGAGTGGCCATTCGAGTGGAGTACAACTGCTTGTCCTCCGCCGACATGGACTCGGAGGGGGGGGCAGCGTATTCTTTGATAAGATCCCGCTGCATCCTGATGACATGTGCCATATAGTTCAGAGATCTTACTGAGAAGGTCGCTGATCTAAAAACCCACTTCCCAAGGCGATCCATCGAGCGGGTCTCCTTGCTCGGTGGATGGACCGAGGGGCTTTCCTGAGCTAGTTCCCTCTTTGTGGCTGCCGCCGTCAACATGGCATCTACGGGGGGACCCTTGCTACAGTGGGACCGGTCTGTGGGGGGGGGCTCAGTATCCTGTCCGGGCGTTTAGGGACTGGCTCCACAGTGCCCGGCTCCTTCCACTCCCTGGTGGTAATAAGGTCCACCAGGGTGTCAGCCGGAGGGGACACCCAAGAGGTAGACGGGCCTGCTTCGAATGCCTCCAGGAACACGGACTCGTCAAAGGAAGCCTTGGGGGCAGACCACCCACCTCTGATCCTAAGCATTTCCATGATGTCTCCAAAGGAGACATCCTCCGGGGGTGACCTTGGGGAGCCTTCCCCTTCATCCAAGTCCGTGTCCTCTGTTAAGGACTCGGGGGAGTCCATGTGCCTCCTCTTACACTTGTACTTGTGAGGCACTTCCTCGGGGGGGGGGGCTGTCCGAGGAGTTCTCGCTAGCAATGTCTTGTTCCAATGGAAGAACCTGGGACATCGAAGCAGGCTGTCCCTGTGGCCGGGTGATGGAAGCCTGACCCAGCAGCGAGTGAGTGCAGGGTGGAGCCGAGGCAAGGGCCGAGGGTCTGGATGCTCTCGACAGAGCCCTCTCCACTGCATCGAAGGCCGAGGGGGAGCCACTCTCCCTGGGCTCTGAAAGTAGACTCCCACTCGGATCCGATGAAGGGATCGGAACCGGCTCCGAGACAGTCGGATCCAAGGGACCAGTGTGCTCCGACCTGGACGGAGCCGAAGGCACACTGAATCCCTCGGATCCGAAGCTCAGCCCACAGCTCCGAGGTCGGATCCGACGATGGAACCGACAAACTTGAGGGCAGGGTCGGATCCGAAATACAGAGTACTGTCGGCGCCGACCCACCCCCGGCTCCGACGCTGCCCGGCTCCGAACACTCCGAACCCAGAAAGCGGGTCGGACAAGGAGCAATCAGAGCAAAGAAAGGGGTCGAGCTCCCCCCCGAAGGGGGGGGGGGGCAAGAGCACTCCCATCTGCAGCTGGGCCTGGATGAACCCTCGCATCATCCGGTCCAAGTCTGCATTTGACAGGCTGTAAGTAGATCTCGAAGAGGCCACCGAGGCAGGCCTGGAGTGCCGCCTCGATGGAGATCGGGTCTCCTCCTCCTCGGGCCCCAGGGAGAAGCAAGGAGATCGGAGCCAAGGAGGAGGAGACCTGGAAGCCGTGGTGGGAGAAGACCGCTTAGCTGGGGGGGGGGGGGCGAAGCAGTGGCCTCGGCCTGCCGCTTGCGGTGCTTCTCCCTCCGTTTCTCCCTCCTGGCCTCCCTGTCTTCCGGCACTTTAGTGGGAGTTTGAATCCCGGCCGGGGGAAGGGGGGCAGGAGTGGCTACCACCACAGGCTGAGGAGGTGCCACGGGAGGAGCGGAGGCCAAAGCCGAATCCGGAGGCAAGAGACCCGCCAGGACAAGCTTCGATCTCCACTCTCAGTGCCCTGGGGTTGAACGCTGCACAGATTGTGCATCCTGAGAGGTGTTCAACCACAAGGCACCGAACACACCGAGTGTGGCCATCAGCCGGAGATAGCTTATGGCCACACTCGGTGCATTTAGAAAAAATAGGTTTTGGGGCCTCTGCCATACCCAAAACTAAGTACTCTACACAAGCACACAGGCCCCAAACACACAGACACACTCTAACGACCAGCGAGGGGAGGTGAAAACAAAATAAAATTAAACTAAAATGGAACCTAATCACTCACACCAATTACAATTACAAATTCTGACTAAAAGAATGAAATAATTTCACTTATCTGAACAAGAACGCTAGGAGCTCTAAAATCCAGCTACACACTAGAGCGCGGCAAACTAGATCTGAGGTCATAGGAGGTTGGCAGGAGATTATGAGTGAGGGGAGGAGCTATGAGCTCAGATCCATAGCTATGCTACAAGTTGCCAGCTTGGATCCGATATCGGATCCAAGACCCACAGGTTGCTGACAAATCCCTACTCCAGATCTTCATTTGTCAGCAACCTGTGTGCATCGGATCCGACCTGGATCTGAGCCGGCAGCTTTCCAAGCTAAAGATCTGAGCTCTCAGCTCCTCCCCCTTACCCATAATACCCTGCTACCTCCCTCCAGTCCTCTGTTAGAGTTTGCCCATTTACCAAGCAACAGCCAAACATACTCGAAAAGAGAAACGCTAACCTGATGCGTAACAGAAGGAAGACATTCCGTCATGACTATGACCACGAAACAGGTTAGGGGGAAGGAGGGGGGGGTTGGTTGCTGACAAATGAAGTTACCTACTCCGATGGAACGTTATGGTGAGTACATAACTTCTTTATCTGAAGTAGCGAACTTCATTTGATCAGCAACCTCTGGGACAGAGTCCCCAGCTACCAAAAAACCTGGGAGGTCCTCAAGGAAGAATATTCCGGAGCACTGCGGAGCCAAAGGCTGCCCTCCCTCTGGATATCAGATCCAGCTTGTAGTGTAAAATGAAGGTATGAGAAGAGGCCCAAGTAGCCGCTGAACAGATGTCATCTAAGGGAACTCTTGACCAAAAAATGCAGAGGTAGCCATAGAACTGGTAGAGTCAGCATTAACCCCCAAGGGTTCTGGCTGACCGGAAGCTTTATACGCGTGTAAGATGCAGTGGTATTGTTCATCTGGCTAAAGTAACTTTCGTAACTGGCTTGCCTAAGGATGGCTTAGCGAAAGAAATGAAAAGTTGCTCCGATTTGCGAGAAGCAGCTGTCCTGTACAAATAAAATCACAATTGTCTATGCACATCTAACAAGTGCAGTCTGTATTCCCCTTTGTTTTGAAAGTTGGGGAAGAAAACAGGCAAATTGATGGCTTGATTGATATTGGCCTCGGAGGCCACTTTAGGCAAGAATGAAGGATTAGTCCCGAGAGATACTCTGTCCTTATGGAAGACCAGATACGGTGGTTTTGTACAAAGGGCTTGAAGTTCAGATGACCTTCTAGCTGAAGTAATTGCAATTAAGAAGGCAGTGATCCAAGATAAGAATTTTAAGTCAACAGAAGCTGCAGGTTCAAAAGGTGGGCTAGTTAGAGCCTGAAGAACTAAAGTTAAGCCCCATGGAGGAACCGCATTCTTGACAGGAGGTCTTAACAGAAAGGTGCCTTTCAACAAGGTCTTGCATATCTGAGAGGAAGCCAAGGGTCCAAGGTTGTCCCTGATGTGGAAATGAGAAATGGCCGCCATCTGAACCTTCACAGAAGAACTGCCCCCTTGATGAAAAATGTGGGACAGAAATTCAAGAACTGCTGGAATATGAGCCATAAAAGGGTCCAAATCCCTATGTCTGGCCCAGATGGAAAAACGCTTCCATTTACTCTTGTAGATCTTCCTGGTAGAGGGCTTATGTGCCGCTACCAGGATAGATTTTACGGGAGACGAGATACCGGGAGTCCTAGCCACTAATGGAACTGGATCAACCAAGCCGTGAGCTTGAGGTCATCCAGATTCGGAGTCTGCAATCCCAAAGGATGAGAAATCAAATCCGGAATGGGAGGAGCTATGATGTGAGACCGTAGATATGGGAACCAGATCTGACGAGGCCAGAATGGGGCTATGAGGATTATTTTGCTTCCCAACTGACGAGCTTTCTGCAGAAATTTCATCATTAGCGGGAGAGGAGGACAAGCATAAAGAAGACCGGGTGGCCAAGCATGAACTAGAGCATCTCTGGGGCTCTCCCCCTTCAGGGGAATTAGAGCGAAAAATTTGCTGCACTTTGCATTTGAAGGAGACATGAAGAGATCACAGCAAGGCTGACCCCATCTGAGGAAGATCTGTTTCGCTACTAAGGGGTTCAGAGACCACTCGTAAGGTATGAGGATAGAACGACTCAGCTCATCTGCTAGAATGCTGGACCGACCCAGAATGTGCGCTGTTATCAGAAAACGGTTGGTGGAAATCACTCATTCCCAAACTCTCATGGCCTCTCGACAAAGAGGGTAAGACCTGGTTCCTCCCTGTTTGTTGATGTACCAGACCACCGCTATGTTGTCTGTCTGAATGGCAATAGTCCCTGGAAAAAGAAGGTCCTGAAGGGCTTGAAACGCTAAAAGCACCACCCTCATCTCCAGAACACTGATATGCAGAATGGTCTCTATAGGGGTCCACGTGCCTTGGATGGTTCTGCCCATGCAATGCCCCCCCCCCCACCCGAGGCAAGAAGCGTCTGTGGTCACCGTGGCTTGGGGTTGAAGCATCACGAACGGTCTCCCTTCCCGAAGCTATCGGGAATGAAGCCACCAAAGGAGGGAGTCCCTGCAAACCCTGCTTAGGGGAATCGGTGAATCCAATGGATGTAGGAGGAGGGACCATTGGATCGGAAAGGTCCACTGAAGGACTCTCATGTGCAGACGGGCAAGAGCTGAAAGGCTGATGGCTGCCGCCATGGATCCTAGGGCTCTCAGGACTAATTCCGCGTGTGGGGCTGGGGACTGTAGAAGAGATATTACATGAAGTGACGAGGTGCGTAGCCTGTCCACTGTCAGAAAGGCCTTGGACTGAAGTGCGTCTATCCTGGCCCCTATGAAATCCAGAACCTGAACAGGATGAAGAGATGACTTCCTGAAGTTTATGGTAATGTCTAGGCGATGGGCCAAGAGTAAAGAATAATCCCTGGCAGAACACAGTAGATGCCTGTTGAGGATGCAGTGAGGAGCCAGTCGTCCAGGTACGGAAAGACCTGAATTCCCTGAAGCCTCAGGTGGGCCGCCACAACTGCCATGATCTTGGTGAACACCCTGGGGGGCTGTGGTGAGGCCGAATGGGAGGACCCTGAACTGATAATGACTGGCCCCCAGCCGAAAGCGGAGAAACCTCCTGGATCGCCTGTCCATGAGAATGTGGTAGTACGCATCCTTGAGGTCTATGGAGCACATCCAGTCATTCTCCTGCAGAAGGGGGAGAATAGATTGTAGAGTGACCATTCGGAATTTCTCTTTGGCAATGCACAGGTTCAAAGTTGACAGGTCGAGAATTGGCCTCAAGTCCCCCATATTTTTTGGCACCAAAAAGAACCTGGAGTAATTGCCCGACCCTGACTGCTCTGGGGGGACGTGCTGGATGGCCCTTTTTTCTAGTAATTTCTTTATTTCTGAAGCCGCAGCCTCCCTCTGATTGGGTGGGACATCGGGGAGGCACTTCCCTAGCGGGGGAAGATTCATGAAGGGGATAGAGTAACCTCTGGATATTATTCGGAGCACCCAGCGATCTGTAGTAATGGACTTCCAACTTGCTAGATGCCTCGAAAAATGCCCTCCAACTGCCTCCAGAGAGGGACAGTCAGGCAACCCCTCAGGGTTACTGCGCAGGTTTGTCGGAGAAGGGTTCTCTCGACCCAAAATTCTTCAGCTCCCCCCTCTGCCTCTGGGCCGGCGTCCACCTTGTCCTCCCCTGCCTCTGAAGGACGAAGGGTCCGGAGCGGGACGGGACTGCTGAGACTTCTGGAACCACATCATCTTTTGTCCTCTCTGGTTCCTTGAGAAGGACCTTTGAGGAGCCGAGAAGCAGATTCCGATGGCAGACAGCATCTTCCTGTCTTTTTTGCTCTGGAGTAGTGTGCCACGGACGGTTTTGCCGAACAGCGTAGAACCGTCAAAAGGAGCATTCTCGAAGGACGCCTTGAAGGGTTCCGTAAAGGAGCCAGGTGTGGCGCCGCAAGGCGACCCCTGCTCCGCTGGTTCTAGCCGAACCCTCCGTGGCATGACAGAGAAGCTGCATAGAAGTGTTAGATGTCGACTTTAGAGTGGCCATGCGAGCTGAGAAGGTTTGTTTGTCCTCGGCCGCCATGGAGTCTGGGGGAGACCCAGTGTACTCTTATCAGATCCCACTGAAGCCTAATGACGTGTGCCAGGTAATTCAGCGCCCTTATGGAAAAGGTGGCTGAAGCAAACATCAGCTTTCCAATGCGGTCCATCGTCCGAAACTCCTTATCAGGAGGATGGACAGAGAAACTTTCTTGTGCCATTTCCTTCTTGGTGGCAGCCGCCACCACCATGACATCTACCGGGGAACCTTTATTCCACGCTGGCTTGTCTGAGGGGGGGACTAAGAATTTTATCCGGTCTCCTAGGGATTGGCTCCACAGTGTCCGGCTCCTTCCAAGCCCTGGTAGTAATCAGGTCTACCAGGGGGTCGGCCGGGGGGGGGACACCCAAGAGGTAGACGGGCCTTTCTGAAGAAAATGAAACCAAACATGGCCGCAAGTGATGAACCCCACCATACATTCTTAAAAATCTATCTAAAGTCAGCCGCCTACCCATATCTATACCTTAGAATTATTACATTAAAGAATGCCGTTTCCACATCTGAAACATGAACATGTTGCGCCTATTCATAAAAGGTGGCTCATCAGTTCATAGGTTTATAGCAGATTACTAGGCTAAAGGCTCAAGACCCCTTACAAGCGTAGCTAGTTTTATCCAACTGTCTATCCCTAGGGGAAAACTAACAAGGGTCAGCAAGCTAGGTTTTGACTATTTTTACAGACTGCCTCTCTGTCTGTAAGGGACATGGGCACCACCCCAGGAGTGCATTTGTAATTTCCCATCTGTCTGTCTAGATTGCCCTGAAGATAGTCATTATCATCGCCCTCTAATCTTCTGGTTCATACAGGACCCTCCCACTGGCTATCCAAAAGACCCCCTCCTCCCATCAGGTCTAGTTCTAAAAGACTAGACCAAAGGTTTCCTAGCAGTATAAAAGACAGCTGTGGGTGTGGCTTTGTTGGCAAGCTGAAAAAATGCAGTTGTGTGCACTTACCATTAATGTAGATGTTAGAGTGTACTCAGTGTTGCAGTCATCACCTGTATTTTTCCCTGCTGTGGTAGCCCTCAGCCAGCCCAAATACCAGAGTCAATGTTTTTCTACAACAGCTGCTGTCGCTTGGTGACTGACGTCAGGTCGTCAATGCTATAAAGCAAGCGAGCCAATGCCATTACATCAGTTTTTCTTGCCCTTACCAGTCAGAAGCCCAAGGAAATAAGGTAAAGTGGTCCTGGTGGTTAAAAGACACCATAAGAAGCTTATGTCTCCGTAAGGAAAGAGGATGAAAGAGGGAAGGAGGGAGGGAAACCAGGACTGCAACAGTGAATACACTCGAACATCTACATTTATGGTAAGTGCACACAACTGTACTATGTTGCAGTAATCACCTGTGAGAAGATTCCCAAAGCTGAGGAGAGGGGTGGAAGGATTAGAGACCTAGGCATGGGTTAGCAAGCCCTGCAGAACTGCAGAGGCAAACCCTGCCCTAGCCTTAGAGAAAAGAGATAGGTGGTAATGCTTTGTAAAGGTATTGACAGAGATCCTGGTGGCAGCTTCCAAGATGTCCCTGGTGGGAACACCTCTGAGGAATGCTGTGGAAGTGGAGGCTGCCTTAGTGGAATGGGTACGAACAGACTTAGGGGGGTGGTTTCCCATGTAATCTGTAGCAGAAATGGATACAGTGTGATATCCATTTAGAAATGGTATGCTTGGAAATGGGCTTCCCTTCTGCCCCTGGGGCAAAGCTGACAAGAAGTTTGTCTATTTTCCTGAAGGGTTTAGTATGGTACAGTTAGTATCTGAGCCGTCTGTGCATGTCTAGTGAGTGCAGAATTCTTTCCCCCTTGTATTGAGGGTTAGGGAAGAAGGTGGGTAAATGAAAGGCCTGGTTGAGAGTCACATCAGATACCACCTTGGGCATAAAGGAGGGGTTAAGTCCTCAGGGAGTACCTGTCTGCATGGAAAATGATGAAGGGCTCAATGGCCATCAGTGCCTGAAGCTCTGAAACCCTTCTGGCTGAGGTGATAGCCAGCAGGAAAGCAGTCTTCAAGGAGAGGTATTTCAGTTCTGCTGAAGCAGCAGGTTCGAAGGGTAAGTTTAGTTTTCCAAAACATAATTCAGATCCCAGGCTGGCATGGTTGGCATCCTGGGGGGTCTGATATTAGAAGCCCCTCTGAGGAATTGTTTAATCAAAAGGATGTGAGAACAGGGGGTGGTCTGTATTGAAATGAGCTGAAATGACCGAAGCATGGATTTTAATAGAAGAGAAGGAGAGGCCACTAATTCAGCAACTCCGCTAGACAGTCCAGGATCAGAGGCACAGAAGGAAGGTTGTGAGTAGAATCTTTTTCATTTCCCTGCGTAAGATGTTCTGGTGCTGGGCCTTCTGGCCTCTGTGATAATGTCTAGGACCGGTTTGCTTAACAGGGGCCCCTTGTTTGCCTTTAGATTATAAGCCATGCTGACAGTTTGAGAGTCTGCAAGTCTAGGTGTAGCATTTCCCTGCTACCCGAGTCAAGAGGTCAGAGATCAGGGGAAGCTGCCTGGGAGGCTGTGATGTCAGGCTATGCAGCAAGGGGTACCCAATGCTATTTAGGCCAATCTGGAGCAATTAGGACAGCCTTTGGTCTCTCCTCCCTTATCTTAATCAGTAGCTTGGGAATATGGGGCAGAGGAGGGAATGCCTACACAAAGAAGGAGTTCTAGGGGAATGACAAGGCATCCACCTTCCACGCTACATGGTGATACTCCCTGGTACAGAATTTTTTTAGCTGATGGTTGAGGTGCGAAGCAAAGAGATCCACCTTCAGTGTTCCCAACTCCTGAGTGACATGCAAAAAGATTTTTCTGTGGAGCTGCCACTCCTGGGGGTCCAGTAAGTTTCTGCTTAAGTGATCTGCCAGGGTGCTGTTGATCCCTGGTAGGTATTGGGCTATTAGGTGTAATCCCAATGGAGGAGGGTGTCAGCCAGAGGTTCATGGCTAACCTGCACAGAAGGTAAGATTGGGTCCCTCCTGTTTGCTGATGTACCACATTACTGTGGTGTCTGTTTCGACAATGAGAACCCCTGGCCTAAGTTGGGGTTGGAAAGATGTCACAGCCTTTTGTACTGCCATCATTTCCTTCTGGTTGATGTGTAAGGGAAGGTGCTGGGCATCCCAAAGACCTTGGGTGCACCTGCTTGCTAGGTGAGTGCCCCAAGCAATGTCTGAAGCGTTGGTGGTGATGATCTGCCCGGTAAGGTGGAGGATGAAGGGAAGACCCTTGATTTTGGCACAGGCCTTTGACCACCAGAGAAACTCGGCCCTTATACAGGGGATAATAGGGAGAGAGGTCTCTAGAGGCTGAGTGTGCTGACAACCAAAAGTTCTTTATATACCACTGAAGTTTTCTCATGTGAAGCCTGGGCAGAAGAATTAAAAGGATGCAAGATGCCATGTACCCCAAAGCTTGCAGGAACTTCCTCTCTGTGAGATGACTTCTGGATTCCAGCTGGGTAAAGTGGAGAGGCAGGAAGCTCTGCTTTTCTGGGGATAGGAGGGCCATTTGAGATGCTGTGTCTAGCAGTGCTCCCAAGAAAATGATCCTGCTGGAGGTTGTTTGCTTTGATTTTTTCTCATTGATTGTAAACCCTAAGGAAGTTAAGAGGATTTTGACAGAGGAGGTCCTGCAGCAGCATTTCTTTGCACTCTGCCTGAATGAGGCAGTCGTCCAGATAAGGGTAAATCTGTACATTTCTCTGTCTGCAAAATGCTATGGCCGGGGCCAAGCCTTTGGTGAATACCCTGGGAGCAGTAGATAACCCAAAGGGAAGCACAGAGAACTGAAAGTGTTGTGAGCTTGCTCTGAAGCGCAGGAATTTCTTGCAGGATTCCCTTATGGGGATGTGGAGGTAGACATCTTTTAGGTCTAAGGTCACTAACCAGGCATTTTCTGTCAGCATAGGCAGCAGCTGCTGCAAAGTTAGCATTTTGAATTTGGGGACCACCAGGGAGGTGTTCAGAATGGATAGATCCAGGATGGGGCACCAAGTGCCCTTTTTTCTGGGAATAGGGAAGAGTCTGGCATAAAATCCCTTGCCTGTTTGATCTGTGGGAACAGGTTCTACTGCCCCCTGGGATACAAGAGTTTGGACTTGTTTCAATGCCTCTGCCCACTGATTTGGAGGCAAGTCTAGGTACCTTCTTGGAACTGGGAGTTTGTTGAAAGAGAATTTGTATCCCTGAAAAATTATCCTTAAGATCCATTGGTCCTTTATTACAGAGAGACAATTTTCTTTGCAGAGGGAGAGCCTTCCTCCTAGCTTTTGGTGAGTGAAAGGAGGGCAGAGGGGGGAGAGGGAGCCATTGAGAGTTTTTGTCATAGAAGGATGGCTTAGAACTCCCTGCCTTTGGGTCTGAAGTGGTCCACTGTTTGGTTCTCTGCTGTCCCTGGGATAGGGGCCTGGGTGGTCTGTCCCTGTGGGACTAACCTTGCCTCGTCTGCTAGGTGCAGGAAAGGACCAGTGCTTAGAGGGAAAATTCCTGCTGAACCTAGGAGGTTGAACCTGAAATAAATCTTTTACTGTTTGCATAGATTTTGCTTGGTCTTCCATCTTTTTAAGCACCTCTTCTGCTTTTACTCCAAACAAGCGGTCCATATCCAAGGGTGCATCAATTAATTTAGACTTGACATGATCAGGGAGAGGTTGTTCCTTCAACCATGCAGGTCTCCTAATGACAGGTCCTGACACTGCTGCCCTGCTTGAGGCTTCTAGGATGTCATAACCACAGTGTAAAAAGTGTTTGGCCACTTGACAAGTAGAGTGCAGTAAATCTGCTCTTTCAAATTGGCACAGTGAGGAAAGATAGAAATCCTTTGCTTTAACAGTTTCAAAGTGTGCTGTTGATATTTTAACATATGGAACTGACAGTTGAGTGCTCTGATAGGTAAGGTTGCAGAGGTGTATACCCTTTTTACCCCATCTGTCCAGAGCTCTGGAATCGTTGTCAGAAGTAGTAGGATTCTTTGCAGAACTAGCCTTAGCGCCTTTAGGTCCCTGTGTAATGACCTCCAGGTCTGCAGCAGGATTTCTGTACAGGTATTTGTGAGAATCCGGTACTCTAATACCTGTCAGATTTACTGGCAGAAGGTGGGAGGGCATCGGGGGCTAAGCTGGGTTCATGGAAAACATCATCCACCACTTCTAAGATAGTGGGGATGGCCAGGTGTCTGTGCTGAGGCAGGTCTAGAAACTCTCTTAGTCTTTTCTTAGACTGAGTGAAGTCCTGAGATTCCCAGTGGAAAGTTTCCCCGAGGATGTGAAGGGTTTCCCCAAAGGAAAGGTCTTCTGGTTGGAGAGGCAGAAATAATGTATTCCTTTGCATTTGAATCCTCATAAGCAGTCAGAGGTTGTTGTTCCTCTTCAAAATCTGAATAATCAGGTACCTCAGAATCCTACTTTATCATAAGTTCAGAAGAAGGGTGTCTTTTCCTTTTAGAAATTGTGGCCTGACTTCCCCTGATAAGGGAGATAAGATCCTCCGCCATCTTAAGCATTTGGGCTTGGGGTGGTGGAGCAAGAGTAAGATAGTGGCTAGGGGTAGATTTTCTAGGAGTGGCCTGGCTTCAAAGCCTAAGAGTATCCATCGGTCTGAGAGAAACAGTAGTTGGATGAGAAGACTGTCTAGAATCGCTAGTGCAAAAGGCCTCCTCGGAAGCTGGTGTCTGCGTCGTGGCTCCGAACCCAACCAAGGCAAAGGCAACCATAGACTTGGAAGATGAAGATTTCTGCAGCATATCGGACTCCGAAAGGGTCTCGGTAGAGGCCTGCATAGATATCGTATCAGGCATCAGGGGCTGCAAAAGCGCCTCAATGAATTCCGGAGAACTGATCTGCTTAGCGGTAGCGTCGCCGGAAGGCTTAGCCTTGTGTGGTCTGTATCTTTATCTCTACATTTTTTCAGAATGTCTGCAGACTGTTGGCTGATGGACGCCACTTCGGAATGCGAAGACGGAAGAAGAAAATACTTGTCTACAATAAGAGCTCTACGATGAATGGTTCTTACATTAAAAAAGGCACAGAACCCGCAACGGAGGACATCTAGGTCTGCGCCTAAACATGTGAAGCAGTATGAATGGAAGTCTCGGTGTGAGATCCGCTTTCCACACAAATTATTAACTTTTTCAGACATCAGTCAGTGCAAGAAAAAAGTATCTCCAACAAAGTACTTAGCTTTAGATGTTTTCAGCTGTAATCTGAGCTCTAGTAGCGACCAACCAGCACACTTGCAAACTGCTTCTGCTATGGCAGACTGATGTAATGGCGTCAGCTGCCTTGCTTTATAGCACTGACGACCTGACGTCAGTCAACAAGCGACAGCAGCCGACGCAGAAAAACTGACTCTGGTATTCGGGCTGGCCGAAGGCTACCACAGCAGGGATAACCCCATAGGTGATGACTGCAACAGTTAAACATAAAGAGCATCAGCAGAGTTCTTGAGCTCTGCAGTCTTCATTTTTTCCTGACAGAATTTTTTTATAATTTCACCAACAAAGACCTGAAACTACTAAAATCAGATTCTGGAAGCTGTAAGCTGTGTAATTTTTAAGCTAAAATTTTCATATTTTCCTGTCAAAATTTCAAATAGAAGGGACACTGAAATCACATTCACAAAGGAAGATGAGAAGCTCCAAATTTTCTCAACAAGAAACTCCAAGGAAAAAAGAAATACAGGCAATCCTTACTACAGTTCAAGACTTGGTGGGTAAAACAGACAAATTAAACTTAAAAGTGGACAATATAAAAGAAGATACCACCAAAAAATTACCTTATTAAATGAAATCCTGAAACAACAAACTGCCCAGATTGCCGCTTTGGAAGATTCTTAACAGATATAGACTACAAGTTAACAGAAAGAGGGAATAACAGACTTTCTTCTTCAAGAAAACATCAGACTCACTGAAAAGATAGGCACTGAGAATAGAACCAAGAGAAACAACATAAGAATCTATGGCATCCCGAAGCAGATGGAGGGCGACAACATGATTAATTTCCTGATTTCTTGGATTCCTAAAATCCTAAACCTACCCGAAGCACTAGCCTTCAGGATAGAAAGGGCACACAGGTCTAACTACAACTTCTGCATCCAGTAAAAACAGCTGTCCAAGATCTATTATTGTAAGATTCATCTCCACTCAAGACAAAGACTTTGTTTTAAGAACTAAAAAAATACCACTGGCAACAGTTGCAAGGTTTATTAAAAAATGTTTGTCCCTCAGCCAACATAGCCTTCAAGAAGTCACTAAACATAAAAATACACTCCCCTTAAATACACACAGCAATAACAATTAATAAATCAAGCCTTTATTATATTAAGTATCTCCAATTAATTTCACAATTAAGCCCATGAGGTGCAAGAGTATTCTATTTGAGTATAAAGACAAATTACTTAAATAATAATTTTTCCTTTAACATAACAGCATCACCCAATTTTATAAACACTTTTTCCAAAATAATTGCTTGTAATAATAAACCCTGGAACTGTTGCCAGTGCTATTTATATTTTGGTTTGCTGGTGGTTTGTTTTAAGAACTGCCTGGTTCTTTGCTCCATTAAAAATCAGTGACCAAACTATCAGGTTTGACAACTTTTCACATCTTGTAATGTCCAAAAGAAGAGCATGTGTACCTCTAATAAAATAATTAAAAAAGTAAGGAATCAAAGCACAACTCATATTTCCAGCAATAATAAGACTAACTCTGTCAGAAGGAAAGAAAACTTTTGACTCTCTCGAAGAAGCATTCACATTTGTGGAGCATTTCTCCCTGGGCCTCCGCTGAAAACAGGCACTGTGGAACCTAGTTGGACATTCCCGGTCAACAAATGTTAAATAAATAAATTTGTCTGAAAACAGGACCTTTTAAGTCAACCTGAACCCACGTTTTCTTCAAGGAACTTAAAAAGACAAGCTTCAAAAAAATGAGTGGACTATTACAGAATAAAAAATCCCAGAGACAAACGACTATACATCACATTTCATAATTTTTTTTTTGTTTTCTCTCTTCTAAATAATGTGGAATCATACACAGGAGGTAATGTAACTTTTTTCCCTCCAGTTAATGTTATTTTTCCTACAACAATGCTAACTTTGTATATAACATACATTACTTAAAATTGAAGTAAATTAAAATCTTACCCAAATGCAAACTATTATTTTATACTTTTATCTCTCTATATACATGGCATAACACTACTGAAATGGTATAAAATCACCTACTCATTTCATACATTTATACATATTTCTTTTATATCCTATACTTATTTAATGTCTGTGCCCTCATTTTCTATTTTAGTCCTAGTGTCATAGTATTTAATCACTGCAGGAGAGAGAAATGCTTACCGTGTTACTGTTAAGTAATTAAAAAGAAAGTGGTAACATTTTATCATATATACATTTACTACTTAACTGCATTTTTGCAATGTGCTCCAGTTAGCTAATATATCTTGTACCTCTGTATGGCTGGTAATTTGGAAGCCTTTATTTTAAATATTCATCATTTTACGAGTTATGCTCAAAAGCTTCACTTCACTAGAAAATTCCTGCCTTGTTTTTTTTTTTTGATGGAATTTTGACAACTTTTATGGCAAACTCAAGCTTCTAAAGGCTTCAGTTAGTTCAGACTCATGAGAACCAATCTGTTCCATCTTCCAGGAAGTAGCCATGACCTCTGAACCTGTTTCTCTTCACTGATCTCTAACAGCCAGTCAGATTCAAGAACGATCATTTGAACTGTTTTTCATTCATTTAGCAATTTTTTTTTATCTAAAAAGTCTTATAATCATGTTTTACTGTAAATAGTGATTTATAATACATTTATATTTAAATAAGAATTACAAATGTTTCTGACAGTGACAGATTTAAATGCATCTTTTTTCCTGTTTTAATGACATTACACACCTGTACTTACTCATAGCAACAAACAATTATTAGGATTAATCACGTTATCTTAGTCTGTTTAGATAAAAAGAATTTTAAGAAATGGTATACAGCTTCGTGTTCTGCATACATTGTATATTAAATGTCAATGGGTTGAACAACCCCACGGAAAGAAGACGTGTCAACAAATATTTAATGCTACATAAAGCAGATTTTGCATTCATTCAAGAATCCCACTTAATAACAGACTATCTAAACAAATTAACCTTTAAGGATAAGATTTTGGTAAGTTCAAACTACAACCACAAAAGAAGAGGTGCCCTAATTGTACACAGAAAATTAATGAAAATTCTAGAAATAGTTGACTCATACTCGAGCAATGATGGTACGTTTGCTTTAGTCATACTAAAAATAGATAAAAAGATGTACACTTTTGCAAACACCTATTGGATACCGGTTATTGGGACAAACTGTGAAAAAACATGCAGACACCATAACATTAAAGTCTAAAGGTGAGTTACTATTATCAGGTGATTTTAATTGCATCTTGTCCTCCACAGATGCTGCAAGCTCTAAGCCCTTCAAGATGTCCCCTGTTGCCAAGCACTTCAACTACGTAAAAGACAGAAACCGGACACTGACCGTATAAAAATATTATCCTCCCTGAAGTATTCTCACTACTCTTACAGATTTGGCACAAAGATCAACACAGACAGTCTTTGTAACCAGTTCTTTATTGGCCAAAACTGATAATGTAATGCGGACATCACACCTTATGTCTGACCACAAGGCTATCACCTTCAATGTAACGCTTAATACTAACCCCTTAAAGTTCTGCCAAAGATTACCTGCTTATCTAGTAACAGTACAGGGATTTAAAGAATGATGTCTAGATGAAATAAAGCTTTACCTAAATGCCAGTATAATAGAGAGGTTTCAGATATCCTATGGGATACTTTAAGGTAGTCTTACATGGTAAAGTCAAAAAGAAAAACTGATGAACTAAAACTTACATCAAATGACAAATCTGCATTAGCTGACATATGTAAACTGAACAAGGAATACCAGGATATCATGCAGCATAAAATATTAATAAATTTGGAAAAAAATCAGACTACAATCCTACTCGATTAATCCCAAGAGTATGCACAGGACTGCAAATGGATCTTAACATTTAAATGAAAAAAGTTGCATAAAATAAATAAATATACACTGGAAATAATCAGACTATCAAAGTTACAGATCAAAAAATATCATTATTATTATTAATATTCCTGGAATGGTATTTAAAACATAACTACAATGGATAAAAGTATAAACAACTCTCTTGCTAATAATATTCAAAAGAAGCTATCCAAACAAATTATTAATAACATTGACAAACCCTTTTCCTTTTTAAAGAATTAAAGGAACAAAAAATAAATCTTAAGACAAAAAAGCACCAGGGCTGGATGGTATAATTCCAGAACTTTACAAACTCTTACTTGATAACATCTTGAAAATATTACTCAATGCATTCCAAGAAGTTAAAACTACAGCAAACATCCCTCCCTCATGGAAATATTCTATCATCTCTCCTATCTTAAAACCAAATAAAGAGCCCAACCTTTGCACATCATACAGGCCGAATTCTTTGCTCATCACTAATTACAAGATATTCATGTCTATCTTAACAGACAGATTAAATAATATTATTTCAATATTAATTCATGAAGACCAAACCAGGTACATCAGAAACCAAAAGGTACAAGACAATGTAATTATGTTACTGTCCTTAATAGACTTGGCAAACAAGAAAAAATGAGCTTTCTATTTTAAGCCTTGATACAGATAAAGCTTTCGTATTTGTTTAAAGCTCTGCAAAAATACAATTTCTCCCCAAACTTTATAGGATTAATTAAAAAAAATATATGAAACGTCCATAGCCTATGTAAAGATTGGATTTTATCTACCTAGCCCATTCTAAATATTAAGAGGTACTAAACAAGGATGCCCCCTCTCCCCATTTCTCTTTGCTCTGGCTGTTGAGACTCTTGCAAATTACGTTACAAATAATGACAACTTTAAAGGATATAAAGTGTCAGACAAATTATCCCCCAAGGTACAAATGTTTGCTGATGACCTACTAATAACTTCTACTGATACTGAAAATTCAATAGATCACCTACTACACAATCTAGACTTCTCTGCAAACATCGCTGGTCTAAAATTCAACCACAACAAAACTCAGGCACTTCTAGGGAATAAAAATGATACTATGAAACTTAGATCAAAGAGACAAACTGGGAAGGCATACATATTAAATATCTAGGTATAATTATTGAATCTAATTATAAAAAAATCACTCACATCTAATTACCAACAACTTATAAACTTAATTACTAGTCTGACAGCTAGAACAGACTTTTCTTCACATCTGAAGACAGACCAACTTTAATCAAAATTATAGTTACCCAAAATCTTATTCATTGGCCAAGCTCTAATAATTCCCCACTTCTCAAAATTAAACAGAAAATTAATAACTTATTACTCAAACTTCCTTTGGTATCCCAAAAAACAAAGAAATTCTTTTCTCTGGCACACCACAAGCTGGGATGAAGGAGGTATAGGGTTTCCAAATATTGATTTTTATTTAAACTCCGCATTTATTAACATAGTGTTGCTTTGGAATAATAATACCTATATGTCATATTGGAAATCAATACATGAAACCTTACTTCTTAACAGCAATAGGATATTGCGTGAACCATATACTCAAACACATACAAACATCTTTATATGGATTTTAAAAATATAAATTCAAAGTGAAAGGTCACAACAGGTTCTCACACCTCTTATAAACCAAATATTGCTGCTGTTTAAAAAGCTTACGTTTTCTAATCAATTAAGAATTTATTAATAATTACGTTTCCTATTGCTTACACAAATGAATATCTTTTGATACTCAGAAATGTTAGAATTTAAGATGGGTGACTTATATTGAAATCAACTTCTCTCAGCTAATAAAATAAGTTCTGCAGACTATTTGATAAGCAGATATAGTTTGCAAAGTTGCAAATGGCTGGACATCCAAACTTGTAAGGATTTTATACATACTAAGCTTGTACCCGCATTGGGGGGATATAATAAGAGTAACTTAAAAATCGTGGATTTTATCTCAATTATTATTAATAGCTCACCCAGTAACACTTCATACACATCTGTTCATAGGTTCATCGACCCAAGGGCCTAAGCCTAGCCAACAAGTTCCTTGGCTTACGCCAGCCAAGGAAGTAAATTTCCTGTGCTCCTGTCAAAAGAGCCACATAAGTGATCCCCGGGGTGTATTTCCCATTTCCCATCCACTCATCAAGATTTTTATTGAAGAGTGCTAATGAGGAACTTTTGCTCGATATAAATGGGTAGCTTCTTCCAGAGTATAGGAAGTCTCTGGGACAGGAATCTATCACTCCAGCATGTCCTGTTTATTGTGGTGACAAAGTTTAGGTCCCTAGAGCGTGTAGCTCGGAGGGATTGGGATTTCTTAAGGTGTAGCATATTCAACAGCTCTGGGTATAACATAGCTTTATATATTAGGCAGAGATCTCCTCGGAGTAGGCAATATGCTACAGAGTAAAGCTGGAGTTTTTTGAGACGGTCAGTGTAGGGCATATGTTTGAGGCCAGTAATCCTCTTTGTGAGGTACTTCTATGGCCTTTCCAGCTGCTGCAGATGTCTTGTGAGGTACATTCCAAAAGGGGCATTGTACTCTATAATGGGTCTAATGAGTGCTGAGTAGAGGGGAACAATGACCTCTTTTTTCCTGGATGAGAACCCTTTTATGATGAGGTGTGCCACACAGGATTTCCTGACTACTGTGGTGATGTGATTTTCAAAGGAGAGACTACTGTCCACCTGGCTCCCAAGGTCTCTTATCACACATTCGGCATTAAGTAGACTGCCTTTTATGTGGTAGTTCATGGATACAGAGGTTTTACCAACGGGGATGACAATCCACTTTTTGGCATTGAGCTTGAGGCCATGTCTCTGCACCAGGCATCTGTCTCAGTGAGGCCCTTCTGTAGGATGTCCACATCATTTGGGGACTCTACTATGGCTCCTAGTTTGCAGTCATCTGTGAACTTCATTAGCCAGAGGTCTTCTGTGTTAGCCTGTACTTCAGAGAAACAGATACCAAACAGGAGAGGTCCCAGGAATGAACCCTGTGGTACTCCACTTGTCACTGATTTGAAGTCAGACTTGGAGTGTGCAACTTTTACAGTGTGGGTTCTGTCAGTGAGCCAGTTGGCAACCCATCTTGGGACATGGAGAGTTATACCTAGGTTAGTGAGTTTAGCTATAATTCCAGAATGGGGGATGGTGTTGAAAGCCTTGGCGAGGTCAAGATAGGCTGTGTGAACCACCTTACCCTCGTCTACAGCTTTGGTGACTGCCTCAAACAAGTCAATCAGGTTCAAAAGTCATGATCTGCCTTTCACAAACCCGAACTGAGTGGGGTCCAGAGTTTGGAGGTTACCAATGTCTGTTTATGAGCTCCATGACGATACATTCCATGGCCTTGCAGACCAGGCTTGCCAGGCTAATAGGGTGATAGTTCCCAGGATCAGTGGTGGCTCCCCCTTTGTGGAGTGGGATAACTGTTGCTGTGCACCATTCAGTGGGCACAAAGCGTGATGTGAGACTATGCTTGAACATGGTGCTTAGCTGGGGAGCCAGTTCATTCTGAAGTTCATGTAAAACGCAGCCTGGGACGTTGTCCGGTCCCCATGGATGCTGTGTTTTTGGTTTTAGAGAGTGCAGCTTTTACCTCCATAGATGTGATTACAGGGACTCTGCATTCTTCCTGTATAGATATGGGCCCTTTGGGGGGGTGAGGGGGGTAAAGTTAGCACTGAACCTATCTGCCAGGATGGTGGCAATATCAGTTGGTTCTGTAATTTTCGTGCCGTTGTGCTGTAACTCAGAGCAGATCTGAGTGTTGCCATTGAGATTCTTGACATAGCTATAGAATGCTTTTGGTTGCCCTCAGAATCAGTGGCAATTTTGTTTTCATAGCTAGCTTTGGAGGATCTTATAAGGGATCTCAGCTTCTTACTGAGGCTGACCAGGGAGCTCCTCGACTCATGGGATTTTACTCTTTTCCAACATTTTCTTCCTTCTGTTGTAGAGTTTGTTTATGGCAGGGGACCACCAGATTGGCTTCCTTTTTTGGAGGATAGCGTCTTGGTTCTGTTTGGAATAGCACAATCCATGCACTCATTTAAGTGCTTATAGAGTGCATTTGTGTAGGAGTCAGCAGTCTTAACTGTATTGTCCAACTGCATGGGTGTCATTAAGTTCACCACTTCTGTCTTAAGAAGCATGAAATTAGCTTTAGAGAAATTCTTTACCATGGTTTCCTTAATGGTCGGTGGGGGTGGGATGCAGTTATCTAGGGTGATTAGCTTATAGTTGGATCTGACTAACGAGGAGTTGACTTCAGGTGTGGAACACAGGTCACTCATGTTCGTAATGACTAAATCTAGGATATCGTTGCCCCTGGTCAGGGTGTGGATAAGTTGATCCAGGGCATTGGAATTTATAAATTCCAGAAAGTGTTGAGCAAAGGAGTTGGTACATGAGTAGTTTTCCCAGTTAATGGTGGGGTAGTTGAAATCGCCCATTATTAGGGTGTTTGGTTGAATCCTAATATTTTCCAGTATATGAAGAAAACAGGAGTGGGATTCCTGGGGGATCTGTAGCAAGCTACATATTGGACTGCAGTTTTGCCCAGAGCAAGTTGCACTTGGATAACCTCAGATGCACTATGCTGTGCAACTAGCCTGGAGGTGTGGATATCCTTTAATGAATATGGGACACACCTCCACCTTTGGTGTTCTGGTCCAGGTTAGACTGCCAAAAAGTGTGGTATGATTTATAGCCAGGTAATGCAGGGGTGCTCTCTAGAGCCTTGAACCAGGTCTCAGTCACTGCACAGATATCGATGTTCTCCATTTTAAGGAGTGCCTTGAGTGAGTGCATTTTGAGATTTAGACTTGTAGCATTACCCTCAGTTTTTGCTTGCCTGCTCCTGTTACAGTGGTGAATTTGTCACTTGAACCTTGCCTAAAAAAAGGCACAATAGGGTCTCAGAAATTATTTTAGCAAAACAAATGTTTCTTTTTGGAATTATTTAAGTGAAGTTAACAGACAAGTAGTCTCAGAAAAAGATAAAAATTTTGCTTAAAGTCGTTGAAGGAATCTACATCTTCCCTGTTCTGGCATGTATACATGGAAATTTTTACACTGATGTTTTTTCACCCCACATAGACGTGCAGTAACGTAGAAGAAAGATAAAATAAAATGCTGGAGATGTGGACACCCTGATGGTGACTGGATACACATGGTTAACTGCAAAATAGTTTTCCCATTTTGGTTAGACTTTAAATATCTTTGTAAAGCTCTATGGAATGACAACTGTAAAATTTCGGACTCCCTTATCCTTTTCAATGTTCCTGAATTCGTTCATAAAAAACAAACATTTTTATTATGGTCTACCCTCTTTATAGCAAGGGAAATTGTTACTAAAAATTGGAAATCCCAATCTACTCCTGTCTTTAAAGTTGAGTTTATTCATCTTGTGAAATACATTTGTAAGAATGAGATTGCTACTATAAAAGCAAGGACTAACACAACTCATCATTTAATTTCTTGGACAAAATTGTCCAATGTGTTAGAGAAATATTAAATGTTCTATGCATATTGCCTTTTCAGTTGTTATAGACATTCCATATAGTTTATTTGTTTTTGCTTGTTACTATACTGTTAAGTTGTTGTGTTATAAAATGAATAAAAACATTTTGGAAAAAAAAGATAGCTGTGGACTCTGTTTACCATAGCAGTGGAATCTGTTTTCAAAGGAACAGAAAACTCCTTAGTTTTAAGGCACCCCCCCCAAAAAATAATATCTGGGTCTATATTAGATCACCGAATGCTTAAAAAAGCAAATGGTGATTAATCGACCCTATGTAAGCGAAAGCTTACAATTTTGAACTGTCAGAACAGCGATTTCTTTCCCTAGGAAAAAAATCGCTGTTCCAACAACAAAAATAAAGCACTTTAAACAGTACATAAATTGGGGGGCTTCGCCCACCACACACACCCCGATGTGGGACACCCCTACTTAAATATACCAACTCCAAGACAGCTCTACAGTGCCGAAAACGGCAAAGTAACGAAGCGGCCAAGCAAATTCTTTCCCAGGGAAAGAATTCGCTTAAAAGCCGCTTCGATCTTTTGCCATTTCCGTCTTTTGAGTTCGACCAAGACGCATTAGAAAAAATGGGTCTTCGGTCTTCTAATAGGGAACCAAATATCCAGGGTTATGATGTTAACACTACAACCCCCTACAAAAATAAACAGCAGAAATAGGTTTCAAAGTTTATATATCACATTTTTATGCTAAGGTTGAATCTTCAGCTGCACTTACCTGCTACAAACTGCAGGACTACATCCATATGTTATGATTTACCAGACAGGTAAAAATGTGAAAAAAAACAACTACTAACTGAGGTACAGCAATAACACAAATCAGGAGTGGATAAGAAACAAATCACAGAAATTTTATTTACCAGAACTATCCAGCCTTGCACCCATGCCTCCAGAAATTGTCTAAAATAATCAAAATGTGTGGATTGACAATAACCTATCCATTCTTACATCCATAACCTATATTTGCATGGCTAATTGAAAATATTCTGGAAACGAAACTATGGAATTCTGATCACTCAAAAGTAATGAGGAATAACTGGCTGGCACACTAGTGCAGAGGCGGGGGGGGGGGGGCAGTTTATGCTGCCTGAAACTCAGGCTAATTAGCTGTAAGATTTTTTTTTGTTTTGGGGGAATGGGGAAACAGGTCTGAGTAGTTGCTAGTCATCTTGTCTATTGCAGAGAAAGGAGGAACTACCCTGCTTCTGTAACACTCCCAAATGGAGGAAATGGACTGTGAAAACTAAACATATTAAAAAGAAGCGCGTAATTGTCCTAATATTGCACACATGGCCACACACTGCAGATATGGCTCATAGTACTACACATCTCATATGTCATACAGAATTCAGAATCTTCACTAAAAGTTCACTCAACACTGGGTAGCCTAGAGGACACTACATTGAGTTCTGATCTCTTCTCTGTACATCCTCTGTGAGGCAAAGTTGTGACTGCCAATTATAATGTGTATGGCAAGCAGGCCTAGTCCTTGGGGGGAGTGGCAATGAATTCAGAGTCTCTTCTTCTCGCACGCTTCATTGAAGACTGACCCACTTTATAAACTTAAGTATATAGAGCACGTTACACTCAGCTTGATTGCACAATGCACTGTGCTTATTCAATTGAATGCATATACAGTTTTTTTTTCTATGTAATTATTCTGAAAGCTGAGGGTTCTAAAACAGTCCCCCTTGCTAAATTTGTGGATTTTAAAACTAAGCACATTTGGGTCAATAATAAATTGATTCTCAAAGATTCCTGGGATTTTTTGGGGGGCATTAAACCAGGATATGTATAGGGATGACATTTTGTTTATCACTATAGATGTCATTGATTTGTTTGGATGTATACCACTTTCTGAGGGGATGGATAAGTTTGAGGAGACTGTGTTCAATGATGAAAATTTGAGTTTGGACGATAAGATAGCAAGTGTGATACTCATGGATACAGTTTTAAAGTATAATTTTATTATGTTTGATGGTGAATATTACCAGCAGAAGACGGGAGTATCTATGGGGGCAGCTTGTGCCCCCACATATGCTAACATCGTCTTGTCCAAATGGGAAGAGCAGTATATCACTAATTGCAGGTTTAAGGAATCATGGACAATATACCACAGATTTTTGGACGATATTGTCATTTTTTGGACAGGTAGTCAATCAAGATTCCTAGAGTTTATGGAATACATCAACCAAACTACTAAGTTTTTGAAGTTCACATATACTATAAGTACTGATTCATTGAAATACTTGGACATAGAAATATACAAAAGTGCAGGCAAATTTGAGAGTAAGGTATTCAGAAAGGATACATATGTGAATTCATTTTTACATTATGACAGTGCCCATCCCTTACATAGTAAGAGAAACATTGTCAAAGGACAATTTGTGAGGGGTTCAAGAATGACATCAAATGAATTGGACTTCAAAGATGAATGTAGGACCCTAAACAAGATGTTTTCAGAACGTGGATATCCAATGGATTTTGTTGAGAAGTTAAGGAAAGAAGTAGAGGGTGGAAGGTTGGACAGATTTAAACCAATATTAGGTAAGGGGAATGACAACAATTCTGAAATGGGTAAAATCCCTGCTGAGGCTCCTAGTAGGAAGAAGAAAAATGAACAAGACAATTACAGGAGAAGTTTGGTAGTTGAATATAACAATCCCAACTTTAAATTAAGAGAGTTTTTTAAAAAGGAATGGAGCAAATTTAGCTCCCTAACTGATATAGAAGAAATAACTAGAATGGAACCAAAAATAGTCTATAAAAATTCACCAAATTTAGGTAAAATACTAGAAAGGAGTAGTGGAAAATTAAGTAAAGGAAATAAAGGGAGGATTGGGACATATAGATGTGGCAGATGCCAACAATGCCCATATATTATGAATAAGGAGAAAATATACATAGAAAGCAGAAAGAGATGGTTAAAAAGTAGTAACTATTACAATTGTGAGAGCAAAGGGGTTGTTTATATTGCTATTTGTCAGAAATGTCAGTCGTTTTACGTGGGTAAAACGGAAAGATGTTTAAAACGGAGAATTTATGAACACAATTATGACATTCTGAAAGCTAAGAATACTAATGCACTATATAAACATACCATTACATGTTCTGAATACAAGTTTGAATTTTATGTCTTGGATCAAATTATGCCAGATATTAGGGGAGGCCTATGGGAGGAAATATTGGAAAGTAGGGAGTTGTGGTGGCAGGTCAATCTTGATTCCAACACCAAACCAGGGATCAATGACTTTCTAACAATTTCTCCCTTACTCAAAATAAGAGCTAATAAGTTGTAGTGCAATTCTGGATATGGACACTAGATGGAACCCATTCACCACACACACATACACAAAACTAGTTCCCAAGCATAACATAGGAAATTTTAAAGTTTGAAAGTTTTTTTAATCAAGTTTTTAATTAAGTATTTATTTATTGCATATATATTTATTTAATATTTGAGAATTGTATTTAAACATTTGAAAAATTAACATCATGATAGTTTTTAACAAAGAACAGATAACAATGGTACATTTTAAAACATTTTTTTAAAAATATGAAGCACTGTTGCACTTTAACATGATAGGCATTAATATTCATGAATTATGTACAACGATTGGTTTGTTTGAACTAATAGAGAAAGTTCCTTGGATAATTAATTTAATTATATTCAATTCATTCATTATTTAAAGGTGTTTTAATTGAAGCATATTGTCTGATGAAGTCCTATGTGTAAGGACGAAAACGCGTATCTGAAGTGTTGATGTTAAGAGCGTTAATACAGTACACTGCTGGTCTCAGTACTCTTTGTGATTTTTAATTTTTGTGGAATAAACTACTTGAACCGAGTTTCAACGTTCCCTGGCACTTGTTTATTGGATTTATAGTTCTTTGAAGTGCTACTACATTTTTTTATTCTGAAAGAATAGTTGTGTAAAATCTTACCATAACCATAAATGTCCTTCTCTTCCATGTTGCAGTATTCCAATTCTTGGGTTTCCCTCTCTTGCTACCCGAATGTCCGGCCAGTATGTCTGGCCAGCTTCTAGTCACTGCTAGGTGCTTGGCATGCCTGACACTGGCTAAGGGAACGTGAGCCATAAAAGTGACGTCTGCATGTACTTGTCCTAGGAACTGAGAGCCCCAGTCAGACCCCAGTACCACGAAAAACTGTGCAAGTCCAGTGCCATCCAAAAAGGGACTGTTTAAGACAAAAATAGGGGAAGGAGGGTGGGAAGGAATACTGCAACATGGAAGAGAAGGACATCTATGATTATGGTAAGAGTTTACATAACTATTCTATGTCCTCCTGTTCTCATGTTGCAGTATTCCAACTCTTGGGTGAGTGCCACAGCACATTGGGAAGAAGAGGGTGGCGGCTTGGAACTATTCTCTATAAATCCACTGAGGACTGCCCTGGCAAATCCCACCCTGAATTTTGTCCAATTTGTAATGCTTGGTAAAGGTGTGAACAGGTGTCCATGTAGCTGCCCCTAAAATGGTGGTGGTGTCCATTCCCTTAAAGAAAGCTCCAGATGAAGCCATAGCTGTAGTGGAGTGTGCTTTAACTTTGGACCCCTAAGATATCCCATGGTGTGCACAGCAGAAGGAAATCGGTCTGGAAATCCAGGCTGAAATTGTCTGTTTTGTCACGGTTTTCCCAAGGGCCCTAGGGTGAAAGGAGAAAAACAACTGGCCATAGTTTCTGATACGATTTGGTCTTGTCTAGGTAGAACCTAAGCTGTCTGTGCACATCAAGGGAATGCAAAACTTTCTCACTGTTACTCTGTTGATGGGCAAAAAAGTTAGGAAGGTGAATAGCTTGATTTAAGGATAGCTCATTGACCACCTTGGGCATGAAGAAGGGTTGGTCCTAAGGGTTACCCTATCTTTGCAGAAGATGAGGAAAAGGGGAATGGCCATGAGAGCCTGTAACTCAGACACTTCTAGCTGATGTCAAGGTCATTAGGAGTACTGTTTTCAAGTGCAGTGCTTCAGAGAAGACTTAGAAGCTGGCTCAAACAGGGCCACTG
Source organism: Protopterus annectens (assembly GCF_019279795.1). Taxonomy (NCBI): domain Eukaryota; kingdom Metazoa; phylum Chordata; order Ceratodontiformes; family Protopteridae; genus Protopterus; species Protopterus annectens. The sequence goes on along the minus strand of NC_056728.1, from coordinate 565,757,900 downwards.
TGAGTTTCTCCAAAATGTAATTCAGGTCCCAGGATAGTGGGATGGGTTTCCTGGGGGGGGACATAGCACCCCCTTTAGGGATAACTTTGCAAGCACTCTGGAAGCCAAAGGGGGATCGAGAGGCAGACAAGCTGAAATAGCCTGGTGGGTTTAATGGAGGAGTACACCAATCCTGTCTGCAAGAGTTCACACAGGTATGACAGTACCAGAGGGACATCACCTAGAAAGGGTACAACTGTCTTTGTAGACAACATATGGAGAATCCTAGCATTAGGTTTTCTGGTCTCCTGCAGGACTGTGAGCACATCCTCATTGTATAAGTATCTGTAAGTTATCAGAATTCTATCATCCACAGAGTGAGGTTCAGAGATTGTAAGTGGGGATGGACTATAGATCCCTTGTTCTGTGTGAGAATGTCCACTTTGTGAGGTAACTTTTTATGATTGCCCCTGGCTAAATGCAGAAAGAGGGGGAACCAGTGCTGTCTTGGCCAAAAGGGAGTCACCAACAAGATTTTTGGTCTGTCCTCCTGAATTTTCAGTAAGACTTTCTGAAGTAATGGGGGGGGGGGGTGCACACAGAAACATTCCCTTCCAAAAGATTGAGGAGGCATCTATTGCCCTTGCCAGAGGACTGGGCAACCTGGTGCAAAAGGATGTAAGCTGTCTGTTCACAGGCAAGGCAAACAGATCTGAGGTGTACGTGTACCCCATTTGTGGACTACGTCCAAGAACACATCCATTCGCGGGACTGTGACATTGATTTGCCTAAGGTGTCTGCCTGAGTATTCTGTTCTGAAGGGATGTACACTGCCTGTAGCGTGACTCACAATTTTGTGGCAAGCTCCCACACTACAAGAGCTAGTCTGCATAGCAAGTATGATTTTGTCCCCCCCTGCTTGTTCACACATCAGAGAACTGTAGTGTTGTCTGCGAACAATTTTAGTGAGCCTTGCTTCAGCATGTGTTGGAAGGACTTTAGGGGCAAAAGATTTGCTGTCAACTCTCTGACATTAACATGCTCCTGTCTGAGTCCGGTCAAGTGCCCTGGACTCTTAGGGAGCCCATGGCTGTTCCCCACCCCAGATCTGAGGCATCTGTTTACATCTCCTGTACAGGCAAGGGAGCCTGTAAAAGTAGTCCTGGATTGCAGCTGACTTGATTCAACCTCCACTGAATACCTTTGTTGAGGCAAGGCAAGAAGGGGATTTTGTTCTCTAGAGGATGGGAGTGCTGGGTCCATACAGACCTTAGGTACCATTGTAGCTTTCTCATGTGGAGCCTCACCAATGGTAACATGGGGTTGGTCGATGCCATGTGACCCAGGAGTCTGAGGTACTGCCTGGCAGTCATGATTTTGGCCTGAAGGGCAGTGAGCAGGTACTGCCTTAAGTTTTCCTCTGTTTAAGGTGGTAGGAATGCCCTCATGACATCTGTCCTTATCCTGCACCCCAGGAATACTAGGTCTTGAGAGGGGGTAAGGTTGGACTTGGGATAATAACTGTTTGTAGATGGCATTGCAGGGATTCTGTGAAGTCCACCTGGATGAGGTTGTCTAGGTAAGGGAACATTTGAATCCCTTGGGTCCTGCAGAAGGCTACCATTAGTACCAAGCACTTGATGAATACCCTTGATGCAGTAGAAAGCCCAAAGCGCAAGCCAAGAATTGAAAATGTGATGAGGCCACACAGAAGTGTATGTATCTCCTGTAATTGGTCCTTATCGGGATGTGTAGGAAGGCATCCGTGATGTCCAAGGTGGCCATGAACCCCTGAGGTAAAATCAAAGAGAAAAGGGTTTGCAGGGTTATCATACGAAAGGTGGGCACTTGCAGAAACAGATTAAGGTGGGAAAGCTCTAGGACTGGTCTCCAGGTACCTTCTTTCCCTAGGACCAGGTAGAGTCTGGAGTATAAACCTTTTCCCTTCTCTGGCAGAGGGACAGGTTGAATTGTTCCCTGGGAAATGTGTCAGTCTGTAACTTGCTAAAATAAAAGAAGCAGCTCCTTGGGAGGGCTGCAGAATACCCCTGAAGGATGGAATTGTAGACCAGTTCATGAAATAAACTATTCACTATAATGGATAGGACCCACCTGTCTTGTGGTGATGTTTTTCCAAACAGGGAGACAATGAGAGAGCCTTTGTGACAGGTGAATGGAATTGACGTATTTTTCCAGGAATGGCAGGTAGTCACAGACTACCTGCCCTGTCTTAAAATTGAGGCTTCTGGGTTGGAGACTGTATAGGCCTGGAAGGAACAGCTTGCTTCCTGGCAGTCTTTCTAGCTCTGGAAGGAGGGGTGGGAGCAGAATCCTTCCTGATGAATTGTGCTTTTGATGGGTAATTCCTATGGAACTTGGGGGTAGCAGAGACAAATAGGTGCTTTAAATCTTGTAACTCCTTCCCCTTTTGTTGCAGAATTTTGAATAACTCTGCCACCTTTGTCCCAAAGAGGGCCAAGTTGTCCAGTGGCCCATCCAAGAGTTTTGCCCTGATGCCATCAGATAGGGGCTGTAACCTAAGCCAGGAATATCTTAATAGAACTGAGGCAGATGCATATCTTCATAGAACTGAGGTAGATGCAGCTGACCTGGCAGAAGTTTCAGCAGCATCACAGCTGCACCTAATGGAATGCCTAGTGACCTGAGAGGATGTGGCTAGAAGACTGGTTATCTGAGCTTTGGCAGGAAAGTCTGGGATGTCACACAGTTGTTTAGTGGCCTTTTCCAAAAGGGCTAAGACATATTTGGACATATGGGTTTGGTAATTTACTGCCCTGAATGCCAAGGTACAGGAAGTGCAAACCTTCTCAAGGCATTCCATGGCCTTGCTGTCTTTTGTCTGAGGGCAGAAGAGAGGAAGATGGAAGGAGTTTACATGCCTTATCAGCTGACACTGAAACAGTGCCAGGGTCCACTGCAGGGTACTTAAGGAATTCGGCTCCCTCAGGGACAGTGTAAAATCTGTCAGGCCTACAGGGGTTAGGAGGCTGAGAATCAGAATTGAGTGGTGCTGCATTAAATGCATCCACAAATGATGGAAGTACTGAAGGAATAGCTGAAGGGGCAGGGGAATCCATCTGAAGAAGTTTATAATATTTTTCTGAACTTCTGTCTTTTCAGAGTCATCACATTTAAAATGTTCTCTCATCTTTATAATAGTCTCTCCAAAGGTGAGATCCTCAGCTGGAGAATCTGGCTCGGAAGATTTTTCCTCTAAGGAGGCATAGCCAAGAGGGGGTGGTAATTGTGAGACACATGAAAGGGAGTCTTCTGAGGAAGAGTCACAGGATTCCTCAGCTTCAGCCTATGAAGTCTAAAAGGGCTGATTCATCACAGGAGGAGCCTCTGGGGAAGGTAAGGGTGTAGCAGGTCTTAGAGCCATAAGGCATTGAAAAGATTCTAAGAAAAGGCCTGCCAATCTGGTTGGCTCTCAACTGGGGGGAGAGACATATTTCCTTTTCTCCTTTCTTTTTAAGGGAAGGCCTAGCAGGCGGAGCCAAGGTAGGCCTAGGATCAGTAACCTGTGAAGTAGTGGAGGGATCCATCTGGGCGGCTGGTACAAGCTGAGGTTCCTCCTCGCTATCTGAAGTGGACATCTGCTTAACCTCTGAGGATGTGCCTTCTGCTCTGTGTTCTGCAGCTTCCACATCGGTACCCACTGTACCCATACCTGCAGCAACCGATCGTTCCTCCAGGCTGATGTCGGCCACAGGAGAAACATCGGGGTGCAGCTATGGATTCAAGCTTAGCAATTTTGGCATTTTTCTTGGGTGGCTTGAAGGGCTGACTGGATGACCCCTCCACACCTACAGCTAAGCACTTGAGGTGTTAACTCTCAAGATAAATGTTTAATGCTTCCAGATGGCTACGCAAGGTGTTCAGAACTAAGGCCTGGCAGATGGAGCAGGAATTGTGGTCGCGCGTAGGTCCTAAATAAAGAGAGTTTGTGGGCTTCTTTAGATCGAATGACCGCACCTGCACTTTCCCTTCCTGGATGACGTGAACCCACACGGGCATACACTGACCCAAACAACAAAACATACCCAACAGGGTACTTATCTTAGAATTTATTTGATCCGATGGCTGGTACGGCAGGAACAGCTGACGTTCGACTGCCAGCAGGGATGTTCTAAGGACTGGTGCGTGCAGACGTTACTTTTATGGCCCACGTTCCCGTAGCCAACATCAGATGTCCTGCACACTTAGCAGTGCCTAGAAGCTTTTGTATACTGTCCAGATGTTTGTGAAGCGAGAGGGAAACCCAAGAGTTGGAATACTGGAACATTAGAATAGGACATCTATTCTGTTACTGCTTACATTTCTGTGTTTGTTTGTGAAATGTTTTGTATTTTACCTGGGCTGAGCCTGAAATTGGTCAATGCTGATCATTGCACTACCCTGGTAAACAAATACATAAATAAAATGAAGTAGGTAAATCCATAAATAGAAATACAGCACTGGAACATAGCTGATCATTGGTTGCTGCATGGAAACTTAAAAAAATAAATATATAAATGAAGCTTGGCATTGTGCCTGTTAAAAAAAACAATAAAAAAAGCTTCCTTAATCTAACGTGTCCATTCCTAATCTGCCACAGCAGTAAAATTATCTGACACATTTCTTTCAGTGTACCCATTACAGAAGCAAAGATGGTATGTACTCACCATAACGTTCCATGGTTGTTGTCCTTGATCTCATCTTCTTTCTTGCTGTTTGGATTCAGAGCCGACCCTCAGCTCCGACTCGGCCTTATACTATAGCTCGAGAGCTTTTACTGGCTCGAGGCTAGCCCATATCCCAGCATGCCTAGCGGTACTTGCCCAGATCTCATTTGTGATGACCCAGTACTAGACCATACAATTAAAAAAAGTATACTCTATTTTACATATCAGAGAACACCTACGTATAAAAGTGTAAACCATCCGCAAGAGTAAGAAGGGGAGACTAGGACTAACCAAAAGGTATGGTTAAAAGGAAACTCAGCCAGTATAACCAATAAAAAAACAAGGAATTCCTCTCGATCCTCCAGGAAGGGGGAAGGAGGGGGGACGCAAGAAGGAAGGCGAGATCAAGGACAACAAACATGGAACGTTATGGTGAGTACACAACTTCACAACTTCTTTGTTATGTTGTCAGCATCTGGCCTTCATTCTTGCTGTTTGGGACAGCGTCCCCAGCACCTGACTCTTGGGTGGCTCACTGGAAAAAACTCTTCAGGACCATGGAACCAAAGGATGCCCTGTTCCAGGGAGGCCACATCTACTTTGTAATGAGTGATAAAGGAATGAGGATTAGCCCATGTAGCTGCCGCACAGATCAAATCCAAAGGCAGTCTGGCTTGAAAAGTAACAGAAGTAGCCAAGGCCCTTGTTGAATGTCCTTTAATTTTCCCTGGAAGTTTTTGTTTACGCACATCGTAGATATGTTTTATAGTGTCTGAAAGCCACTTACTCACCTTTGAGGCTGCACAACCTTTTTTACTGTCTGCAAAGGATATGAACAAATGGTCAGATTTTCTAAAGTCCCTGGTCCTGTGTAAACAGAAACTAACAGTCTATGAATGTCCAATTGATGAAGCTTATACTCTGCCTTGTTGCCATGATTGGAGAAGAAAACAGGAAGCTCAATGGATTGATTCAAATTGTAGTCAGAACATACCTTGGGGTAAGAAAGAGGGGTTGGTTCTGTGAGAAACCCGATCTTTACGGAAAATCAAGTACTAGGAACAAATAGATAAGGTCTGTAATTCTGAAACCCTTCTAGCTGAGGTAATTGCAACCAAAAAAAAAAGTCTTCCAAGTCAGAAATTTGATCGGACAAGAAGCACGTGGTTCAAATGGGGGAAGAATCAGAGCATATAAAGCTAAATTTAGATCCCAGGATGGAAGAGGTTCTCTTATTGGAGGTCTTAAGAGGGAAGCACCTCTTAAGAACGCCTTACATAGCCTATGGGACATGATATTGGACCCCCATTTCTCCCATATGGAAATTAGACATAGCAGCTAGATGAACCCAGATAGTACCTGCAGCTGCTCCTAGCTCAAAAGTTTCAGCAAGAAATTCAAGAATCTTTGAAAAGGGTGCAGTAAAAGGATCAACCTGATTTTTGTCTGCCCAACAAGAGAACCTCTTCCATTTACTAGCATAAAGTTTCCTAGTAGTGGGCTTATGGGAGGAAATCAAAATGTGTTGAACTACCGGAGAAACAATCGGAAAGCCTGGCTAAGACCAGAAGTGCAGAAACCAATATGTCAGCTTGACAGTTTGAATGGAAGGATGTAGAGCCTCCAACTAATGCATCAAGCAAAGTTGGCAGTGACATGATTGCTCCCCAGGCTAGTGAAAGCGGATAACATATACATACTAAATCTACAGCACTTGATAATAGTTTTCAATCTTACTCACAAACACTGGCTAATCAACAATGTATGTACTGTACCTGTGTACTATGTATGTATTCTCCTACTACTCTCCTACTTCTACTACTCCTTAGCAAAAAAATGGAACTCTCTTCCCCCCTCAATAAGAACCTCCAATAACTTTGAACTCATCAAATCCCAGCTCCATTATCATTTCTCCCTTAACTGGAAATGTAATTGTTCTCTGCCCCCCTAATCCTAATAAACGCACTCCTACCTGTTCTTTAATTACTTCAACACCTTGGCAATTCTGCCCAACAGCTTCCCTTCAACACTTCTAACATAACTTATGAACCTTTAATGTATATAGTGTATATACTATACATAGTGTTCTTTCTCTAGTCTTTCTCTCTCTTTATACTTCTTCCTTCTAAACCTATATAACATTTGACTAATAAATGACTATCTTCTATTTGCATCCAACTCTCTTCAACTTACTTTACCCTCCTTCCCCCTTCTATAACTCCCTACCCCTTTTTTTCACATCTGTTCTCCTTCTAATTAACAATTCTCTTACTTCCCTACTCAACTATCTCTCTCCTTTCTCTACTTTTACGTACTTATTCCTACTACTCTGTTTACTTCCCAATACCCTTCCTCCTTACCATACATGTTCTTCTGGGACTATCCTCAAGTCCTATACACTTCTATCTGGACTGCATTTTTGCTACAACTCTCAGCTTCATTTTATATTCTCGTTTAAAATACTATATAATACTATGTCTTATTCATAATTGCATTTTATGTTATTCTTTATTGTATTCTTTACTTTACTGCTTATTGTATTGTATTTTTTATTTATCTTTGTAATTTTGGAGCTTTTGTCCCCGGGGCTCCACTGAAAACAGGTACCTTGAGCCCAGTGGACAACCCCAGTTATCAAACTGGAAATAAATAAATAAATATTCTATCTATGTTCCAAATTTCAGCTGTGCAGCACAAATCTATTAATTACCTTTATTTTTTAAATTAATATTTTTTTGTTTGTTCTCTCCACTGTAACTGTTTATGTGTCGCATACCACTGTAAAAACATGTCTCTTGTAATTTGTGTGTCTACTGATCATGTCTAAATAACTAAATGTGTCTAATTTTTCTTTGTAGAGCTTTTCTCCCCGGGCCTCTGCTGAAAAAGGGCTTTTTCGGCTCAGTCAGACACCACCGGTTAACAAATGTAAAATAAAATAAAATAAATAAAGAGATCTAGCGCTGGGTCCAGGATCCAAGGCTCCCCCTGCAGGTGAGGCCAAAGGAATGGGAACCATATCTGACAAGGCCAGTAAGGGGCAATGAGGATTAACTTGCAACCCAACAACTGCTTTCTGAAGAACCCTGGGGATCAGGGGAAACGGTGGAAAGGCATAAAGCAGTCCCGGAGGCCAATCGTGAACAATTGTGTCCCTGGGTGACTGTCCCGGTGGAGGGATTAGGGCAAAGTAGCTGCTGCATTTGTTCTTGAGGGGGATGGCACACAGATCACAGCATGGCTGGCCCCATTTGTGAAAAATCAAGTCCGCAACTTCCTGCTCCAGGGACCACTCGTGAGGCATCAGAATGGCCCGGCTGAGCTTGTTCACTATCATGTTGGATTTCCCCGGGATGTGCATTGCAACCAGAAAGCGTTGGGAAGACATCACCCATTGCTAAACTTGTAGAGCCTCTCGGCACAAGGGGTAAGACCTGGTTCTGCCCTGTTTGTTGATGTACCATACTACCGACATGTCGATCTGAACTGTTATAGTCTCGGCAGGTAGAGAGTCCTGAAGTGCTTGCAACGCCAGGAGCACCACTCTCATCTCCAAGACATTGATGTGCAAGTGGTACTCGTGTTCCTGCCGAGTCCCTTGTACAGTCTGTCCCAGATAATGCCCCCCCCCCCCCAATCTGGGAAGCGTCCGTGGTCACTGTGGCTGCAGGTTGGGGGTAGAAACAGAAGACCACAGACGAAGAATCCACTTAAAACACCAGTTTATTGCACCTCTAGCACTTCGGCAACTGCCTTCAAGGAGTATAAAATATCACATAACTTACGCAGTTTATATACCCTGATACATCTAACAATTAAACAAGCAGCCTAAACCAATTAATCAATAAACATTAACAGATACTTAATACGACTTTCTCATCAGATAAGAAGCCTCCAGTTACATTCCACATTCAGACCTTGAGGAAATAAAGTGTCATATTTCAAAATGAAAATACTTTCTTTATATAACAACTTCTTTCTATACAAATCATCAGATGCAACTTTGTATATATAGGAGAAAGAAAAAGTAAGTTTAAAACTACACTGCAGGAGCATGTCAGGAATATTATAAATAATAAAGAAGATAGCCCTGTTGCTAAACATTTTATGCTGGTTCACAATTCTAATCCAAATGGGTTACAAGCCACTATTTTAGAACATATTATGAAGGGTGTATTTTCTGATGATTTGTATAAAAAGGAGCCAGTCACATCTAGATATGGAAACTACCTGGAATCCTAGATGCCTCAGGTGAGCTGCAACTACTTCCATGCATTTGGTGAACACCCTGGGGGCTGTGGTGAGGCCAAACGGCAGCGCTCTGAAATGATCGTGACTGGCTCCCAGCTGAAAGCGTAGATATCTCCTTGACCGTCTGTCCACTTTTATGTGGTAGTATGCATCCTGGAGATCGATAGAGCACATCCAATTGTCTTGTCCTAGAAAGGGAAGAATGGACTGCAGTGTTACCATCTGGAACTTTGTTTTCTTGACTGATTTGTTCAGCCTGCCAAGATCCAATATGGGTCTCCAGTCCCCTATTTTCTCTGGAACTAAAAAGAACCTTAAGTTCTGGATCCAATTTGGTCTCTGAGGACTTCCTGGATGACTCTTTCTTAGCAAACTTTGAACCACAAGGTTTGCTTGATCCTGAAGATTGGGTAGAACATCTGGGATAGGGTGTTTTATTTTTGACAGGGGAAGTTGGGAGAATGGGATATTGTAACCTCCGGATATTATCGATAGTACCCATGTATCTTCTGAGACTGTCTGCCAAGCTTTTTGGTACAAAGATCATCCCCCCCCCCCCGACTGCCTCCGGAGTAGGACAGTCGGGCCTCCCTTCAGGAATGCTGGAAGGGGCTTGCCAGAGAAGGTGCTTCTGTTGCCCTGATTCTGCAGACACCACCTGCTGAAGGACAGGCATCTTCTGCTATTTCCCCCTCTGCCCCTGGGGGAAAATCTCCATGTGTGCCAAGCAAAGCTCCCTGGAATTTCCAGAACCACATCTTTCCGCTCTTTTGGCCCTTAGGATAGGGCCTAGATGGAGCAGAAAAATGTACTTCCATGGGAGAGAGAGTTTTGCTATCCTGTTCACACCTGGTAAGAGTCTCTTTTTACCTGAGGGCCGAATAAGGACAAGTCGTCAAAGGGGGGCGTTGATAAAGGAAGACTCGAAGGGCTCCACAAAATGACAAAGGCACATCCAGGAGTGTCTGTGTAAGGCCACCCCTGTGCCTACGAGCCTGCTCACCCCATCGGATGTGTAACAAATTAGCCGCATGGAGGAGTTAACCACCGAAGTCATGGTCACAAGCTAAGCCGCCTTATCAGAGGCTCTCGTAGCTGTAGGATCCTGTAAGGCATCTACTAACTCTTTGAGGAGATCCCTTTGAAGCCTTGTAAAGTGTGACAAATAGTTCAGCAACCTGAGTGTAAAGGTCGCTGAAGAAAACATACGCTTCCTGTATCTGTCCATCGTACGAGACTTTATTTGGCAGATGGATAGATGAAGTTTCCGCTAATTCCTTCTTGTTGGCTGCTGCCGCCACCACTGCATCAACGGGAACACCTTTGGATAAGGTGGCTCTGTCTTCAGGGGGACTGTAATAAATTTACTGGGCCTCTGCAGAACTGGTTCCAATGTGTCTGGAGAGCTTCAAGCCTTTAGACTCACTATGTGCAATAGTGGGTCAAAAGGAGGAGGAGATACCCAAATGGTGGAGGGTCAGGAACCAAATACATCCAGGTATGCTGACTCGTCTTCAGAAGGGGCAAGGGACTTCCAGTCACCCCTCTGTTTAAGGATTTTTAAGATGTCTGAAAAGAGACTTCTTCAGAGGGGGACCGTGGTGACCCTTCTGAGTCATCCAAGTCTGTGTCTGATGTTAAGGACTCGGGGGAGTCCACATGTTTCCTCTTGCAAGTCCTCCTACGAGGGATGCTCAGGGGAGGTTCTGGAAGAAGTGGGATCGCCCAATGGGGCGTCCTGGAGCATGGCTTCCCTACGATTGGGGCGGAGGGGAGGTTCGGAGGTGGACACTGGCACCGAAGGCAAAAGAGCCAATGGAGCTGAGGGTGGAGCTGTTTCAGCAGACAGCATGCTCATCACCTCGAAGGCATCACGGTCCCGACCCAAAAGAGTCTCCGGCTCTGAAGAAGCCGGAGACCTCCGAACTGAGGGCAATGGCTCCGAGGCCAATGTAGGAGCAGAGCTGACCTGCGCCGAAACTCCGAAAGGGAGAGTAGGATCAGACAAGGGTACTATGCCAACCCCCCTCGGAGCAGACGAGGGAGCGTTGGCTCCCAGATCCTTTGATAGAAGGGGGTATCGAGGAGATCGGAGTGGTAGTCGGAACTGAAAGACCAGAGGATGTTACCGGAACTGACGGTTTCACCACTAAAACCTCCATACACTCCAGTTCCAAGCTCAGTGGAGAAATCGAGACAGGTGTCAGTTGGACTGTCAGCACCATTTCCGTCTGGGATGGGCCCGAAAGTATTTTAGGTAATGCTGGTGTCCTAAGAAGCCTCTTCACCACCCTCTCTCCACATCATCATCAGAGAGGCTCCTGAATGACTGAGAGGAATGGATTGAAGACTGGTGACTGCCTGCCACAGATTGTAATAAAGAGAGACTGTGGATCAGACTGCACCAGTTCCAAGGTAGGAGACCTGGATCGCTTATGAGACCTTACTGGCTCCAAAACAACAGATGGAGCCGTAGGCAAGTGTGTCTTGTTGGAACCGAAAGTCGGGTCCAACTTAGCTTGTAACTTGTCCTCCTCTCTTGAGAGTACCAAAATCGGAGCTGAAGAGGATGAAGGCTTGGGTTTTTCCACTTTTTTGCTAAGTCCCCTCCACAGCAGCATCAAAGGGGCACTTCAGTAACCCTCTTAAGATCAATTTGTTCTTTCTCTCCTGCAGGACTTGTGAACTAAATAAATGGCAAATAGAACACGAATCCTGCAGGTGAACAGGCCCTAAACAATACACGCAACTCGTTTGCCCATCCGTAAGGGACATGTTTTGACAGTACAAATCGCACTTTTTGAAACCCAAAGGTTTAAATTCCTTGACAGTATCCTTTCGTCATTATGTCGAACAGAACTATCTAAAGCTAGACAAAAAAAACACACTACTAAAATAACTATGAAATACAGACAGAAAATCTTTTTTTTTTTTTTTTTTTTTTTAATATAGACAGGAATATAGACAGGAAAGAAGAGAAGGGGGGAGAGCCTCGAAGTTAAACAGTGAACTCCCCACCTAAGGAGAGCCCCTAACTTAAATGGCAACTCCTTAAAACTTAACAGATATTAAAGAAGGCAAGAAAAATGAAGAACCCTGTAAGTTAAAGGGTTTAGAAGAGGAGAAAGGGCCACAGAGAAAAACTGTTAGTCCACAACAAAAGCAAGTCATTCGGATGGGATAGGGAAAGGTAGAAATATGAAGGACAACTACTGTTAAGTTAGATAACATAAGAGCAAAAATTTTTCTTCAAAAATATAATGGAGAGAAAACATTTTGCTTGAGCCAGTATCCGCAATTTCGACGCTGCAAGCGGCAAACAAGACCAGGGTAACTACCTCTAGGCATGTTGGGACAGGGGCTAGCCTCGAGCCAGTAAAAGCTCTCAAGCTATAGTATATGGCCGAGTCGGAGCAGAGGGTCGGCTCCGAACTCAAACAGCAAGAATGAAGGTGAAATACGGACAACATATTTTTGTGTTTTTTGATTTTTCCTCAGTAGATAATTTTGCAGCCAACAGGAAAAGCTATTTTTTTTGGTAATACTGCTTGGGGGGGGGGGGGGTTGGAGCCTCCATAAACCTCTCCTATGCCTTATTAAATTATTGTATGAGGATGAAGGAAAGATTAAGGAGTGATGCCAGCTCCCCTTACAAGCACCATCACTGAAGAAGCTGTAGCTATAGTAAAGGAAAGTACATCAATATGCTACACTTTTAGTTCCGTGTTTTGAATTTTTTTATGAATTAGTAAAGAACATACTCGGTACTGGTGATCTCATATTAAGCACCAATTAAAAGTCACAGGAGGGTGGGTAAAAGATATCTATGCCACATATTTTACCTGAAAAAACAATCATTTTATCAAATATTCACAAAAACACAAAACAACTAATAGGATACTTAATGTGAAATAAATTTAATACTTTAAATTTATTAGGCTTTTATTTACTTACTTGGCTACAGACTGTATTACTTTAGAGGAGGTATCCTTAATGTTACTCAGAAAACGTTCAGTTCCTCCTTTAAGGATATCAAGAAAGCCTCCACTGTATGCCTGGTCACCATCTGTGGTCGATGAAAGGCCTAGGACAGAAAAAGTCTATTCAAACTGAAGGTCATGTTGCAAAGCAATATTATCAACTACCTAAAAGATGACTTGTTACTTGATGTCCACACGTGACACACAAGTCCACAACTGACATCTGCAAAATTATTTGGCACACTCAAGTGACATAATACAGAAGAGACAATAGTAATACAGAAGAGACAATAGTAAATGCACAGACTATCACATACTACCGATTAATTTGGAAGTATGTTTATAATTTTCTGACCATAATGCAATTTAATGTGGCCATTAGGAGTTTTGATGTCAATATACATAGCAATACCACATTCAATCTGCTTACACTACTACTTAAGACGTTAATCACTGAAGAGTAGCAATTGATGCTTCTGATAAATGACACTATCCAAGTCACTTAAAGGGTACAATACCCAGCAAATATTATATGTGCCCTTATATTTACACAAATCAGATACAACACTGTCTCAATCATGCTTCTTACATTTAATTTACAACTGCAATGCAATGTACTTTAATGCTAATACAGGAAGAAAATGGTTAGTGTGCCAACTAATCTTATCTGATGAAATAAAATTATCTGTAGTCAATATCCCATTTTTTGTAAAGCTGTTATTTTAACCCTGTGGAACCAGCTGACAATACTATGTTACCTTTCTTCTAAGGAAACCTTAATAATGACACTTGCAAGAAAAATAAGTTATGTACTTACCATAATGTTCCATCCTTGTTGTCCATTTTAATTCTGCCTCAACAATTTTAGTTTGTAATGAGTAATAAAGGCATGAAGATTAATTAGCCCAAGCTGCAGCTGCACATATATCATCCATGGAATGCCTAGATAAAAATACTGCGAATGTTGCCATGGATCTAGCTGAGTCTCTCTAAGTTTTGGTAATGAGATACCACATTCATTGTAGACAAAAGATATACAGTTGCTAAACTATCTTGCCAAAGTTACTTTTGTGACTGATTTACCAATTTTAGATTCTGTGAAGGAAATAAAGAGTTGATTAGATTCACTAACTTCTTTTGTTCTATGTATGTAGAACTATAATTGCCTATGAACATCTAACAAATGCAAAATGTCCTCTCCTTTGTTTTCAAAATTTTGGGAAGATGACAGGCAGATTAATGGACTGGGTGATGTTGGATTCTGACACCACCCTAGGAAGGAAAGAAGGGTAGCTTTGAAATGTCACTCTGTCCCTATGAAAAAAATGCACTCTCCAAAGCTAAGAATACAGCATCCATGGGACCAGGTGACATCCCGTGCTGTGTACTACATGAGCTACAATATGAACTGGCACCTCACCCAAGTGTCATGTTTAATTATAGCCTCACCTCAGGTTTCTTGCCCACTGAGTGGCGCAGGGCTACAGTTTATCCCACTCCACAAGGGGGGATCCACCTTGGATCCCGGAAACTACCGTCCCATCAGTCTGATGAGCCTTATCTGCAAGGCCATGGAGCGTATTGTGATGGAACTTATAAACAAAGACATTGGCAACCTTCAAACACTGAATCCCATGCAGTTTGGGTTCGTGAACGGCCGATCTTGTCTCCTGAACCTGACTGACTTCTTCAAATCAGTCTCCAGAGCCATGCACAAGGGTAAGGTGGTCCACACAGCCTATCTAGACCTTGCCAAGGCCTTTGACACCATCCCCCACTCTGGAATCATAGCTAAACTTACTAAGCTGGGCATTAATCCCTATGTCACCCAATGGGTTGCTAACTGGCTTACGGATAGAACCCACACTATAAAAGTAGCCAACTTCAAATCCAGCTCCAGACAAGTGGAGTACCTCAGGGTTCAGTCCTGGGACTGCTCTTGTTTGGCATCTACTTCTCTGAAGTACAGGCCAACACTAAGGGACTCTGGCTAACAAAGTTCGCAGATGACTGCAAACTATGGGCTCAAGCTCAATGCCAAGAATGTATAGTTATCCCCTTTGGGAAAAAACATGTACCCGTGAATTACCATATACGTGGCAGTACACTAAACACCGAAAGTGTGATAAGAGACTTAGGGACACAGGTGGACAGTGGTCTCGCCTTCGATAACTACATCGCCACAACAGTCAGGAAATCCTTCTATGTGGCACACCTTATCACTAAGGGCTTTTCATCCAGAAAAAAGGAGGTCACTGCCCCACTGTACTCTTCCCTCATTAGACCCATTATAGAATACAATGCCCCATTTGGTATGTACCTCTTAAGACATCTGCAACAACTGGAAAGACCACAGAAATACCTCACTAAAAGAATCACAGGCCTAAAGCAGATGCCCTACGCTGACCGCCTTAAAAAACTCCAGCTATAGTCGGTCTCATATCGTCTACTCAGAGGCGATCTCTGCTTAACATACAAGGCCGTGTCAAACCCAGAGCTGTTGGACATGTTACACTTAAAGAAATCCCAATCCCTCAAAGCCACACGCTCCAGGGATCTAAATCTTGTCATCACAATAAACAAAACATGCTAGAGGGATAGATTCCTGACCCAGAGACTCCCCAGACTCTAGAATAGATTGCCCATACATGTCAAGCAGAGTGCCTCTTTGGCCCTCTTCAAAAGGAACCTTGACGATTGGATGGGAGAAAGGAAATTCACCCCCAGGGATTACATCAGTTGCCCTGCTAGACAGAGGTCCAGGGAAGTAAATAGTGTGGGAAGAATTAGCCAGGGAATTGTTATGGCTAGGCTTGTATAGGCCCTAGGGCTGATAGCCTAGCACCAACCTATTAACCTATGAATCAAGTAAGGAGGTTACTGGACAATGCTTGAAGCACAGAAATCCTTCCAGCTGAGGTAATGGTCACTAAAAAGATTGTTTTCCAGGTTAGGAAATTAAGATAGCATTTTGCTGCTGGTTCAAAGGGGGGAAATGACTTTGAGCCCACAGCACTAAATTAAAAGTCCCATGGTGGGGTAGGGTCTTTGTAAGGTGGTCTCAACAGAAGAGTGCCTCTTAAGAAGGCCTTAAAAAGTTTTGATGAATCAAGGGAAGAATTCTCAGATCAGATATGGAGTTAGAGACTGCTGCCAAATGAACTTTAATGGTTGAGGAGCTAGATCCTTCATTGAAAATTGTTGTTAAAAACTCAAAGATACTTTGTACAGAGGCTGGCTGGAAAATGGTCACTACAGTTTTGATGAGCCCAAACAACAAATCTTTTCCATTTACTTCTGTAATGTTTTCTTGTAGAAGCTTTATGTGAAGACAGGAGGACATAATCGACGGGATGAAAGCATAGGTTGTCTCACTATTAAAGGAAGTGGAGAAACTATGTTGTCAGCTTTACGTTTGATATCTCCAAGTAATCAATGCCTGTTAGGAGATATGGGGGGGGGGGGTCTGGAGTCTGACCCAGAATTCAAGGTAGGTAAAGTAGATGAGGCCAAAGAAAGGAGAACTAAATTTGTCAAGGCCATTAAGGTGCAATGAAGATTACTTTGATTTTCAACCGGACAGCTTTCTGTAGGGATTGGGAATTAGGGGGGGTTGGAGGGTAAGCATAAAGAAGATCGGGAGACAATAGTGGAGTGCAGCCATCCCTTGGTGATTCCCAAGGTGCAGGGGTCAGGGCAAAGAAGCTGCTGCACTTGTTGTTTAGGGGAGATGCAAACAGATCGTAGAAAGGTTAGCCCCAAATCATTTGTCATTTTCATGTTGAAAGACCACTTGTGGGGTAGTAGAATAGACCTACTCAATTTGTCTGCTATAATGCTGGACTTCCCTGGAATGTGCATAGCTATCGGAAAGTGTTTGGAAGAAATTGCTCACTGTTACACTCTGAGGGCTTCTTGACAAAAGGGGTAAGAAATGGTTCCCCCTTGTTTGACATACCAGTTTACTGATATGTTGTCTGTCTGAATCATAACTGTCCCAAAAGAGAGTGAGCCTTGGAAGGCCTGCAATGCTAAATGCACTGCTCTCATTTCCAAGACATTGATATGCATATTAACCTCTTTGGGGGACCAAGTGCCTTGGACTATTTTCCCTAGGAAGTGCCCCCACACCCACCCAATCTGGGTCGACACTACGGCCTTGGGTTGAGGCAGAATGAAAGAATGGCACTGTAGAACCTGATCTGACTGAAGCCACCACCAAAGGTATTTTGTACATGCCTGAATGATTCTTATTTGGGTTGACATTCAATGGTAAAGAATAAACATTTGAGTTGCTAGCATCCACTGAAGAATTCTCACATGAAATCTTGCTAGGGGAACTAAAATTATGGCAGCTGACACTGACACCAAAGCATGAATAATCAAAATGGGCTGCAATTGTGGTACTGTGAACTATTTTGCTGACCTGTAATCTGATATTTTAAACTCTTGCTAGAGGAAGAGAAGCTGTTATAGTGATATCATGTTGAACACTTTTCCTATAAATTCCAGTATCTCAGAAGGCTCTAACTGAGATTTGCTGTAATTTATGGTAATCCGAATAAGGGAGCAAGTCTGGAGTACCTGATCTCTCACTTTTAAGAGCAGATGCCTGGTCAAAACGGTAATGACCCAGTCATCTAGGTATGGAAACATCCAGAATCCCTGCAGTCTCAGCTGAGCTGCTACCATTGCCATATATTTCCTGGGGGCTGTGGCGAGTCCAAAGGGCGGGGATGTGAACCGGTAATGACTGGCTCCCAAACAGAAGCACGAAATACCTTCTGGACAATCCATTTAACTTTGATGGTATTCGTTTTGAAGGTCTATCGAGCACATCACAGCAATCTGAAATCATTGTAACTTGCATTTTTATAGGTTAGTACTAGGCTAACTGCTCTTGTGAGCCATTTTAAGCCTAGCCAATTATCCCTTGTGAGACTCAAACCCTGCACCTTGTGTTTATAAGGCAAACATCTTAACCATTAGGCCACCCTCAGATCCAGTCATCCTTGCCCAGAAAGGTTAAAATGGACTGAATTGTAACCATCCAAAACTGTGTGTTGAAATGACTTGGTCAAGTTGTTGAGATCCAAAATTGGTCTCCAGTCCCATTTTCTTTGGCACGAAAAAGAGCCTTAAGCTCTGGATTCTATCTGGTCTGGTGGGACCTCTTGGATGACTCTTTTCTAGCAATTTTTATATTTCTACTGTTGCTGCTTTCCTCTGACTGGGTGGAACATCGGGAAATTTTCTGGAGGATGGAGGTGGCAAGGAAAAGGGAATTATTTAACATCTGGAAATGATCCTTGGCACCAGGTGCATTTTATGATATCTAGCCAGGCTCTCTACTGCAGGGATAAACAACCCCAAATTGCCTCTAGAGGGAGGCAATCAGGCCTCCATTCAGGAGCACTGGTAGGGTCTTGTCAGAGGAAGAATCTTTAAACCCTTGATTTTTATGGACCACCTCTGCTGCATGGGCGAGGTCTCCTATTTGAGTTCCCCACTCTGCCTCTTGGGGAATTGTTTCTACATGGATCTTGGAAAAGACCCTGGGATTCTCTGAATCACATTTTTGCTCCACTCGTTGATTCCTACAGAAGGTCATTTGAGGGGATGAAAAACAAATTCCTACAGCAGAAAGGGTCTTTCCATCTTTCTCACACTTAAAGTGTGTGTCCTTCACTTTGGGGCCGAATAAGGAAGTTCTGTCATAAGGGCCTTTGACAAAAGAAGACTTGAAAGGCTATGCAAAGTCACACAAGCGCATCCTGCCATGTCTCCTTATGGAGATGCCTGAACCCACTGCCCTTGAGGTAACCTCAGTAGCATGAGATAAGCCTCATAGATGAATTTGAAATGGATTGCAGGGTAAAGCCAACTGTGAGGCCACAGAAGCCCAAGTGTCAGCAGTAGCAGCCCCTGAAAGGGATTTTGAGAGTTCCTTTATCAAATCTCTTTGCAGTCTAGTAAAATGTGCCAGACAGTTCAGTGACCTGAGAGCAAAGGGCTGAAGCACAGACACTTCCCAAACCTGTCCAAAGCCACAGACTCCCTGTTAGGGGAATGGACAGTGGAATTCTGTTCTGACAGCTCCTTCTTGGCGGCCTCCGCTATGACCATAGCATCCACCAGTACTCCCTTACTCCAAAACTCTCTTTCTTCAGGTGGTGCCAGAATCCTATCTGGTCTCTCAGGGATGGGTTCAATCATGTCAGGCTCCTTCCATGAGATCAGGTCAATGAGCTCATCAGCGGGTGGAGTTACCCAGGAGGTAGATGGGCCAGACAAACGCTTCCAGGAGTACCAATTCCTCCGGAGAAGGACTGTGGGAGGACCATCCACCTCTTTAAAGATCTCTACGATGTCTCCAAAGGACACTTCTTCGGGTGGTAATCTTGGAGATCTTTCCCCTTTGCCAGAATCGGTATCCTCAGTGACAGATTCTTGTGGGAAATTTAAGTGCCTCCTTTTGCACTTTCTCTTCTGGGGTATTTCGTTGGGATGCTCCAAAGAAGTATCAGAAGAATTGGTGCTATCCTGCTGGGTAGCCTGGAGGGTTTGTGCTGATGTCCTTGTGGAGCTGAAGTTTGAGGCTCAAGGTGCAAAGATAAATTAAATTCTGAGGGTCAAAACAAGCAGAGAAAACTCTCTCCACCACCTCAAAGGCCAAGAAGAAGGAAGCCAATGAAGCTGAGAAGCCTTGCTTCCACCCCTTCGGCTCTGTATGCTCTGAAGGACGCCACCTGAAGCGCAGGTCAGAGCCAAGTTTGTCCAGTGCTGAGGCTCCGTGTGGCAGAGATGCCTCAGACAACCTCAGAGTCGACTCCAAGCACGATGATCTGGCAGGGACGCTACGGCTCCTAGAGTCATCAGAGTCTGAACTCATCAGAGACGGTGCCCTCAGAGCCTAAGATAATATCCTCGGATCAGATGTGGCTGGTATCAGCAAACTTGGAACCAAAAGCTCTGAAATAGTCGGCTGGATCGGAGAAAGAGCTGGTAGTGCAGGGGTAGAACAGGCTAAGGCTTCCTGACCCAAAGGGATAGGAGCCAAAACACCACCCATCTGAATTCGTATAGAGAGAAATTTCCTCATCATCCAATCCATGTCCACTTTGGTGAGATTCCTGGAAGAACGAGAGGAGGCTAAAGGAGATTTGGAGTGTCTTCTTTCCAAAAATGGAGATGGAACCCTGGATGGCACCGGGTCAATAGTAGGAGAATAATGGGTGCATTGAAGAGACCTCAGATCTGAAGTTGTCTTTGGTGATTCCAACACTGGCTTCAAAGCAGAAACCTTCGAAACAGACTTAAAATTTCTTCTTTGGAGGTTCCATCGAACACTGAGTAGAGGATCCGGGTGGTCTAAGGGACTTTTTAGAGATCTCCTTATGCTTGAATTTGGGGGACGGGGCCCCAGTAATTGCCTCAAAAATAAGCATATGGTAATAATCCTTTCAAAATGAACTTGTTTTTTTTCAATACGCTACTGCTCACAGATTTAAGTTTATACTAATTGAGCAGTCTACGTTTAAGTGGTCAAGGCCCAGACAATATACACAAATTATGCTCGTCTGACAGTAAGGGATTATGACCACACTTAGAACATTTCTTAAAGCCCAAGGGGCCTTTCCCTGACATTTTTTATAACCAAAATACTATTAAAGGTACAGAAAGATACAAAATCCTTTTTTTTTAATGGGTAAAGGAAGAAGTACTTGCCAACAATGGTATGAGAGATTACAAGTGTAAAAAGTTTTATAAGAAACAAAAGGGAATTAAAAGGGTTTAAAAGTAACAAATACAAAGAATGGTAATATAAACAGAATACACTAGGTGTAAGAAAAGGAAAAATTAGCAGACTTTTGGATAAATTAAAGACACTTACCTGACTTGTACTCGAGAGCTTTGATAACCACGTCTACTTCATGAAAGCAGCAAATGATATCTGGAGTTTGTTACAGGTTGGTGTATTATGGGTAGGGAGGAGCTCAATCGGCTCCAAACCCAACAGTTGAGGAATGAATTAAAATTGACATCATCAGATCATATTACTTTGGAGTTACACATATTAGGGTTAAGTGTTTTGACCATATTACTGTTATAAGGGGACCCACAATAGTACATTACCCTGGCAGATGGAACATTAACCATCCACAGTTAATTAACACTTGAGTAGATAAAAGCAGCTTATATTATTTCAACTAAAAGAAAGGCAAGAGATTCAATTTTAAAAACACTAGAACAGCATGCTTGGCAGCAACAATATAAGGTATTAGCCCAAATAAACGCTGAATAGCATGAGATGCACAATAAGCACATCTCTCTCTTCCTTTCAACCCATTTTTTTTAAACTACCAGCATCTATAATCCTTTTTGATGACTTTCATAGTGCTAATACCTCAGATGCTACATTCCAAGTATCTTACACCCCCCTCTCAATGAAGAGATTTCCTCAGGTCTGTGCATTACAAAACCCAGTCTACAGCTCACCTTCATCTTTGTGCTCCTTACAGTGCTCTGTAGCAAAATCATATCCCTTCTCTCGAATTGCACAAAAAACAAATTACATCTTTTCTCATATACCACAGCCTTCATTCTTTCCATCGTTTTAACTGCACTTAATGTTTTTTTACAAGCCTTTTTTTCCTTTTTCTGTGTGGCCTCAAAAAATGATCATGGAAATCCAAATCCAGACATTGCTTTAGCAATGGTCTGTACAATCAATCTATACATCTCCCTGTGTTTTTTCCCCAAAGATATACTAATAAGGGAGAGTACCTCCTACATTTACTAGACTGCTCACAGACAACTCGGGTTCTATATTCACAAGACAAAGAACTTCAGAAAGGACAACCAACTGTTCATTTTCTTTGCTAGGCTAAAATATCCAGATGGCTTTTGGACTGCAGAAACTCTTGCCTTTAGCAAGTAAACCTAAGGCACTTTAAACAAGAATATCTACTTCTACTGCCTTCAACAGAGGATTATCAGTTGATATTTGTACAGTAGCTACATGGGCAACTGTACACACCTTTGTGTCCCACTATAAGCTGGATGAACAATTAAGATCACGCTCCCCTTTTGCCTCCAATACACTCAGCAATATCCTCTCCTGGTACCACACAATTTGACAGCTTAGGATTGTCTGTCTGAAAGGATGAAAAAAAGCCAACACTGGATATGAAAGTTATGCCCCTACTATAATGTTAGATCCATAGCATCTCCTTTATTTGCTTCAAACTCCCTTCTTCCAATCCCCTTTCCAAATTAACTGTGGCTTCTAGATGGTCGAGTGGAGATTATTTCTTGTCTGAGCACAGTCTCACTAGACTGAATTACTTTTCATCAGCCATTACAAGTTATTAAGCTGATTTCCCTCTACCAATTTTTTTTCCTTTCCTTAAGTCAACTCACATGGAGCATGTTTTAATCAGCAGTATGCAAAAGAAAACTATAAGCAAAAGAAAAAAAACGTCCATGCCATAGAGAATATAAACTATACCATAACTTCCACTGTTAAGCCATCTGTAGATGCTTTCTAACTCGTACAAACAAAATGCTGCATTAATATTTCCTAACCATCATAGAATAGCCAAATGCTGTAATTAAGTTTTCAAAGACAGCCACAGTTCATGATATGCATGTTAACACTAATATTATGGAATTTTGACACAATAGAAAAGATAATGCACACTGTGTCTAACCTAAGGAAATGAAATAAAATATCCAAACAAATCCTGAAAAGTTAACAAAAGCCTACTTAGCTGCCATACTACGGCAAATACAAGGCAATAACATCTCGCTATTACAAAACTATGCAAAGTGAAAGATGTCTAATGTTCAGCAGAACTACAAAGGTATTAAAATAACCAGGTCACTGTTTAGCACAGTAAGTACAGTTGTGTAAGTAAACTTGCCATAAAAGTAGATGTTAATGATTCACTGTTGCAGCAACATAAATCTATATGGACGTATCCTGCCAAAAATACCCGATATCTGGCCACTATACTAAAACATTTGGGCACAGTCCTCACACACTAAGTCCGCTTAAACATAAGAGCACAATGGTAAGAAAAGGACATACAGACACTCCATTTCAGAACTCTCTTACCTCAAAAAGGGAAGATGCAGCCAAAAGGTCATGTCTTATGCCAAATTATGTCATGTAAAAAAAAACAAAAACAGGACAAAGGTGACAGAGACCCAACCTCGGGTGAAAAGAACGAGAAAGGAAATCTATATGAACATTTAATGTTATGATAATTTTCCTTAAACTACTTTTCTATGTTCAACATTAAATGATTGCTACGGCAGCATAAAGCTACATCGGAAAACTTCAAAAGCTTACACAAAGGGTGGAAGAAGCAGGACCAGGATATAGTTTGGATGGAAACTGGATGTCCTTTTTTCCTTACTTTCAAAGGAAATAAAGAGTTGGTCTGACAAGCTGAAATCTTTTGTCTCCTGTAGGTATAGGAAATGCAGACCCCCCCCCCCCCAAGTCCTTAGGTTCAGAAAAGAATGCAGGAAGAATAAGTTCCAACAGTCACCTTATCTTTGTGAAAAAACAAAAAAAATGTAATTAAGTCATTCATTTATACTTTGTTAACCATGTTAGTCCCAAAAGGCTAGCAGCCTTTTTTCAGGGGGTGACCTGAGGTACTGCCTCTATTCTTTTTGATAGGTGCTGTGGGATGTTTACATCCACGTAAGCTACTAGCTACTCAAGAACACAGGACCTCAGTTTTTAACATCTCAACAGAAGGACAGCACACTCAGGAATGCAGCACCCCCTTAAGCCACTTTGCAGTGTCAGCAATCCAACAGCCTCATGTGTGAGCAGAGCCCACAGCATTCTGCATGAAAAGCAAATATGCTACCTGTTGCACAACCGACAATGCCAAGTCTATTATACCCCCCCTAAAACAACAGGCCCTGCAACTCAGATGTTTGTCTAGCTAAAAGACCAATAATTAAAATTGTCTTCCAAGGAAGAAACTTCACAGAATAGCCCGCTGCAGGTTCAAATACAGATTTAGTTTTTCTAAAACAAAATTACGATCAGAGACTGGAGCAACTTACTTTCCAGGTGTCTACGCTGAAAAACTGTGACTTGCAACAAGGCAGGAAGAAAAAAGGGGAATTGAATAGCAGAGAAGCAGAACTGGCAAAATATGTACTCTTACAAAAGTGGAAGACGAGCCAAATTTGAACAATTTACAGACATAATGGGGAATTACTGCAGGCACCACCTGGGTTGGGTCCCCTAATACTAGCTGCACGTCCTCTGTTCACTGGTGCCTAATTTCGATCAAAAACTCAATCTGTACAGTCAGGTGTAGGTTCAGAAAAGTTAGATACCTTATCCATTGTAAGTAGCTGCACTTTGACAAAGCTTTTGGTAACTGTCCATGGCTAGATGCATTAGATAGGGGAAACAACGCCATCTTGGCCAAAAGGGTGTCACCAGAAGCATCTTTGGAGAGTCATTCTTTATCTTTAGTGAGACTGTGAAAATCAGATGGAAAGGGGACAAGCCATAAAGTAACATTCCTGCCCATGGGGGAAAAAAAGCATCTGTTTCCCAGGGCTACTTGCAAGGAATTCTGGAACACAACTTATGTGATTGACTGTTGTGAACTGAGGCAAACAAATCTAATGCACGAGTTTGCCACAGGTGGACAAACTGCTGGAAGACCTCTGGGTGTAACATCCATTCATGAGGTCTGTTCTTGACCTGCTCAACCAGTCTATGACTGTGTTCTGCTCTGACAGAGTGAAGGTTACCCGAAAAGAGAGAGTGTGTTTAATTGCTAGCTCCCAGGTAAATGTGGCTAGCATACACAGAGGACAGGACCTGCCCACCCCACCCCACACTGGTTTATGTACCACGTAACTGTGATGTTGTCTGTTACTAACAATGGCTCCAGACTCCACAGTTAGTACAGTGCTTTTACTGCCTTTATCAGGACATTCATCTCTTTGAGGTTTGTGCGTTTTCTCCAGAAATTAATATTCTATACGAGGTGAACTTCAGAAACTGCTCCTCAGGCAAAAGTCCAACGCGTCTGAAGTGACTGCTTGACTCGGAATGGTGGATGAGAAAAGGAAACTTCGGTTTAGCTGAAGATGACTAGCCCACTAACAGAGTTCCTTTTTGATGAAATTCAAGACTGGAACAGGAAAGGATAGGAGATGTTTGTGGCTGGGATCAAAGAGACTTGAGGAACTACTGAGTCTTCCACAAGCAAAGTTTTGAGAGAGGAATCATGAGGATAACGGACGTCACATAACCTAAAATTCTGAGGATATGGAAATGAACAGGTGAGCCAGATTTCTGAAATGGAGGTAGGAGATGATACAATCAGAGACTTCATATGGAGGGAGAAAAACTACCATAACAGAGGTGCTCTGAAAATATTCCAGAAAGTTAACAACCAATAAAAAGGAACTTGGGAAGATTTACCTAGAGTTAACCTGTAATCTGCACTCTAGAAACGATTTATGGAGAAAAAGGGATGCCTGGGCATTTTTGGTGTAATTTGCTAAGGTAAGGTAATCATTCATTTAGGGGTCAGTGTGGATTCCCTGAAGTTTGCAGTAGACAATGACTGGAGCCAGGCATTTTTGTGAATATCCTTGGAGCTGTATGTGGACTAAAATAGCCAAGACAAACTGAAAGTACAACCGTAACACAAAGAATATTTAACACCTGTGGTCTTTGTGAACTGTCATTGTGTAATAGCCTGTGGATATTACATCAGTTCCTTAATCAGGAACTCTGTCACAAGGCACACCTCTGAGAACCTTCACTGATATTATTGTCATCATGCAATGTAAGTTTAACATGAAGAACCTTGCTGTACATTAACTTTAACAAGTCAGATACATGCTTGTCCTATGTTAGAAAATGGCTGTGACCCCCCCCCCCCCCCGAGTAGTCCTTATACTCCAAGGACCACTTACCAAATTTGTCATTGTCCTTTCACTTTACCATTAAATTACACTGTATAAGCCAGTTACTTCATGTATCTAACTTCTCTGTCTGCATTCAGTAAAGAAAACCTGTTCTATTTTGTGCCACCTTTCCAATAATTGAGCACCAGCTGTAACAAATGGCCTGAGGTGGGAAGCCCACTACGCTCAGCTTTTCTTTATACCCCTACTCCCCAATTCCCACCACTCCTTACTACCCACATACACCCATCAAGACACCCAGTCACTATACCTCTCCAAAGAACTTCAACAGAAAAACTCCCAATTCTATTCACCTATTCCTAACTTCCCTATAACATTTAGCATCATTCTTAACAACCTGTCTCCCATACTGCTTTGCACTATATCCACTCATATTCAGACCTCAACCTAACAATACCTTTAAGTCATTCACAAGCAAAACTCCCTCTCCCATTCATCTCTGCAATCTTTTCTCATATACTACAATCAGAATATGTCATCTCTTACTCTACATCAGCATTTATATATCCTACTATTCAAGCACAACTGTCCAAATCAACAGTTATTTGCTCAAGCCGGGTATTAAACATAAAATCAACCAAAAATGACTCTACCTGTACCATGATGCCTTCCTCCATAACCATAACCCTTTCTGGGGACATCCACCCAAACCCAGATCCAACTCAGCATATTCAGGCACCAGACGGCATATCCCCATCAGCTCCTTTATTGCTACCACCACAACATACCACACCAACTTAAGTATTAACAAAATCCCTGTAGTATATGCATGGATAACAATACTCACTCCAGATATCTTGGTTGCCACTGAAACTTGGGTCTGTCAGGAAACCAAAAATGAAGAAATTGCCCTCCAAAGCTATATTACCATCAGGCAAAACAGAACCAAAAAAAAAAAGCTGTAGGTGTCACTAACTTCTTCAAAAACACACTAGGTATTTCCCCTTTCCACAATACCCTGTCAACTTTCTCTAACTCAAAATTCTATTAACCACGCTGCATCTAAAGACTTGCAAAACAATCACAATCATGGGTACTGACATACTCCCAGGTAACCATGCTTGGCCTCCTCAAAAATCCCTCATGAAACCATAATATTGGGTGAGGTTAATAAAAGTACAGTTTTGTACCTACCATAAATGTAGATGTCCGATAGGAATGCATCTGCAGTCCTTACAAATGGGTAGTCCTGTCGTCAGGCAGCCCTTCGGTCGGCCGGATTCCAAAGTCTGGGTCTGGCTTCGGCTGGTGTCGCACTTCACCCGACGTCATAGCTGCAGTTTTTCGGGTATAAAGGCATCAGCCGACGCCATCTTCCTCAGTGTTTCTTGCCCCAGCTGCCAGGTGCCCTCTTTGATGACTAAATTTGGATAAATGCCAATGTTTCCAAATAGTAGAGAGCAAACACATAAAATAAGCATGTATGTACATATATACAAACAAATACACCATAATAGATCCCCCCCAAGCTAGCTGAAGGATGGCAAATACCCTAGGAGTACCACAGAGGGGAAGGTGGGTGGGTAATCCTAACTGCAGATGCATTCCTATCGGACATCTACATTTATGGTAGGTACAAAACTGTACTATGTCCTTCAAGGATGCATCTGCAGTCCTTACAAATGGGTAGAATACCATAGCTAAACTAGGGGAGGAGGAAAAAAGTACAGATTATGGTGTAGTTAGGATCCCTTGCAAAACAGCAGTGGCAAAACCTGCTCGGGATCTAGAGTATAAAGGTAAATTTTAATGCTTGGCAAATGTATGCACGGAGGTCCAAGTAGCAGCCTCTATAATGTCCTTGGTAGCCACTCCTCGTAAGAAAGCTGTGGTAGTGGCTGTAGCCCTTGTGGAGTGAGGCCTGATGTTCTCTGGAGTTGTCTTTCCATGGTAGGAGTAACAAAATCTAATGCAATTTCCTATCCATTTGGAGACTGTCTGTTTTGAAATAGATTTTCCTTCCTTTCCTGTTGCATATGCTACCAGAAGCTGGTCAGTTTTTCTATTGGACTTGGTCCTGTCCAGGTAGTAGCGTAATTGCCTATGTACATCCAAGGTATGCAACAGTCTTTCTCCCCTGTTCTGTGGGTTGGGGAAGAATGTAGGTAGGTGGATAGCCTGATTTAAAGACACTCTGGATACCACCTTAGGCATAAATGTGGGATTTGTTCTCATGGACACTCTATCTTGATGGAAGATCAGGAAGGGTTGCACTGCCATTAATGCCTGTAGTTCAGAGACCCTTCTTGCTGAGGAAGCAGTCTTCCAGGATAAGTATTGTAATTCTGCTGTTGCTGCTGGTTCGAAAGGGGGAAGTGTCAATTTTTCTAACACAAAGTTCAAGTCCCATGCTGGCAATGGTGGTTTCCTGGGAGGTTTTACATTCTTAATTCCTCTCAGAAACTGTCTGAGCAGAGGATGAGAGAAGACAGGAGGATCCAAGCTGTATTCTGCTGAAATAGCTGATGCATGTATCTTGATGGAAGAATAGGACAGGCCTGCATGGAAGAGCTCTGCCAAGTACTCCAGGATGTTGGCTATGTTTACTAGTGCCACATCTTCTCTTTTGCAGTACTCCAAATGAGATATCTTTTCCATTTTGCTGCATAATTCTTTCTTGTTGAAGGTCTACGAGCCTCAAGGATTATGTCTTTAACCCTTTGGGATAAATCTGGGTTAATTGTCCTTATGTAATGTTCCAGGCAGTTAGCTGCAGAGTTTTCAGGTTTGGATGCTGGATGTTGTAGTTGTTCTGTGTTAACAGCAATGGAATCAGGGGCAGTGTCCATATTTGTTCCCGAGACATGCTTCTCAGCAATGGGTACCAATGTTGTCTTGGCCAGTCTGGAGCTATCAGAATGATCCTTGGACGTTCCTCTTTGATCTTCAAAAGCACCTTGTGCATCAAAGGAAGTGGTGGGAATGCATAAGCTGTCAGGTTTTTCCAACTGAAAGATAGGGAGTCCACCTTCCAAGCAAGTGGGTGGTACGTCCTTGTGCAGAATTTCTTTAGCTGGTGATTGAGTGGGGATGCAAATAAGTCTATTTGTGGTAATCCCCATTATCTTGTGATGGCTTTGAAGATGTCCGGATGCAGCATCCATTCGTGGGCATCTGTGGTAGTTCTGCTTAAAATGTCTGCCAGAATGTTTTCTTTTCCCGGTACAAAAATTGCTTGTAACTGAATGTTGTAGCTAAGAGCCACATCCCACAGGTCCAGTGCCAGCCGGCATAGAGGATATGAGTGTGTGCCTCCCTGTTTGTTGATGTAACACATAACTGTGGTGTTGTCTGTCCTTATCATCAACTGACCTTCTTGGAGAAATGGTCTGAATGACTGGATTGCCAATTTTACTGCCAGCATTTCCTTTAGATTTATGTGCAGGCGCAGCTGGTCTTGAGTCCATAAGCCTTGTATGCACTTGTCCAGCATGTGTGCCCCCCAACCGAGGTCTGAGGCATCTGTCGTGATGGTTTGGCTTGGTTGACTGTTGCAGAAGGGCAATCCTTTGTTTAATTGACAGGCCTGAGCCCACCATAGGAACTCTTGGTTCAGGCATGGGATTATTGGAATTTTGGTTTCTAGGCTGTGCTTGTGTTGGGACCACAAATTCTTTAGGTACCACTGTAGCTTTCTCATATGCAGTCTGGCATGAGGGACCAGAATTATGCAGGATGCCATGAAGCCTAGGGCTTGCAGTACTTTTCTTGCAGTTAGATGGTTCTGCTTTGTTAATGCCAAGAAGTAGAGAGGTAGTTGCTCTTGCTTTTCTGCAGTTAGGAATGCCATTTGTTTTGATGTGTCCAGCTCTGCACCCAGAAAAGTTATTCTTTGGGATGGAGTCAGCCTTGACTTTTTTATATTGACTGTATATCCCAGGGCTTGCAGTAGGTAAATGACTCTTTGCAAGTCTTCTGTTAGTTTGCTTTTGTTGTCCGCTTGAATCAGGCAGTCGTCCAGGTAGGGATAAATTTGGATCCCCTGAAGTCTGCAATGAGCAATTACTGATGCCAGGCATTTCGTGAACACTCTGGGCGCAGTAGATAAGCCAAAGGGCAATGCTGAGAATTGATAATTCTCTGATCCTGCAAGAAATCTGAGGTATCTTCTGCAAATTGGTCGTATGAGGACGTGCAGGTATGCCTCCTTGAGATCTAGAGTTACCAGCCAAGACTCCTTGCCCAGCATGGGAAGAAGCTGCTGTAGTGTCAGCATTTTGAATTTTGGAACAATGAGGAATGTGTTTAAAGCGGACAGGTCGAGAATAGGCCTCCATTTGTTCTCTTTTCTTGGTACCAGGAAGAGTCTGGAGTAAAATCCCTTTCCTTGCTCCATAGATGGTACCTTTTCCACAGCTCTCATTCTTAATAATTGAGATATTTGCTTTAGAGCTTCTGCCCTTTGAGTAGGTGGTAGGTTTGGCATTCCTCTCTTTCCTGGTAGAGTATGGAAATGGAACCTGTAACCTTGGTCTATAGTTTTCAAAATCCATTTTTCCCTTGTGATGCAATGCCAGTTCTTTGAAAATAAGGTTAGCTTTCCGCCTAAGGGTGCTTCCAGTTGTTCCCTGGTAGGCGGTGCCACATCCAAGTCACTGTGATTGTGGTGTTGTAGTGGTGGTGGCTGTCCGTGCCTCGCTGGTTGTTACCTTGCCACTGGCGTCCCCTGTAGGCACCCCTGGATTGGTTTCTGCCTCTTGAACGCCTATTCCTGCCTCTCTGTGTCTTAGAGGAGTCTGGAAAGGACCAATTTTGGAGGGCCAGTTCCTGCTAAACCTTGGAGGTTGAACCTGTAAGAAATCTTTCACTGTTTGTACAGATTTCGCCTTCTCTTCCATCTTCTTTAGTACCTGCTGTGCAGGGGAACCAAATAAATTGACCTTGTCCATGGGTGCATCCAAAAGCTTAGATTTGACATGGTCTGGTAATGCCTGCTCTTTCAACCATGCATGTCTCCGGATAACTGTGCCAGTCATGGATGATCTAAAGGAAGCCTCCAGTGCATCATAGCCACATTTTAAAGAATGGTTACTAACCTGCTGTATGTTATGTACCATTTCCTGAACATATTTTTTATCTAGAGATTCTTCAGAGGACAGCTTTTTAGTTAACTGGTCAAGCATAAACTCTTGATATTGAATCATATGGAATTGGCAGTTCAAAGCTCTAGCTGACAAAGTAGCAGAAGTGTAAACTTTTTTACCCCATCTCTAAGGATCTGGATTCCCTTTCAGAGGGGGTTTTTAGCAGATGTAGTTGCTACAGCCTTAGGACCCTGGGAGATAGTCTCTGGATCTGCAAAAGGAGCCTTGTATAAATGGTGATGAGTGTCCGGGACCCTGTAGAACCTATCGGGCTTAGCAGGGGCCGGAGGTAATGAGTCAGGAGCAGTGCAAGCATCATTAAATGCATCATCTACAACAGAAAGAACTGGAGGTATAGCTAAAGGCCAATGCTGTGGCAAATGTAGAAAGGTTCTAAGCCTTTTTCTGGAGTCTGAGAAATCTTGGCCCTGCCACTGAAATTGTTCCCTCATAGCATGCAAGGTTTCCCCAAAGGAAAATTCCTCAGGTGGAGAGGCTGAAGGAATGGACTCTTCAGCATCAGAGTCTTCGTAAGGGGAATAAGGAGCCTCAGGAGGGTCTGTATGTTCTGAGTCATCAGAGGAGTCATCTGTGGATACTGGTTCAGGGGCTCTGCTCTAGGCCTCTTCTCTGGAGGTGGATGAGAGGCCCTGTCTGGATGAGGCTGGGAGCCACGAATTAAAGAAATGAGATCCTCAGCCAAAGAAAGCATATGGGAACTGGTGCTGGGCCTGTGAGAGGGGGGTTTAACAGGCACCGTTTTTGAAGCTTTAGCTGCTTTAGCCCTGGCAAAGGCCTTAATAGACATGGCTGCAGGAGGCCTAGCAGCTCCACGTGCAGGGGTTGAAATATCCAAGGGAATAGTGTCTGATAATTCCTGAGAAACCGCAACAGAAGGTTGGGTTTCAGAAGCCGATTCCACCAGGTTAGAAGAGGCCTCGGTAGAAGGCAAGTTTTCGGCCGGGGAAAGAACCGCTTGCTCGGTTTCAGGCGAAACCGAGACACTCGTGGTTGGCTTAACCGCGGTTTCGGCCAAGACCGCGAGTGTCGGTCCTTTTCCCTGCATTTTTTGGTAATTTGTGAAGTCGGAGGGTCCGACGGCATGATATAAGCAAATTCAGAGCCGAAAAACTGTTCTGCAAATTCTGACCGACGTCTAAGCGTCCGTCGGTTAAAAGAAGCACAGGCTAGACAAGCTGCTACGTCGTGGTCTGGGCCTAAACAAGGTAAGCAGTAAGAATGGAAATCTTTATGAGGTATTTGTTTCCCACAAGTTAAACAGTTATTCACTTTTTCTGACATCAGCTGAGGCAAGAAAGAGTCCCCAACGGGGTACTTAGCTTTTTAGAAGTCTTCGAAGTAGTATTCGGTATGAAATCTCTGGTTCTGACCGACCGGCACTGCTTCGGGCGCCACGCGGCAAGAAAGACTGAGGAAGATGGCGTCGGCTGATGCCTTTATACCCGAAAAACTGCAGCTATGACGTCGGGTGAAGTGCGACACCAGCCGAAGCCAGACCCAGACTTTGGAATCCGGCCGACCGAAGGGCTGCCTGACGACAGGACTACCCATTTGTAAGGACTGCAGATGCATCCTTGAAGGACATCCCTGAAACTGTGTAGCCTGAAAATTGAACCAATATACATCTGCACAAATTTACCCAACTTATAACTAAACCAACTATTACACAGCCACGCAACCAATCCTCAACTGCATCTCTTAGTGATCCTGATGTGAATTTCATGCCATCCATGTCTCGAGCACATAAGCAGGTTATGACTGGTAACTCGCTCATAATCCTGTATGGTATCTGCTCTTATGAGCCTGGGTCATGACGGAAAAACATTAGTCTGACCAGCCAAAGTACTGAGTAAGTAAAATAAACTTAGTATCCTCTGCTTCTCAGGATATGTTTAAGAAAGTATTCTTAGTGTATGAAGCAGAAAGGATAAAAGTGGACTGCTGCATGTTGGAATTTACAAACAAACAAAAAAAAGAAGTTATGTACTCACCATAACATTCCATGTTTGTTGTCCTTGATCTCCACTTCCATCTTGCTGTTTGGATTCAGAGCCGACCCTCGGCTCTGACATAGCCGAAAACTACAACTTGAGAGCTTTTACTGGCTGAAGGCTACCCTCTGTCCCAGCATGCCTAGTGGTAGTTACCCAGATCTCATTTGGGATAACCCAGTACTAGACCATACAATTAGAAAAGAGGTATAGTCTAGTTTACATATCAGAGGACACCTACATATAAAGTTGTACCCCATCCACAAGAGTAAAAAGGGGAGACTAGGACTAACCAAAAGGTATGGTAAAAAGGACACCCAGCCAGTACAACCAATAAAAACAAGGGATTCCTCTTGATCCTCCAGGAAGGGGGAAGAAGGGCGGGATGCAAGAAGGAAAGCGAGATAAAGAACAACAAACATGAACGTTATGGTGAATACATAACTTCTTTATCTTATGGTGTCCATATCTCACCTTCACTCTTGCTGTTTGGGACAGCATCCTCAGCACCTGATTCTTGGGTGGCTCACTAGAAAAAACTCTTCAGGACCATGAAACCAAAGGATGCCCTGTTCCAGGAGGCCACATCTACTCTGTAATGAGTGATAAAGGTATGAGGCTTAGCCCATGTAGCTGCCACACAGATTGAATCCAAAGTCAGTCTGGCTTGAAAAGCAATAGAGGTAGCCAAGGCCCTTGTTGAGTGTCCTTTAATTTTTCCTGGAAGTTCTTGTTTAAGCAAATCATAGACATGTTTTGTAGTGTCTGAAAGCCCCTCAGATAAAGTCATCTTTGAGACTGCACAACCTTTTTTATTGTCCGCAAAGGATATGAACAATTGGTCAGATTTAGTCCTTGGTCCTGTGTAAATAGAAACGTAACAGTCTATGAACATCCAACTGATGAAGCTTATACTCTGCCTTGTTGCCATGATTGGGAAGGAAAACAGGAAGCTCTATGGATTGTTTCAAACTATAGTCAGAACATACCTTGGATAAGGAAGAGGGGTTGGTTCTGACAGAAAGCTGATCTTTACGGAAAATCAGGCACAGGGGTCGAATAGATAAGGACTTTAATTCTGAAACCCTTCTAGCTGAGGTAATTGCAACCAAGAAAAGTGTCATTCAAGTCAAAAAACTGAGCGGATAAGAAGCAGATGGTTCAAAGGGGGGAAGAATCAGAGCGTCTAACACTAAATTTAGATCCGGGGGGGGGGGGGGGGTCTTAAGAGGGTAGTACCTCTTAGGAATGCTTTACATGGCCTATGGGACATGATATTGGACCCCATTTCTCCCATATGGAAATTAGAAATGGCAGCTAACTGAACCTGGATAGCAGCTGCAGCTGCTACTCACTCAAAAGTTTCAGCAAGAAATTCGAGAATCTATGAAATGGGTGCAGTAAAGGGATAGTACAGTTGTGTACCTGCCATAAATGTAGATGTTCGAGTGTATTCACTGTGGTAGTCATTACTCTTGGGTTATCCTGCTGGCAGGCTACCCTCAGTCGGCCAGAATTCCAAAGTCTAGGTCCGGCGTCAGTTGCTGTTGTCTCTTCCCTGATGTCACTGCGCCAGGGGTATAAAAGATGCAGCAGACACCATTTTCTTCAGTTTTTCTTGCCCCAGATGTCAGGTGCCCCAAATAGGTAGGCTGAAAAATATACCATAAGAAATGCATGCACAAAAATAACATTTCCTTCATCTACAAGCAAATACACAAAAAAGGTTGTATAGGATAGAGAAGTGCAGATAAGTCCCAGCAAAGAGAACGGGGATGGTGGGTGGGTAACCTGGACTGCAACAGTGAATACACTCAAACATCTACATTTATGGTAGGTACACAACTGTACTATGTTCATCGTGTTTCACTGTTGCAGTCATTACTCTTGGGTTGAATGCCAAAGCTGAGGATGGGTGGCTGAGCTAAATAGGATTAGGAGAGGCTATGAGGCCCTGCAGAACTGCAGTGGCAAAGCCTGCTCTGGACTCAGAGTAGAGAGGCAAGTGGTAGTGCTTTGTAAAGGTGTGCAGTGAACACCAAGTTGCAGCCTCTAAGATTTCATTGGTTGGTACTCCTCTGAGGAAGGCAGCTGAATTGGCTACTGCTCTGGTGGAATGAGGCCTAATGCCCTTAGGCACTGATTTGCCATGTTGAAAATAGAAACGGATGCAATGGCCTATACATTTAGAAATAGTCTGTTTTAAGATGGCCTTTCCTTGTGATCCTGCAGCATATGACACAAAGTTGCTCAGTCTTTCTGAAAGCTTTAGTTCTGTCCAAGTAGAAGTGTAACTGCCTGTGTATGTCCAAAGAATGCAGAATTTTCTCACCCTTGTTCTGTGGATTTGGGTAAAAGGTAGGCAAGTGAATGGTTTGGTTGAGGGCCACACTGGACACCACCTTAGGCATAAATGTAGGGTTTGTCCTCAGAGAAACCCTGTCTGGATGAAAAATGATGAAAGGTTCCACAGCCATGAGTGCTTGTAACTCAGAGTCTCGCCTTGCAGAGGTTATGGCTAGGAGCAGAGCTGTTTTCCAGGATAAGAATTTTATATCTGCTGGCTCGAAAGGAGGCATTGTTTTTCCAAAACATAATTGAGGTCCCAGGCCGGAATTGGTGCTCTCCTTGGAGGCCTAATGTTTTTGGCCCCTCTGAGGTACTGCCTCATTAAAGGATGAGAAAAGATAGGCATTTCCGTATTGTAATGTGCTGAAATGGCAGAGGCATGAATCTTAATTGATGAGAAAAAAAGGCCTTTGTTCAGTATCTCAGTTAGGTATTGTAAAATCTGATGAATATTTGGTACAGACATGTCAATGCCTTGTTCCTGGTTCCAAGCACAGAATCTCTTACATTTTTCTGCATAAGATTTTCTGGTACTGGGTCTCCTGGCCTCCAAGATAACATCCATAACAGCTTTTGAAAGAGGAGTGTTCTGAATGGCTACATTATCCACCATGCTGCCAGATTTAAGGTCCTGAGTTGGCTGTGCAGGATCTGGCTGTTTTGTTGGGTCAGCAAGTGAGAAGTCTGAGGCAATATCCATGCTGGACCTTGAGACGAGCTCTTTAGGATTGGGTACCAGTGCTGGCGTGGCCAGTCTGGTGCAATACGAATAATTTTTGGCTTCTCTTGTCTAACCTTTAGGAGTACTCTGGGAAGGAGAGGCAGTGGTGGAAAGCATACACTGTTAGATTTTTCCAGCTGAATGATAGGGCATCCACTTTCCATGCTTGCTTGTGATAAATCCTTGTGCAAAATATCTGCAATTGGCAGTTGTGAGGGGAGGCAAATAGATCTATGTCTGGGCATCCACATTTCCTTGCTATCATGCTGAAGACTTGTGGATCCAGTTTCCATTCGTGGGGATCCATGAGGTTTCTGCTTAGTTCGTCTGCCAGAGTATTTGTTTTTCCTGGCAGGAATTGTGCTTGCAGGTGAACTTGAAAAGCCAATGCTGTGTCCCATAAGGTCATTGCTTGTCTGCAGAGGGGATAGGAATATCTACCTCCCTGCTTGTTTATGTACCACATGACCGTAGTGTTGTCTGTCTATCAGTAACTGTCCTGGATGAAGCAGGTCCTTGAAAGCTGTCAGGGCATTTTGAACAGCTAGCATCTCTTTTTGACTGATGTGAAGATGCATCTGGTTTGCAGGCCATGTGCCCTGAATACATTTTCCTGCCATATGGGGCCCCCCCAGGCATAATCTGATGCATCTGTTTTCAGTGTCTGTCTGGCTGTGGGTAAACTGAATGGCAGACCCATGTTGTGGTGACAGGCTTCTGCCCACCATCGAAACTCCTGTTGTAGGCAGGGAATGAGTGCAATTACTGTCTCCAGGCTGTGGCAAAGCTGAGTCCAAACACTTTTCAGATACCATTGTAGTTTCCTCATATGCAGTCTGGCATATGGAATTAGTAGAATGCAGGATGCCATGAAACCCAAGGCCTGCAAGATTTTCCTTGCAGATAAGTGGGTTTTTGCTGCCAATTTCTTGAAGTAAGTTGTCTGTTGTTTTTGCTTGTCTGGAGTGAGATAAGCCATCTGGGCAGTTGTATTTAAGTTTGCACCCAGGAATATTATCTCTTGAGAGGGCACTAGTTTTGATTTATTTTCGTTTACTGTATACCCTAGGCCAATTAGTAATCTTTTTACAAATGCCAGATGCTTTAGAAGAGTGTGTTTGCTCTCTGCTTGAATTAGGCAGTCATTCAAGTAGGGATATATTTGAATTCCTTTTTGTCTGCAAAACGCAATTACTGGTGCGAGGCATTTTGTAAAGACCCTGGGCGCAGTAGATAAGCCAAAGGACAGTGCAGAGAATTGGTAATGCATTGAGCCAGCTATGAATTTGAGGTATCTAATGCAAGATTGTCTGATTGGGACATGCAGATATGCCTCTTTTAGGTCCAAAGTTACAAGCCAAGCCCTCTTGCCCAGCATGGGCAGTAGCTGCTGTAGAGTCAACATCTTGAATTTTGGAACTTCCAGAAACGTATTTAATATGGACAGGTCCAGAATTGGTCTCCAGGTTTTGTCCTTCCTGGGTACTAGGAAAAGTCTTGAGTAAAATCCTTGCCCCTGCTCTTGTTGTGGTACTTGCTGAATGGCCCTCATGTCCATGAGGGCTGTAATTTGCTTTTGTGCCTCTGCCCATTGATTGTGTGGAAGGTCTGGCATGCCCTTTGACCTTGGTAGAGTGTGAAAATGGAACCTGTAGCCTTGGGACACTATGTTCAGGACCCATTTGTCTTGGGTAACCATTTGCCAATTTGATGAAAAAAGTGTTAGTTTTCCCCCTAAGGGGGCTGTCAAAAGAAAACTGCTTGGAACTGGTAGAGGAAAGTCATTGAGACTGTTTCCTGTAAGGTTGTGATTTGTCTTCTCCGCTTTTGGAGGTAGGAGCACCCCATTGTTTAGGCCTGTATGAGCCTTGCGGCTGAGATCTGCCTCTGGGACGCCTGTATCTGTCTCTTTGTGGTCTATCTGAGACTGGAAAGGACCAGTTTTTAGAAAGCCAGTTCCTACTAAACCTGGGTGGCTGTACCTGTAAGAAATCCTCGACTGTCTGCATGGATTTTGCTCTATCCTCCATTTCTTTTTTTTTTTTCCAACACCTCTTTTGCTTTAGTACCAAAGTATCATGCTGTAATGGTGCATTTAATAATTTTGCTTTAACATGATCAGGCAGATTCTGTTCCTTTAACCAAGCATGCCTTCTAATAACAGAACCTGTAACAGCGGCCCTGCAAGAGGCCTCCAGTGAATCATAACCACATTGCAAAGTATGCTTTCCCACTTGTTCAGTTGCATGCAATAAATCCTGCAATTCCTTGTTCTCTGAACATTCAGTATTTGTCAACATTTTCTGTTTAAGTGATGACATTAAATATTGCTGATATTTAA
This sequence comes from Protopterus annectens, assembly GCF_019279795.1. Lineage (NCBI taxonomy): Eukaryota > Metazoa > Chordata > Ceratodontiformes > Protopteridae > Protopterus > Protopterus annectens. Next base: position 565,719,511 of record NC_056728.1, on the reverse strand, counting down.
GCATATGAAATTGACAATTTAAAGCCCTTACAGCCAGGGTGGCAGAAGTGTAAACTTTTTCCCCCATCTGTCTACAGCCCTAGAATCCCTATCAGAGGGGACAGGGTTTTTTTGCAGTGGAAGCTTTAACCCCCTTGGGACCCTGAGATATAGTTTCTGGGTCAGCAGCGGGGTTTTTATATAGGAATTTATGAGAATCCGAGACCCTGTAGTATCTGTCTGGCTTAGTAGGTGCAGGGGGTAAAGTGTCACGGGACAGACCGGACTCTGAAAATACATCTACAATGTCTAGAACAGATGGAATAGCAAGGGGTCTTTGCTGAGGAAGAAGCAGAAAGTCTCTGAGCTTTTTCTTAGATTCAGAATATTGGCTCTCCAAGTGGAAATGCTCCCTCATAGTATGCACTGTTTCCCCAAAAGAATAGTCCTCAGGAGGAGAGGCTGAAGGAATGGATTCTTCAGCATCAGAATCCTCATAGGGAATCATGGAGTAATCCTGTTAAGAAGGGGAATCAGAGGAAATAGATACCTGATCAGAAGAATCATACTCTGTCTCTTGCCTAGGCCTCTTATCAGGAGGGGGATGAGAGCCCCTGATCAAAGTAATTAGGTCTTCGGCCATTTTGAGAATCTGTTTTTTAGGCATGGAAGTCTGAGTAGGAGAATGCTGTACTTGTTTCTTTGTCTTTAGAGCTGCTTTAGTCTTTGAAGCTGAAGATGGCTTAATATATAGTTGTGTAGGTCTGAAGACACCCTCAGAAGCCGATGCCTGCTCAGCGGCTCCAGACCCATCTGAGGGAGTGATTTCTGAGTGTCCAATACCTTGAGTTTCCAGAGGCCCAGTCGGCTCCACGTGGGAGTCGGTAGCGGCCTGTGGCTCTGAGGTACCAGGGGCTGCGAAAGCGCCTCACTGAGAACCAGCGACTGGCCTAGTAGAGGTTTCGTAGTCGGATTTTGACCTTGGATGCCTATCCTTGTCCTTGCATTTTTTGTAAACTCTGGTTGTCGGCTGTTCCGACGGCATTATATAATTAAATCTTTGGCCAAAGTAATGAAATGCAAAATCGAACTGACGCTTGATAGTGCATTGGTTAAATTTAGCACAAAACCGACAGCTAGCAACATTGTGATCAGGGCCTAGGCAAGGAATACAGTAAGAGTGAAAATCCTTATGAGGTATTTGCTTCCCACAAGAAATACAATTGTTAACTTTTTCTGACATCGGTCTGGAGCAAGAAAAAAGTTTCCCCAACGGGGTACTTAGCTTTAATGAAGACTTTGGTTCTGAAATTCGGATTTGAAAATCTCATGAGTCGGCCGACCGGCACTTGTGAATTGCTTTTGCTTCGGGCACCATGCGGCAAGAAAGACTGAAGAAAATGGCATCGGCTGAATCTTTTATACCCCTGGTGCACTGATGTCAGGGAAGAGGCGACAGCAACCGACGCTGGACCTAGACTTTGGAATTCTGGCCGACTGAGGGTAGCCTGCCAGCAGGATAACCCAAGAGTAATGACTGCAAAAGTGAAACACGATGAACATCAACCTGATTTTTGCCTACCCAACAAAAGAACCTCCTCCATTTACTAGCATAAAGTTTCCTAGTAATGGGCTTATGGGAGGAAATCAAAATGTGTTGAACTGCTGGAGAAACATCGGGAAGCCTAGCTAAGACCGGAAGTGGAGAAACCAAGCTGTGAGCTTGAGAGTTTGAATGAAAGGCTGAAGATCCCCCGACTGATGCATCAAAAGATCTGGTACTGGGTCCAGGATCCAAGGCTCCCCCTGCAGGTGAGGCCAAAGGAATGGGAACCATTTCTAACAAGGTCAGTAAGGGGCAAGGAGGATTAACTTGCAATCCAACGACTGTGCTTTATGAAAAACCATGGGGATTAGGGGAAAAGGTGAAAAGGCATAAAAGCAGTCTCGGGGGCCAATCGTGAACAAGTGCGTCCCTGGGCGACTGTCCCGGCGGTGGGACTAGGGCAAAGTAGTTGCTGCATTTGTTAATGGGGGTGGCAAACAGATTGCAGCATGGTTGGCCCCATTTGTGAAAAATCAATTCCGCAACTTCCTGCTTCAGGGAACACTCATGGGGAATCACGATAGCCCGGCTGAGCTTGTCCACTATCACGATGGATTTCCCCGGGATGTGGGTTGCAACCAGCAAGCACTGGGAAGACATCGCCCATTGCCAAACTCGTAGAGCCTCTCAACACACGGGGTAAGACCTGGTTCCACCCTGTTTGTTGATGTACCATACTAACATATTGTCCGTCTGAATTGCTATAGTCCCTGCAGGTAGAGATTCCTGAATTGCTTGCAATGCCAGAAGCACCGCTCTCATCTCCAGGATATTGATGTGCAAGTGGTACTCTTGTTCCTGCCAAGTCCCTTGAACAGTCTGTCCGTGGTCACTGTGGCTACAGTTTGGGAGATTAGAAATGGCCTGCCTATTGTTACCATAGGTGAGTGACGCCACCATTCCAGATCCTTTTTGCAGGATTCCGTGATCAGAATCTGATGCGACATGGGTAAATCCTAGAATGACCATTGTGCATAGAGGAGCCACTGCAGAATTCTCATGTGGAAGCAAGCCATAGGGACCAGAGTGACTGCCGCTGCCACAGAACTCAAGACCTTGAGGACAAATCTTGCCTTGAATTCTCTTTTTTGTCAACAGCATTGCAACTTGGAGATGAATCGTTAATACTCTTTCTTAAGGCAGCTTTGCTATCATGGCCCTTGTGTCTAAATCTGCCCCTATAAAGGTAATGTATTGACAAGGCAGACTTTTCGTAGTTTATGGTGATCCCTAGTTGAGAACAAGAGAGAATTGTGGATTCCCTTGCCTTGACTAACTGATGCTTGGTGGTAGCAGTAAGGAGCCAGTCGTCTAGATATGGAAACACAAGGAATCCTAGATGCCTCAGGTGAGCCTTAATTACTGCCATGCATTTGGTGAACACCCTGGGGGCTGTGGTGAGACCAAAAGGCAGCGCTCTGAACTGATAGTGACTGGCTCCCAGCTGGAAGTGTAGATATCTCCTTGACCGTCTGTCCATCTTTATGCGGTAGTACACATCCTGGAGATCGATAGAGCACATCCAATTGTCCTGTCCCAGAAAGGGAAGAATGGACTGCAGTGCTACCATCCAGAACTTTGTTTTCTTGACTGATCTGTTCGGCCTGCTGAGATCCAATATGTGCCTCCAGTCCCCAGTTTTCTTTGGAACTAAAAAGAACCTTGAGTAAGTTTCCAGATCCGAATTGGTCTGTGGGGACTTCATGGATGACTCTTTCTTAGCAACCTTTGAACCTCTAGGTTTGCTTGATCCCAAAGGTTGTGTGGAACATCTGGGATATAGTGTTGTCTTTTTGGCAGGGGAAGTTGGGAGAAGGGGATATTGTAACCTCAGGATATTATCGACAGTACCCATGTATCTTCTGTGATTGTGTGCTAGGCTTTTGGGTACATGGATAACCCCCCCCCCCAACTGTCTCCAGAGTTGGACAATCGGGCCCTCCCTTCAGGAGCGCTGGAAGTGCCTACTAGAGAAGGTATCTCTGTCGCCCTGATTCTGTGGACCCACCTGCCGCAAGACCAGCATCTTCCATTATTCCCCCCCTCTGTCCCTGGGTGAAAAATCTCCATGTGTGTCAGGAGAAGCTCCCTGGGATTTCCGGAATCACATCTTTCCGGTATTCTTGCCCTTAGGATAAGGCCTAGATGGAGCAGAAAAACGTACTCCCATGACAGAGAGTTTTGCCATCCTGTTCACATCTGGCAAAAGTCTCTTTTACCTGCGACTCGAATAAGTACGAGCCGTCAAAGGGGAGATGGTAAGGGAAGACTTGAAGAGCTCCGCAAATTGACAAAGATGCATTCAGGAGTGTCTGCGTAAGGCCACCCCTGTGCCTGCCACCCTGTTTGCCTCATCAGCTGTGTAAGAAATTAGCCGCATGGAGAAGTTAACCACCGAAGCCAAGGTTCCAAGCTGAGAAGTAGCCTTGTCCGAGGTTCCTGCAGCTGTAGGATCCTGTAATGCATTTCCTAAATCTTCGAGGAGATCCCTTTGAAGCCTTGTAAAGTGGGACAAATAGTTCAGCGACCTGAGTGCAAAGGTCGCTGAATTAAACATACGCTTCCCGTATCAGTCCATCATACGAGACTCTTTATTCGGCAGATGGACAGATGAAGAAGTTTCTGCTAATTCCTTCTTGGTGGCTGCTGCCACCAAAGAATCAACGGGAACGGCTTTGGATAAGAAGGCTCTGTCTTTAGGGGCGGTTATGAATTTAATGGGCCCCCGCGGAACTGGTTCCATTTTGTCTGGAAAGCTCCACACCTTTCTACTCACAACGTGCAATAGTGGGTTGAAAGGAGATACCCAAGAAGTGGAGGGTCGGGAACCGAATGTATCCAGGTACACAATCATCTTGTAGAAGGGGCAAGGGTCTTCCAATCATCCCTCTGTCTAAGGATTTCTAAGATGTCTGAAAAAGAGATCTTCAGAGGGGGAACATGGGGACCCTTCTGAGTCATCCAAGTCTGTGTCTGATATCAAGGACTCAGGGGAGTCCACATGCTTCCTCTTGCAAGTCCTCTTCCGAGGGACCTCCTCTGAGGGATGCTCAGGGGAGGTTTCGGAAGAGGTGGGATCACCTAATGGGGCATCCTGGAGCATGGGTTCCCTATACTTGGGGCAGAGGGGCAGTTCAGAGGCGGACACTGGCACTGAAGGCAAAGGAGACAATGGAGCCGAGGGTGGAGCTGTCTCAGCAGACAGCACACCACTCATGACCTCAAATGCATCGCAATCCTGACCTGAAAGAGTCTCTGGCCCTGCAGAAACCAGATAGTACAGTTGGGTACACTTACCATAAATGTAGATGTTCGAGTGTATTCACTGCTGCAGTCACTACATTTGGGTAATCTGCTGGCAGGTTGCCCTCAGTCAGCCTGAATTCCAAAGTCTTGGGTCCTGCATCGGTTGCTGTCTCCTCTTTCATGACGTCAGGTCGTCAGGGGTATAAAACAGGCAGCAGACGCCATTTTCTTTAGTTTTTCCTGCCCTAGATGTCAGGTACCCACCAAATGGGTGGAAGAAATATATATAAATTATATATACATGCAACAAAATAAACTTTACCCTCATCTACAAGCAAATACACCACAAAGGCTGTAGAAAATAGTGAAGGAAAGAGAAACTCCAGAATAAAAGGGGGATGGCGGGCGGGTAACCTGGACTGCAACAGTGAATACTCGAACATCTACATGTATGGCAAGTGTACACAACTGTACTATGTTCTTCGTGTTTCACTGTTGCAGTCATTACATTTGGGTAGAATCGCAAAGCTATGGATGGGAGGCTGGAGCTAAACTGCATTAGGGGCACTATACGGCCCTGCAGAACTGCAGTGGCAAAGCCTGCCCTGGACTGAGAGTAGAGAGGCAAATGGTAATGCTTTGTAAAAGTGTGAACAGAACTCCAAGTAGCAGCCTCTAGAATGTCTTTGGTTGGTACCCCTGTGAGAAAAGCTGCTGATGTAGCTGCAGCCATGGTAGAATGAGACCTAATGCTCCTGGGCACCGGTTTACCATGGTGTAAGTAGCAGAAACTAATGCAGTGGCTTATCCACTTTGAAATAGTCTGCTTTGAAATGGCCTTTCCCTCTGATCCTGCAGCAAATGTCACTAGAAGCTGCTCAGTTTTTCTTAGAGCTTTAGTCCTGCTCAAGTAGAATCTTAGTTGTCTGTGTACGTCCAAGGAATGCAGAATCCACTCCTCCTTTTTCTGCGGATTTGGATAAAAAGTTGGCAGATGAATAGTTTGGTTAAGAGCCACAATGGAAACCATCTTAAGCATAAAGGAAGGATTGGTCCTGAGTGACACCCTGTCTGGGTAAAATATGATAAAAGGCTCCACAGCCATGAGGGCATGTAGCTCTGAAACCTTTCTTGCTGAAGTAATTACCAGGAGCAAAGCTGTTTTCCATGAAAAGAACTTTAGATCTGCAGTAGCAGCTGGTTCAAATGGAGGGAGGGTGACCTTTTCCAACACATAATTGAGGTCCCATGCAGGAATTGGTGATGATCTGGGAGGGATTAAATTTTTGGCCCCTCTAAGATACTGCTTTAGCAAAGGATGAGAAAAGATTGGTGGCTCTGTGTTGTAATGAGCATAGATGGCAGAGGCATGGATTTTTATTGATGAAAAAGATAGGACTTTGTCAAGCATCTCAGTCAAGTATTGTAAAATCTGAAAAATATTTGGCTCTGCTGTGTCAGTTCCTTGTGCTTGGTTCCAAGTACAGAATATCTTCCATTTATCAGCATAAGATTTTCTAGTACTAGGCCTTCTGGCTTCCAAAATGACATCCATCGCAGATTTACTGAGAGGTGTTGTTTGAATAACTACATGATCAGCCATGCTGCCAGGTTCAGTGTTTGGAGCTGATTGTGCAGGATCTGATTGTTTTGCTGAGACAGTAAGTGAGGTATTTGAGGCAAGTACCAAGTGGGGATTGAGACATATTCCTTAGGATTGGGTACCAGTATTGGCGGGACCAGTCCGGGGCAATTAGTATAATCTTTGGCTTTTCTTGTCTGACCTTTAGTAGAACCTCGGGAAGAAGAGGCAGAGGAGGAAAGGTGTAAACCGATAGTTTTTTCCCAACTGAAGAATAGGGCATCCACTTTCCATGCTAGTCTGTGATACGTCCTTGTGCAGAATTTATCCAATTGATAATTCCGTGGAGAGGCAAATAGGTCTATGTCCAGACTCCCCCATTTCTTTGTTATCATGCTGAAGACTTGAGGATCTAGCTTCCACTCGTGAGGGTCCATAAGGTTTCTGCTCAAGTCATCTGCCAGAGTATTTTGTTTTCCTGGCAGGAATTGAGCTTGAAGATGCACTTGGTAAGTGAAGGCTGTGTCCCACAGTGCCATGGCTAGTCTGCAAAGGGGGTATGAGTGCGTGCCCCCCTGCTTGTTTATGTACCACAAAACCGTGGTGTTTATCAGTAGTTGTCCTGGATGAAGTACGTCCTTGAAGGCTGTCAGGGCATTTTGAACAGCTAACATCTCTTTTTGGTTGATATGCAGATGCATTTGTTTTGGGGTCCAAATGCCCTGAATGCATCTTACCGCCAGGTGGGCCCCCATACATAGTCTGATGCATCTGTTGTCAAGGTTTGGCAGGCAGGCAGTACCGTGAAAGCTCGTCCCATGTTTTGGTGACATGCCTTTGCCCACCAAAGAAACCCCTGTTGTAGGCAGGGAATGAGAGGAATCATTGTTTCCAGACTGTGACAATGTTGACTCCATAAACTTTTTATGTACCACTGTAGTCTCTTCATATGCAGTCTTGCATATGGAATCAGTAGAATGCAGGATGACATGAACCCCAAAGCCTGCTGAGTTTGTCTTGCAGATAACTGGGTTTTTGTTGCCATCTGTTTGAAGTAAGCAGTCAGTTGCCTTTGTCTGGCATGAGGAAAGCCATCTGGGCAGTTGTATTCAAGCTTGAACCCAGGAATGTTATCTTTTGAGAAGGTACCAGTTGTGATTTATTTTTGTTTATTGTATACCCTAGGCATGTTAGAAGCCTTTTCACAAATGCCAGATGCTGAAGAAGAATGTCCTTGTTCTCTGCTTGAATGAGACAGTTGTCCAAGTAAGACAGATTTGTATATTTCTTTGTCTGCAAAATGCAATTACTGGTGCCATGCACTTTGTAAAGACCCTGGGCGCAATAGACAAGCCAAAGGGCAGTGCAGAGAATTGGTAATGCATAAAGCCAGCCTTTAAACGGAGGTATCTTCTGCACAATTCCCTTATTTGGATATGTAGGTATGCCTCAAGTCTAATGTCACCAGCCAAGCATTCTTGCCCAGCATGGGCAGAAGCTGCTGCAAAGTTAGCATTTTGAATTTTGGAATGTCCAGAAATGTGTTCAAAATTGATAAATCCAGTATTGGGCGCCAGGCCTTGTCTTTTCTGGGTACCAAGAACAGTGTGGAATAAAACCCTTGTCCTTTTTCCTGTTCTGGCACTGGCTGAGTAGCCCACATATCCATGAGGGAAGTAACTTGTTTCTGTGCCTCTGCCCATTGATTTTTTTGGCAGATCTGGCCAACTGTTTGCAATTGGCAGAGTGTGGAAGTGGAATCTGTATCCCTGAGAAACTATGTTTAACACCCACTTGCCAATTTTGAGCATAAAGTGCTAATTTTCCCCCAAGGGTGCTGCCAAAAGATAAGTGCTTGGTGATGGCAGAGGGAAGTCATTGAGACTGTTTACTGTAGGGTTGCGCTTTATTTCCTCCAGATTTGGAGGTAGAAGCACCCCACTGCTTTGACCTGTAAGAATCCTGTGACTGGTATCTAGAGAACCTTTAGGGCGCCTGGATTTGCCTCGTGGAGCTCTGTCGGACACAGGAAAGGACCATTTTTTTGTAGGCCAGTCTCTACTGAATCTTGGTGGCTGCACTATTAAGAAGTCTTTTACAGTTTGCATAGACTTAGCTTTGTCTTCCATTTTCTTTAAAACCTCTTCTGCCTTAATACCAAACAGAGTATCATGCTGTAAAGGTGCATCCAGCAATTTAGCTTTCACATGATCAGGCAAATTTTGCTCTTTTAGCCAGGCATGCCTCCTAATCACAGATCCAGTAACTGCGGCCCTGCAGGAGGCCTCTAAGGAATCAAAACCACCTTGCAAAGTATGCTTTCCAACTTGTTCTGCTGCATGCATTAATTCCTGCAATTCTTTATTTTCTGCAGATTCAGAAATCAACATAATATTCTGTTTCAGTAATCCCATAACATGTTGTTGATACTTGAGCATATGAAAGGCAGTTTAAGTCCCTAATTGCCAAGGTTGCAGATGTATAAACCTTCTTTCCCCATCTATCCAGTGCCCTGTCAGAGGGGGTAGGATTTTTTGCTGTTGAGGCCTTAACACCTTTAGGACCCTGTGAAATAGTTTCAGGGTCAGCAGCAGGGTTTCTAAATAAAAAAAGTACAGTTTTGTACCTACCATAAATGTAGATGTTCGAGGATCCACATTGCTGCAGTCATAACCTGTGGGTAGTCCGCTATCCTCGGTCGGCCCGAATACCAAAGAGTTAGGCTGGCGTCAGTCATGGTCGCCCAGAGCTGACGTCAGCACGCAGTAGTACTTAAGCGCATGACCGACGCCATATCCTCAGTCTTTCTTGCCCCAGATGTCAGAAGGCCTAAAAAGGAAAGGCCATAGCCAAAAAAGTAAATACCCAACCACCACCATTGAGAAAAATAATAAGTATCCCAAAAGAAACACAGCAACCCCAAACAATAGAGGGGAAGGAGGGAGGGAAAATTGGACTGCAGCAATGTGGAACCTCGAACATCTACATTTATGGTAGGTACAAAACTGTACTATGTTCTTCGTCTCACATTGCTGCAGTCATAACCTGTGGGTAGAATCCCAAAGCAAAGGTAAGGGGAGGCTGGCAAACTAAAAAGCATTAGGAGCTGCTAACATGCCCTGTAAAACTGCAGTGGCAAACCCAGCCCTAGACTTGGAATAAAGAGGGAGATGGTAATGCTTAGTAAAAGTGTGCACTGAACTCCAAGTAGCTGCCTCCAAAATATCCTTAGTAGCTACCCCCCTCAAAAAGGCAGTAGATGTGGCAGTAGCCCTAATGGAATGAGGTCTGATCCCAGCAGGAACATCCTTCCCATGATGAGAATAACAAAAAGCAATACAATGGCCAATCCACTTAGAAATAGTTTGCTTTGAAACAGCTTTCCCTTGTGAACCCAAAGCAAAAGAAATAAATAACTGTTGAGTCTGCCTGAACTCTTTAGTTCTGCTCAAATAATAGCGTAACTGCCTGTGAATATCCAAAGAATGCAATACTTTTTCCCCCTTATTTTGGGGATCAGCATAAAAAGTAGGCAAATGAATAGACTGGTTTAAGGCCACATTAGAAATCACTTTAGGCATAAAAGTAGGGTTAGTACGCAAAGACACCCTATCCTTATGGAATATCAGGAAGGGTTCAACTGCCATGAGTGCCTGCAATTCAGATACCATCCTAGCAGAAGTAATGGCCAACAAAAAAGCAGTCTTCCAAGACAAAAACTTCAACTCAGACATAGCTGCAGGTTCAAAAGGAGGTAAAGTAAGCTTCTCCAACACAAAATTGAGATCCCAGGAAGGAGTAGGAGCTCTACGTGGGGGTCTTATATTTTTCGCCCCTCTAAGAAATTGCTTAAACAAAGGGTGAGAAAATAAAGGAGGGTCACAATCATAGTGAGCAGAAATGGCTGCAGCATGAACTTTCACAGAGGAAAAAGACAAACCCTTGTCAAGTAATTCAGTAAAGTACTGTAGTGTAAAACTCAAATTAGGCACTGAGACATCAAAGCCCTTTGCTGTGCTCCAAAGAAAAAATCTCCTCCATTTATCAGCATAAACTTTTCTAGTACTAGGCCGCCTGGCTTCAAAAAATGACATTTAAAACCTGTTGAGGAAGCTGAGACCCCCCAGGCTCTAAAACAAAATACGCCAGGCTGTTAGATGCACGGACTGTACCCTGACATTGAGAAAATGATTGCTTGACTGGGACAACAAGTGAGGAATCTGTGGCAAAGGCCAAGGAGGCTCCTGAACTAAACTCCTCAGCAGAGGATACCAGTGCTGACGTGGCCAATCTGGTGCTATTAAAATCATGCAAGGCTTGTCCCGCCTGACTTTCAAGAGTACCTTGGGCAGGAGAGGCAGGGGAGGAAAAGCATAGACATGAAGGTTGTTCCAACTGAAAGATAGAGCATCCACTTTCTAAGCTTTTGGGTGAAACATCTTTGTGCAAAATTTTGGCAGTTGGAAATTTAGTGGAGAAGCGAACAGATCTATGTCTGGAGTTCCCCAAGCCACTGTCAACTGTTGGAATACGTGAGGATCCAATTTCCACTCGTGAGGATCCACAATTTGTCTGCTCAAAATATCTGCTAGGGAGTTCTGTGCTCCTGGCAGAAACCGTGCTTGAAGATTGATGTGCAAACTCAGAGCAGTCTCCTACAATATCATTGCTTGCCTGCAAAGAGGGTAAGAATGGGTTCCCCCCTGCTTGTTGATGTACCACATGACAGTTGTGTTGTCTGTTTGAATCAACACCTGTCCTGGTTGAAGTAGGTCCTTGAAGGCCATCAGGGCAAATTGGACTGCTAACATCTCCTTCATGTTGATATGCAAATGCTGTAGTCTGGGAGGCCACGTGTCTTGAATCCATTTCCCATTGAAGTGTGCTCCCCAAGCCAAGTCTGAGGCATCCGTTGTTACAATCTGACTCGCCTCCAGTCAGGTCACAGAGAGTCCCTTGTTTAGGTGACATTCCTGAGCCCACCACAAGAATTCCTTCTGGATGCAAGGTATTATCCGAATGACAGTGTCCAAATCGTGGCAGTGTTGAGTCCATACACTTTTGAGATACCATTGTAGCTTCCTCATATGCAGTTTGGCATTGGGAAGTACTAGAATGCAAAATGCCATGAACCCCAAGGCTTGAAGGACTGTCCTTGCAGTCAGCCTGGACTGTACTGATAACTGCTGGAAATATAGGTGAAGAGTTCTTTGTTTGTCTGGGGTCAGAAAAGCCATCTGAGAAGCTGTATTCAGTCTCACACCCAGAAAGCACATGTACTGAGAGGGTACTAGACTGGACTTTATTTCGTTCACAGAATACTATAGGCACCTTAAAACTGCCATTACATACTGTAGATGTTGAAGTAACTTGTCTTTGTCTTGAGCAAGAATCAGGCAATCGTCCAGATAAGGATAATTTTGAATTCCCCTTTGTCTGAAGAAAGCTATTACAGGAGCCAGAACTTTTGTGAACACCCTGGGCGCAGTAGATAAACCAAAGGGCAATGCAGAGAACTGATAATGAGAAGTACCAGCCCGAAATCGCAGGAATCTCCTGCAGCTGGGCCTGATGGGAATGTGAAGATAGGCCTCTGAGATCCAGGGTTACCATCCAATGATCTTTGCCTAGCATAGGTAGAAGTTGTTGTAATGTTAACATCTTGAACTTTGGAATGTCTAGGTAGGTATTGAGAATGGACAAATCCAGAATTGGCCTCCAAGTGTTTCCTTTCTTTGGCACTAGAAAAAGATGGGAGTAAAACCCTAGGCCTACTTATGACGGAGGTACCACCCGGATGGCCCCCTTCTGAAAAAGCAAGGAAATTTGCTTCTGAGCCTCCAGCCTTTGCTCTGGATGCACATCCGGCATGCCTTTGAAAGGGGGAAAAGTGTGAAAATAAAACTTGTAACCTCGATTTATTATTTCCAGCACCCATTTGTCCTGGGTGACCAAATGCCAGTTTTGTTTGAAAAGAGCCAACTTTCCTCCTAGAGGAGCTGCCAGAAAAGAAGGATCTGGCAGCTGAAAATACAGGTCATTGGGTCTGTTTACGAAAAGGCTGACCCCTGCCCTCACCAGAAGACTGTGCAGGAGAACTCCAAGTCCTAGGTCTGAAAGAACCCTGAGCGTGAGCCCTGCCTCTACCACGTCTAGACCTGCCTTTAGACTGATAATCTGAAGTAGGGTAGGACCATCCTCTAGCAGGCCAATTCCTGCTAAACTTAGGGGGCTGCACCTGCAAAAATTCCTTGACCGTCTGCATAGACTTAGCCTTATCTTCCATCTTTTTCAAAACTGACTCCACAGGAGAACCAAAAAGAACTTCTGATTGCAGAGGAGCATCCAAAATCCGAGCTTTAACATGCTCTGACAAATTTTGATCCTTAAGCCAGGCATGTCTACGAATAACTGAACCAGTAGCAGCCACCCTGGATGAAGCCTGAAGGGCATCGAAACCACACTGTAGAGAATGTTTCCCAACCTGATCCGATGCATGAACCAACTCCTGCAATTCTTTACACTCTATACCCTCGGATAAAGCATCCACCTTAGATTTCAATTGGCCTAACAAAAAATTCTGATACTTCAGCATATGAAACTGGCAATTTAAAGCCCGCATAGCATACGAGAAGAGGTGTACACTTTTTTCCCCCACCTATCCAATGCTCTAGAATCTCTATCCAAAGGAACTGGATTCTTAACCACAGAAGCCCTGACACCCTTCGGCCCTTGAATAATAGTTTCCGGGTCAGCTCTAGGACTCTTATACAAATATTTATGTGCTTCTGGAACTCTGTAATATCTGTCAGGCTTGACAGGGGCAGGGGGTAAAGAATCAGGATTAAGAGAAGCTTCTGAAAAAACATCCTGAACTACATCTAAGACAGGGGGAATAGCCAAGGGCCTATGTTGTGGCAAAAACAAAAATTCCCTAAGCCTTTTTCGAGAATCTGAAAAATCCTGACCTTCCCACTTGAAATGTTCCCTCATGGAATGTAAAGTTTCAGAAAAGGAAAAATCCTCTGGAGGAGAAGCAGAAGGACAGGAATCCTCTGCATCCGAATCTGAATAAGGAGGGAAATCCCGAATATCCTCAGCTGAAGACTCAGAGTAATCTGAAGAATGCTCCATTCCCTCTAAATCTGTCTCCACCCTAGTCCTCTTCTCTGGGGGGGGGGGGCATAGAACCCCTGATCAAAGTAATCAAATCCTCTGCCATTTTCAACATATGTTTTTTAGGAACAAAAGCTGAAGAACTAGGGCTATGGCCAGTACCTGTAAGACCAGGTTTTGCCTTAGCATGGCCTTTAGCCACTGAGGTAGAAGGCCTAATAACCTTTTGTAAGGATGGAACTACAGAAACCTGAGAGGCACCCTCGGCCTGGCCTAACTCCTGAGAGGCCAACTCCTGCAAAAGTAAAGGTTCCCCCTGGGATTCAGCCGAGACCTCGGCCGGATCCACAGATTCAACCGAAGGTTCCATAGAACCGGCGTCCGCAACGGACGACTCATCCGGTTTAGACCTTAAAGATTTATCTTTATGCTTTTTGGCGGTAGCGGGCGTCGGAGGATCCGACGGCATGTTATAATTACACCGCTTACCGAAAACAAGCCTGGCACAGTCTAATCTTCATTTAATGGCGCTTATTAAATCTAGCGCCAGCGACACCCGACTACGTCGCGTTCAGGCCCCAAGCAAGGAATACAGAGAGAATGATAGTCCCTATGAGGTATCTGTTTCCCACAAGAAATACAATTATTAACTTTTTCTGACATCCGGATTAACTGAGGCAAGAAAAACAAAATATTCCCCACGGGTACTTAGCCCAACTTGGCCGGTCTGAAACTTCGATAATTGAAAATTTCAGAGCGCGGAACGGCACTTGCAAACGCTGCTTCTGCTTCGGACCACGCGGCAAGAAAGACTGAGGATATGGCGTCGGTCATGCGCTTAAGTACTACTGCGTGCTGACGTCAGCTCTGGGCGACCATGACCGACGCCAGCCTAACTCTTTGGTATTCGGGCCGACCGAGGACAGCGGACTACCCACAGGTTATGACTGCAGCAATGTGAGACGAAGAACATCTGAGAGTCAGGAACCCTGTAATGTCTGTCTGGCTTGCTAAGAGCCAGAGGTAAGGAGTCTGGGGTCAAGCTTGACTCCGAAAACACATCATCCACAATGTCTAAAACAGGAGGTATGGCTAAAGGCCTATTGCTGAGGGTGAAGGAAATCCCTAAGCCTCTTTTTTGATTCTGAGAAATCTTGACTCTCCCAGTGAAAATGCTCCATCAAAGTAAGCAAGGTTTCTCCAAAGGAATAATCTTCAGGAGGAGATGCAGATGGAACAGATTCCCCTGCATCAGAATCCTCATAGGGTGGTACAGATAATTCCTGATCAGAAGAGGAAGAAGAAGAAATAGAAAGCTGATCTGAAGATTCATAATCAGTGTCTTGCCTAGGCCTCTTATCAGGAGGGGATTGGGAACCCCTGATCAAGGTAATTAGGTCTTCAGCCATTTTGATCATCTGCTTTTTGGGCATAGAGGCCAGTGCACGTGACTCATGAGTCAGCTTTTTAGCTTTAGAAGTTGCTTTTGTCTTTGATTTTGAAGCTGGTGTCAGTTTTATATAAAAATGCTGTGGCCTGAATACACCCTCAGAAGCCGATGCCTACTCAGCGGCTCCAGACCCATCAGAGGGAGAGACATCCAGGGGTACAATACTTTGAGAATCGCGCGGTGTGCTGGACTCCACATAGGTTTCGGTAGAGGCCTACGACTCGAAAGTAGCAGGTATCAGGGGCTGCAAAAGCACCTCAGTGAGTACCGGCAAACCGGCAACTGGCTTAGGAGAAGCTTCGTCAGTTTTGGACCTCGAAGGTCTGTCTCTGTCCTTTTCTTTGCGTTTTTTGTGTACTCCGGTAGTCAGATTGCTATCCGACGAAATTTCAAGTTAGTTAAATCAGTTTCCAAAATATTTTGAAGCAAAAATATACCAACTCGTAATAGTGCGTTGGTTAAATCTTGCACAAAACCGACAGCTAGGCACGTTATGATCAGGGCCTAGGCAAGGAATACAGTATAAATGGAAATCCTTATGAGGCATTTGCTTCCCACAAGTAATGCAATTATTAACTTTTACTGACATCGGTATGGAGCAAGAAAAAGTTTCCCCAACAGGGTACTTAGCCTTAGTGAAGACTTTGGTTTTGAAACTCGAATTAGAAAATCTCAGGAGTCGGCCGACCGGCACTTGGGAACTGCTTCTGCTTTGGGCACCGCGCGGCAAGAATGACTGAAGAAAATGGCGTTGGCTGCCTGTTTTATACCCCTAATGATCTGATGTCCTGGAAGAGGAGACAGCAACCGACGCAGGACCCAAGACTTTGGAATTCAGGCCGACTGAGGGCAACCTGCCAGCAGATTACCCAAATGTAATGACTGCAACAGTGAAACACAAAGAACATACTTCTTCCGAATCGAGGGCAATGGCTCCAAGGCAGATGTAGGAGCTAAGCTGACCTACGCCGAAGCTCTGAGAGGGAAAGTAGGGTCAGACAAGGGTCCGATACCACTCTCCCCTTGGCACTGATGAGGAAGCGTTGGCTCCCAGATCCCTTGATAGAAGGGGGTACCGAGAAGATTGGAGTGGTAGTCGGAACCAAAAGATAGGAGGTTAATGGAACCGATGGTTCCACCACTACGACTTCCATACACTCTGGCTCCCAGCTCAGAGGAGTCGGAGGAGGAATTGAGACAGGTGTTGGTTGAGATGGGCCCGAACATATTTTAGCTAATGCTGGTGTCCTAAGAAGCCTCTTCACCACGCACTCCACATCATGATCATCCGTGAGGCTCCGGGATGATCGAGAGGAATGAGTTGAAGACCAGTGACTGTCTGCCACAGACTGTAATAAGGGAGATTGTGGAGCAGACCGCACCGGTTCCAAGGCAGGAGACCTGGATCATTTATGAGATCTTACTGGCTCCATAACCACAGATGGAGCCATAGGTGAGAGTGTCTCGTCAGAACAGACAGTCTGGTCCAACCTAGCTTGTAACTTATCCTTCTCTTTAGACGGATCCAAAATCGGAGCCAAAGAGGATGAAGGCTTGGGTTTTTCCATTTTTTTTTGCTGGCCAAATCCCCTCCATAGCAGCATTAAAGGGGCCCTTCATTAATCCTCGTAAGATTAACTTGTTCCTTCTTTCCTGCAGGACTTGTGAACTAAATGCAAGGCAAATAGAACATGAATCCTGCAGGTAAACAGGCCCTAAACAATAAACACAACTCATGTGGCCGTCCGTATGGAACATCTTTTGACAGCACGAATCGCACTTTTTGAAACCCGAAGGTTTAGATTCCTTGCAGTATCTTTCGACATAATGTCGAACAGCACTATCTAAAGCTAGACAAAGAAGAAAGCACACTACTAATAAAATAACTATGCCAAAATAGACAAAAAAAATCTTTTTTTTTTTTTTTTTTTTATTATTATTACACAGACAGGAAGAAGAGAAGGAGGGAGAGCCTCTAAGTTAAAAAACGAACTCCCCACCTAAGGAGAGCCTCTAACTTGAATGGCAACTACTTAAAGGAAGGCAAGAAAAAAGAAGAAGCCTCTATGTTAAACGGGTTTAGAAGAGGGGAAAGGGCCAGAGAGAAAAACGGTTAGTCCACACAAAAGCAAATCACTCGGACGGGATAGGGAAAGGTAGACATACGAAGGACAACTACTGTTAACAAGTTAGATAAGATAAACGAGAAATTTTCTTCAAAAATATAAGAAAAAAAAACATTTAGCCTGAGCCAGTAGCCGCAATCTTGACGCTGCTAGCGACAAACGAGATCTGGGTAACTACCGCTAGGTATGCTGGGATAGGGGGCTAGCCTCAAGCCAGTAAAAGCTCTCAAGCTACAATATACAGCCGAGTCAGAGTAGAGGGTTGGCTCCGAACCCAAACAGCAAGAACAAAGGAGAGATATGGACAACATAACATTATAGGATTTAGTACCTTATACAGCCTGCAGGCTTCTTAGGTGCAGGAAGCTGTGAATCTGGGGAAGCACAAGGTAACTTAAAAGCATCCCCATAAGGCTCCTAGTACTAGAAGAATAGCTAGAAGATTGGGAGACTCCAGATTTAAAAAGTCTCATTTCTTTTCTGTGTCTCCAATACCCTTCCCATTTAAAGAATTATTTCATTTTACTAACTGCATCAGAAAGAATTGTATTTGATTCATATTAATAAGAGGTAAGTGGAGGGCTTAAAGGCATAATCCAGACCTCCTTCAATGCATAGAGGATCTCCTTTTCTTCCTTTTAGCATGCAAATACACGGGGGTTGAACAGCAGAACTTCTTGTAAAGCCTGAGAGAGACCCTTGGCAAAATTATACCAGTCCTCTAGAGAATACATCAAACTGGAAGGAGAGAGGTGATGCTTAGTTTTTTTAGGTCTTTTTCTTGGGGTATCAAGTCTGAGAGTTTTGGCAAATCAAATGTCCAGACCTGTATGAGCGATCCCCACCACCTCTTCTCTTACCAGAATGTGATGAACACCATCTTCTCATTCAGTCAGAACAAAGTGGGGCTCTCCTTTCTCAGTTGGAACCAGAAGTCCAATTTGACCAGATGTGAGGATAACCTGAGCCTTAGCAGCTTTCCATGAAGCCTCGCCAAATGAACTAGGAAGATCAGACTGACGGCCTGAAGACTCCAAAACTATCACAGTGGAACTGTTTACCTAAGACTACTGAAAAGAGGTGGACATCTGTGTCTCTAACAACCTCTTAAAACTTTACTCTTACTCTCTGACTGAAGGAGAACATCTAAAAAAGTGGAATAGTTATCCATGGATGTTTGTGCAAAGACCTTTTGACCTCACTTCCCAAGAAAAAGTTTAAGACCATTATGCCTACTATAACTTATTCTGGGAGTGAAACACAAATGTTAGAGGACTTGATGATATGAATTTCACTAAGGCAGAATGCAAGGTTAGGCAGATACCTTGCAAGGATCCTGACATCACACAAGCATTTCATCTTTCTAACAGACATAAGACTGCACTAAAATACACAATACAGAAACGGTAAGGAAGGTTCCCAATGGGGTCCCTATCTTTTCACAAAAATTTACCTGCAAGACAACTGCTGACACTGAAGATGCTGAGGAAATTAAACATCTTACTACAAGTGGATCAACAGCAAGAAAGTTCGGAAATTTAGTGCCTGTACTCCTTTTTATATCAGTAGGCTCTCTTGGTTAAGTGAATGTACCAGTGCATAAGAAAGACACCCAAAAGCCTTAGTACACTGGTTGGATAGCAAACACCCTTAAGCAGGACATTTCTCATACAACTTTATGCTACTACAACAGTGATCCAATGATGAGCATTATCACTATCTCCACAACTAGTGTGTGTGTGTAAAAACTACTATAAATGTAACATGCCAACTAATATCTACTGTAATCCTTTAAACACCAGAATGAGTAAGTCATTCCTCAGCAAACAAGTGCAACCTCTGAACTGAGGTAGTTTAAGGCTGACATCCAATGCAGACTACTTGAGTTCATAGATATTTACTAGGCAACTGATCTGTAAATATCTTAAGAATTTTGTCATTATACAATAGCCTGAGGTCACTACATCCTACCTTGATACTGCAGAAGCTCTGTTACAATACCCTACTCATACAAGTTGCCTGAGAATTTTGTCATTGTACGATGTAAGCACATTTAACAGGAAGAACCTTCCTGTGCATTAACTTGAATAAGTCAAATTCATACTTGCTCTGTGACTGAAAGTCTCTCTGAAATAGTCTGTGCACTAAGGACCTCTTACTAAGTTGGCCAATGTCCCATTTTTCTTGACCAGTAGACTATACTGCATATGGTAGTTGTTTAGCCTCAGAAAATGACAGAAAACCAGTTTTATTTTGTATCTCTGTTAATTGCTTTCCACTGGCTATAAACGAATTGCTCTGTTATAATCTGACCTGAGGGTGGAAAGCCTTCTACCCTACCTACCCACCCCCTCCTCTTACTCTATTTCCTACAAACACATTTCACTTATGACATTTCAAAATCCTTCTCAAATGACCTTAATACTTCCATACATACTTGCGTTTCTCGTTTCCTACTTCCCTATCTCCATTTAAATTTTAGCCACATTCCCAACTATCTTTCTCCCTCCCATACTGCTTTACACTAGATCCATTCATAATCACAACCATTCCTAGTAGTACCTACCTACTCCACTCTACCTTCTTTTTTTCCCAAATAAACTCTCATTTCTTCTCATTTTGACTACTACACTATTCTCTAGCCTTTCATACCCCTCTATTCCTTACCTTCCAGAGAAGATACCAGGGCAACTTAACTTTTTTTTATATATAAAATACTTCTCTCCTTACATATCCTCGACCCCCTTTCAGAATCCAACACTGACTCTTCATACTGTCTTGCAATTTTTCGTTTCCTTATTCATTGCTTCTTCCCCACTACCCAACAGCTGTACTTTATTATGCTACTCTTCAGCTTACCTTCTATTCTCCTGCTGTGTCATTTTTCATCCTACCATGACTCAAAAATCTATCTCAACATCTCTCCAACACACACTCTCAACCACCTATCTGTACTTTCTCTTTACACTCTCCACACATTGCACCAAACCTATTTAATAATGCCCCTCACCTTTACTCCAAATATATACTGATCAACTCCAGTTCAGCTCAAACCAAAACAAAATTAAGTGCAAGAATCCTCTCCAAAAAACAAGTACACAATTCCCCAATATACTAAAATCCTTCTAGGAAGAGATATAAACTAAATCTGACCCCACCTATCACAATGAACACAAAGAATTCCTCTCACATAGTTCTCTAAACCAATGGCAGTCAATCCCCAACCCTGGTGATCTAATTTTGGCTGCAATAAAATGTTAGAATCATAAGAAATGAAACTGCTGAACTACATGCCTGGATTACCCAACATTAAAGCCTGAAGTTCTTGGTGGGTGGCCACAGTGGTGCAGTGGTTAGCATTGCCGCCTCACAGCAAGAAGTTCTCCGGTTCGATTCTCAGCTGGGGTGCCTTCTGTGCGGAGTCTGCATGTCCTCTCTTTGGTCACGTGGGTTTCCTCCGGGTGCTCCGGTTTCCTCCCACATCCCAAAGACATGCTGTATGTGGATTGGACACACTAAATTTGGCCCTAGGTGTGAGTGCGTGTGTGCCTTCTGTGGAAGGTTGGGCGCCGGGGCTGGCAACTCAACACCGTAAAACTCCACCGCCAATCATGAGCGGACAGGTGATCCGCTGTGGCGACCCCTAACTGGGAAAAGCCGAAAGAAGAAGAAAGCCTGAATTTCTTGGTGTAACTGAAACTTGGCTTAAACCCAGCATAAAAGACTCCAAAGTTACACCTAATGACTATAATATCACCTGTAATAATGACCATATAACGAGGAAAGGTGATGGTATTGTTTTAGTATTTCCAAACACCTACCACATTTCCCTTACAGCAAACCAATACCAAAATTCAGTTAAACAGATATTACTGCTTTCCTCAAAACAAACAATTATAAAGAAATATATACTACTGTCCTTTACATCTCTCCTAGTGACAACACAGCTGTACTGAAGATATACTTCACTGAATAATCATAACATTTCCACAAAAAAAAAATACTATGTGATGTGGATGTCAACTGGTTGGACAAACTCCCCTACATCTACCATGAACTTGTATGATTTCACATAGATAATTAGTAGCCCCACACATTATAGCAAGACATGAAATTCCCTATTACCCTGGATCCTAGTATCAGACTTCAGCAAATACACCACCAAAGGTATAATGTCAGACTCTCTTCAGTGATTATTTCCTAATCTATGCAATCAGACATCTATTGCATCCAGTTAAACAGCATATTTATAAAACAACAAGCAACATTATCCAAGTTTAATCCAGAAATGTTTATTTCTACACTAGCTATTAACTAGAACTTCCTAAAAATCCTCTCCTTAGATGATGCTGTAAATGAATTCAATACTACTTTTCTAAATATCCTAAATAGCCTTGCAACTCCTAAAAACGAGACAGCAAACAAATAATGCAATTTTGGCTATCCAAAAAGAGTAGGATGCTAATGGAGGACAGAGAAAAAGCATGGAAAGAAGGTCAAAATACAAAATACCTATACATCCTGAAAACTTCTAGTACTAAAAAGTAAATAAATGAAGACAAAAAACTATACTATAAGAAATTTCAAAATGCTAAAAACACCCCTAAAATTGTGGCTATCTATTAAAGAAATCTTACATCCCAGCCAAAAATTCAACCAAAACCCCTTCTCCTCATCACTCACCACTCAATTCAACCCAAATCCCTTCTCATCACTCACCATTCAAAAAGTACAGTTGTGTACACTTACCATAAATGTAGATGTTAGAGTGTATTCACTGTTGCAGTCATCACACTTGGGTTGATTCCTAAAGCTGAAGAAAAGGGTGGAGGGCAGTCAAAAAGACTGGGGGCTGGCTAGGATGCCCTGCAAGACTGCGGTTGCAAAGCCAGCCCTGGATTTGGAGAAGATAGGCAGGTGGTAATGTTTGGTGAAGGTATGAACAGAACTCCATGTTGCAGCCTCCATGATGTCCCTAGTAGGGACCCCTCTGAGAAAAGCTGCAGAGGTGGAGGTTGCCCTAGTGGAATGCATCTTGACCCCCTTAAGGGGTGGTTTCCCATGGTATTTGTAGCAGAAATGGATAGTGTGCTATTCATTTGGAGACTGTTTGAATATGGCCTTGCCCTCTGGTCCCTGCTGCAAAGCTGACTAGCAATTGGTCAGTTTTCCTAAAAGATTTAGTCCTCTCCAGGTAGAATCTGAGCTGTCTGTGCACATCTAGAGAATGCAGAATCCTTTCCCCCTTGTTTTGTGGGTTAGGGAAAAAGGTGGGCAAATGAATAGATTAGTTCAGAGCCACACTGGACACCACATTAGGCATGAAGGATGGGTTAGTCCTGAGGGAGACCCTGTCAGCATGGAAAATGGGCTCTACAGCCATGAGTGCTTGTAGCTCTGAAACTCTTCCAGCTGAAGTGATGGCAAGAAGCAAGACTGTTTTCCACGAGAGGAATTTTAACTCTGCTGAAGCAGCATGGTCAAACGGGGTTAGTGTGAGCTTTTCCATCACAAACTTAAGGTCCCAAGCTGGGGTAGGAGCTCTTCTAGGTGGCCTTAAATTGTTAGCCCCTCTTAGGAACTGTTTGATGAGAGGGTGGAAAAAGAGAGGTGGCTCTGTGCTGTAATGAGCAGAGATGGCAGAGGCATGAATTTTAATAGAAGAGAAGGATAGGCCCCTGTGTAGTAGGTCTGCTAGGTAATCCAGGATGAGAGGTAGGGAGGGCTGTGCTGTTTCAGCTCCTTTATCCTGGATCCAGGTGCAATACCTTTTCCATTTGCCAGCATATGACTTTCTAGTGCTGGGGCAATTGGCCTCATGTACAACATCCAGAACTTGCCTGTTTAGGCTAGCAACTGAAGGAGAGGTCAGGGAATAAGCCAGGCTGCCAGGTTCAGGGTCTGCAACTGTGGATGCATGAATTCTCCATTCTGCTGGGTCAGGAGAGTTGGGATCTGCTGTAGGTGCCATGTGGGCAGGGGTGACAGACTGTGCAGCAGCGGGTAAAATTGCTGGTGTGGCCAGCCTGGGCCAATCAAGATTGCTCTTGGTTTTTTTTCCTCCCTTATTTTGAGTAGTACCCTGGTAAGTAGAGGTAGGGGGAAATGCATAGATCGAGAGGTTTACCCATTGGAAGGATAGGGCATCCACTTTCCAGGCCTTGCTGTGAGGTTCCCTGGTGCAGAATTTGCTGAACTGGTGATTGTTGTGGGAGGCAAAGAGGTCCGCCTTCGGGGTGCCCCATTTCTGGGTTATAAGGTTGAAGGTGCTGTGCTGTCTAGCTGCCACTCGTGTGGGTCTAGGAGTTTTCTGCTTAAGTTGTCTACCAGAGAGTTTTGGGAGCCTGGCAAGAATTGTGCTAGCAGGTAAATTTGCATGGCTGAAGCAGTGTGCCAAAGGGTCATGGCTACCATGCAGAGCGGATAAGAGCGAGTTCCTCTCTGCTTGTTGATATACCACATTACTGTGGTGTTGTCTGTTTTGATCAGCAGAGGCCCCAGGGAGAGTAAGGGTCTGAAAGCTGTCACAGCGTGCTGAACTTCTAGCATCTCTTTTTGGTTGATGTGCAGATGTATTTGATTTGGGCTCCAATGGCCCTGAATGAACCTTCCATCCAAGTGTGCACCCCAGGCATAATCTGATGCGTCTGTGGTTAGGGTCTGGGCGGCATGGGGTTGTGAAAAAGGAACACCCTTTTTGTGGCTGCATGCTGCTGCCCACCAAAGAAAATCTTTCCTTAGACAGGGTATCATAGGTATGATAGTTTCCAGGTCCTGAGAGTGTTGACACCAAAGACTTTTTAGGTACCACTGAAGTTTCCACATATGCAGTCTGGCATATGGAATGAGTACAATGCACAATGCCATGAACCCTAGAGCCCACAGAATTTTCCTTGCAGATAACTGGGTTCTGGTGGCTAGTTGAGAGAAGCAGCCTGTCAAACAAGCTTGTTTCTCTGGTGTAAGGAATGCCATCTAGGATGATGTGTCCAGGCTTGCTCCAAGGAATAAAATTTTTTGACTGGGGACTAGTTTCGATTTCTTTTCATTTACAGTACACCCCAGGGATATCAGTAGGTGCTTTACAAAGGTCAGGTGCTGTAACAGCTTTTCCTGTCTGCCTGAATCAGGCAGTCTAAGTAAGGGTAGATTTGAATATTCCTTGGTCTGCAAAAAGCAATGGCTGGAGCCAGGCATTTTGTGAAAACTCTGGGAGCAGTGGATAAGCCAAAGGGAAGCAGACAGAACTGAAAGTGCATAGATCCTGCCATGAAATGTAGATATTTCCTGCAAGAATCCCTGACAGGGATGTGTAGATAGCCTTCTTTTAGGTCTAGGGTGGCTAACCAAGCATCCTTGGATAGCAAGGGAAGAAGCTGCTGGAGGGTGAGCATTTTGAAATTTAGTATCACCAGGAAGGAGTTTAGAATTGTAGATCGAGGATTGGGCGCCAGGTGCCCTCTTTCCTGGGTACCAGGAAAAGCCTGGAATAGAAACCTTGGCTCATCTGTTCTGCAGTATTGCCCTCATGGAAAGCAGGGAATGGACTTGGTTTTGGGCCTCTGCCCACTGGTTTGGAGGAAGATCTGGGTACCCTTTTGGGGTTGGCAGAGTGTGGAAATAAAATTTGTATCCCTGGGAAACTATGTTGAGGACCCATCGGTCGTTAGTGATGGAGGCCCAGTTTTTTACATGGAGGAGAGTTTTCCTCCTAGGGGCACAAGCAGGTGGACAGAGGTAAGGGGTGGAGCTGTAAAGTCATTGCGAGTTCGTTCCATAAGGGGTGGCTTAGCACTCCCTTTTTTTGAAATGGAGGAACACCATTGCTCAGATTTCTGCATTCCCTGGGACTGCTGTCGGGGGGGGGGTCTGTTTCCCCTAGGTCTTGTCTGAGCTGGCCTTGAGGGTGCAAGAATGGACCAGTGCTTCTAGGGGCAATGCCTACTAAACCTCGGAGGCTGGACCTGTAAGAAGTCTTTAACTGTCTGCATAGATTTAGCTTTTTCTTCCATCTTTTTTAAGACCTCTTCTAACCTGGTGCCAAACAAATTGTCTTTGTTCAATGGTGCATCCAATAGTTTTGATTTGACATGGTCTGGCAAGGTCTCTTCCTTAAGCCAAGCTTGCCTTCTAAGTACAGAGCCTGTGACTGCTGCCCTGCAAGATGCTTCTAGGGTGTCAAAGCAACACTGCAAGGTGCGATTAATAACTTGGCTTGCAGAATGCATAAGCTCTTGTAATTCTTTACTTTCTGCACAAGCCAGAAAGGTACATATCTTTTGTTTAAGGAGTTCCATTGCATGCTGCTGGTATTTCAGCATGTGGAACTGAAAATTTAGTGCTCTAATGGCAAGAGTTGCAGAGGTGCATACTTTTTTACCCCATGTGTCTAAAGCTCGGGAATCCCTGTCCGAGGGGATGGGATTCTTAGCTGTGGTTGTTTTTATTCCTTTAGGTACTTGGGAGATGACCTCTGGGTCAGCAGTAGGATTTTTGAAAATAAATTTGTGTGAGTCAGGGAATCTTAATATCGGTTAGGTTTCCTGGGAGCAGGTGGGAGGGTGACAGGAGTTAAACTGGATTCCATAGAGACATCATCCACAACATCCAGGACAGGAGGAATGGCTAAAGGTCTGTGCTGTGGTAAATCTAAGAATTCCCTGAGTCTCTTTTTGGACTGAGGATAGTCCTGACATTCCCAATGGAAATGCTCCCTTAAAGTATGTAGGGGGTTTCACCAAATGAAAAATCCTCTGGAGGAGAGGTAGAAGGAATGGATTCCTCTGCATCTGAATCCTCATAAGCAGACAAGGGTTGCATGCCTTCATATTCAGAAACCTCGGAGTCATCGGACTCCTGGTCAGATGAAACTGCTGGGGACAACGCTTTTTCTTTTGAAAGGGGTAGGCTGGCTTCCCCTAATAAGCATGATAAGGTCTTCCACCATTTTAAGCATTTGAGACTGCGGCATGGAAGCAGGTGCTTGAGCTTGGGTCGTTGTTTTTTTAGGCATAGTTCATACCTTGGGCCTTAGAAACTCGGTAGTTTTAGAAAGAACTGAAGACATGAAATAAGTAGTCAGTTTGCGTCAAATAACGGTAGTTTGAAGAACTTCCTTGGAAGCCAGTGCCTGCTCAGCGACTCCGGATCCATCCAAGGTAGAGACATCCGTAGGATCTTTAGTCAAAGAAGAGTCTCATGGCATACCGGACTCCGAATGGATCTCGGTAGCAGCCTGTGAATCCACAGTAGTGGGCATCAGGGGCTGCGAAAGCACCTCCCTGAAGACCGGCGAACTGGCAACAAGCTTAACGGAAGCGTCGGTGGCAGTGTTGGACCTGTGCGGTCTATCTCTGTCTTTATCCTTACGTTTTTTCAGAAGATCGGTAGTTGGATGGCTTACTGAAGCCAATTTGGAACACAGAAATATCGAGAGCAAAAATTTTTAGCTACAATAAGGGCCTGACGACATATAGTTCTGGCATTGAACAAAGCACAAAACCAACAGCGAGGGACGTCGTGGTCTGGGCCTAAACAGGTGACGTAGTAAGAATAGAAATCTCAGTGTGGTATTTGCTTTCCACAGGCGAGACAATTGTTAACTTTTTCTGACATCAGTTAGAGCAAGAAAAAAGGATCTCCAACGGGGAACTTAGCTTTAGAAGACATCACCTTCAATTTAGAAATGAAAACTCAGGTAGCAGCTGACTGGCACTCGTGCAAACTGCTTTTGCTTCCTCGGCAAGAAAGACTGATGTAATGGCATCGGCTACCTGATTTTATACCATGGACGACCTGACGTCAGTCCTGGAGCAACAGCAACCGATGCAGAAATACTAAGCCTCTGGTATTCGGGCCAACTGAGGGCTACCCCTGGCAGGATAACCCAAGTGTGATGACTGCAATAATGAAACACAAAGAACATCTGAAAACAGTTCATGTCTTATTTTTATAGATAGTACAGCATCTCTAACCAAAAATTCCTCAACATCTAATCTGAACCCTGACCAACAACCACTTTTCACCTTCAACCCTGTGCCCATATCCTATATAAAACCAAACTTAAAACATGCTCTTTGCCAACTGATAACTTCCAAGTGAATACCTAAAAATAGCAGTCAACAGCATTGCCTATCCTGTCTCAAACCTTATAAACAGGTCAATGCAGGAATCTCATTTCCTGTCTTTGGAAAAAAATAACATTATCCCTCTACACAACTGAGGAAATTCGACAGACATTAATGACTTTAGACCTATAGCAATCTTATTTCCCCTTGCCAAAATACTTGAAAAATGTATTTAAAAAATTGCTAAACTACGCCTACAAAGCTAGAACTTCCACTGAGTGACCTCCCAAACCTCTTGTATCAGAGGCACATGGGATATTTGCAAATGACCCTTATGAACATCAGGTGTTTCAGCTAACTGGCGATTCTGAATGCCCATGACTTGTTTCTTATTGGCCTGAAATTGCCCATTAAAACGACGAAACAAGTCATGGGCATTCAGAATCGCCAATTAGCTGATACACCTGATGTTCATAAGGGTCATTTGCATATATCCCATGTGCCTCTGATACAAGAGGTTTGGGAGGTCACTCAGTGGAAGTTCTAGCTTTGCTGGAGTTTTCATTTTGTTTTTATGGATTGTTTTTTCAGTGACCTTCTCACTTATTTTTCTAGACTACTCCTACAGAAAGAACTCCTATCCCCTACACAACATGGCTTCGCTCTTCCCACAGTACTAGCACTGTCCTTTTAACCTATATAGATACTGTGAAAGTCAGAGCTAACGGCAAACTAGTACCCTTCTTATTTCTAGACTTGTCTAAAGCTATTGTCAGTTTGTCATAGCAAACTTCTATTTCAAACGTCCTCACTAGATCTCTCTCAGCCCATCCTTTTGTGGTTCAAAACCTACCTGTGCAATAGGCATCAATCAGTAAAATGGCACTCCATGCTCTCTTCTTACCTCACAGTCACCACTAGGGTATCACAAGCCTCTATCCTTGGTCCTCTCCTGTAACATTTTCACCAACACCCTCTATACATCCACACAACAGGTCACCATAATACTATATGATGATGATCCCACTTTCATGGTCATATCTGACATGGTACACCTCCTAAAAGTTTCCAGGAAGCCTTAAAAGCCACTGAAATGTGACTTTGTAATGTACAACTCAAGCTTAACCCAAAAAAGAACAAACTACTATTTTTTTCTACAAGTCTCTCTCTCTCATCAGAAACATAAATGTTATGCACTCACCATAACTGCATTTATGTTGTTCATTTTCATTCTTCTTCAATGAATGAAATCAGATCCAATCCTCGTATATGACTTGGCCACTTTCTCTAGATTACAGGATTTAACATTCTAGTTTCTCCCTTACCCATAGTGCCTGACCACTGTGTTACCTCAGATTGTGATATTGTATAATAGCAGCACACTCAAAGTGTCTCAATACTGATTTGACAGAAAAGTAACAACTGAAAGATCAGAAGCTCAAACAGGATCTATGGCGCCTAACAATTCTGTTAGGTCTGTCTCAAAGATATGGATGGGGGAAGGTGGGCCGGGAGCTGAGGAAGAATGAAAATGGACAACACACATGCATAGTTATGGTGAGTGCATAACTCATATCTGATGTTGTCCCTTTCATTTTTTCCTCAATGAATGGGACAGAGTCCCCAGCAACCGTAACCTTCACCGAAGGAGGTTCCAGAGAACCGCAAACCAAATGCAGGTCTGGTTCTGGACGTGTCCAATTTGTAATGAGCAATAAAAGTATGAGCATTAGACCATGTGGCAGCTGCACAAATGTCATCAATGGAGGCTCTAGTTCAAAAGGCAGTTGATGTGGCTACTGACCGGAGTGTGTTTTTGGTTGTTTTGGCAAGGTTAGGCCTCTCAAGGAATAAATGTAAGAAATATAATCTGTTATCCATTTTGCTTGTATAGATTTGTAGGCTGGTTTTCCCATCTCATTGCTAAAAAGACAGACAAATGACTGTTGTTTTCTAAATTTCTTAGTCTTGTGAAGGTAAAAGTGAAGTTGCCTATGTACATCTAAGACAAAGTGCACATTCTCCTTTACTGTCAAATTTGGGAAAGAAAACTGGTAAATTGATCACATGAATGACATTTGTTTCAGAGGCAACTTTTGGTACTAAGGAAGGATTAGCGTGTAAAGTAACTATCTTTGTGAAAAGTTAAATATGGTGGTTTCAAAGAGTGCGCTTGCAGTTCAGAAACTCATCTTGCTGACATTATGGTCACCAGAAAGACCATTTTCCAAGACAGAAACTCAAGGTCAACTTTAGATGAAGGCTCAAAAGGTGAATGCATCAAAGTCTGTAATACCAAATTCAGGTTCCAAGTTGGAGTGGGGTCCGTAAATGGGAGTCCACGTAAAAAGGTACCTTTAAGAAAGGCCTTACAAAACTTAAATGAAGCCAAAGGAGAAGCATCATCTCCAATATGGTACTTGGAGATGGCTGCTAGCTGAACTTTGATGGTGGAGAAACTTGCCCTGCTTTGAAAGATGGAGGCAAGGAATCTAAAACAGCAGGGAGTGGAGCAGTGAAATGATTCAACTCTCTCTGACGAGCCCAGAAAGAAAGCCTCTTCATTTACTCTTATAAATCTTCCTAATCAAAGTTTGTGAGATGAAAAAAGAATTTGGCAGAAGAGGGAGAAAACCTGGAATGTCTCACCATCAATGGAATTGGACAAACCATATGGTTAACTTGAGGCTTGCAACGTCTGGATGAAACATCCCCGACAGGTGTGACAGCAGGTCTGGACTGGGACTGAGTGCCCATGGAGAACATACTAGGCGAGACCAAAGGAAGGGAAACCACACTTGCCGAGGCCAGAAGGGGGCAATGGAATTACTTTGCTCCTCAACCAAAGCACTTTCTGTAGAGACTTGGGGATTAGAGGTAGGGGATGGTAAGCATAAAGGAAACCAAAGGGACAAACATGAACTACAGCATCTCTTGGTGAATGTCCCTGATGGGAATTTAGGGCTAAGAACCTGCTCTATTTGTGTTGAGGGGAAAGGCGAATAGATCGCAGCATGGCTGATCCCCACCATCTGTGGAAGAGCATATTTGCCACTGACTGAGAAATCACTCATGAGGCATCAGGACGGCCCTGCTGAACTTGTCCGCTAAGAAGTTGGACTCCCCCGGTATGTGCATCATTACAAGAAAGCAGATGGAAGAGATCGCCGGGTCTATATCATATGTCCGAAGTTTGAAAACTTCAAACATTAACTTATCGAAATTAAATGTTCAAAGTTTAAATCATCAAACATATGATGGAAAAAAAAAAGCAAAAAAAAGAAAGGGAACTTACCTGACTGGTGTAAGCAGGGGGAACAAGCCCCCTTCCACCCCCCCCACATCCCCCACTCTTTAAATATACCAACTTCGAGACCGCACTACAGTACAGTAAAGGAACCTTTACTGCACTGCAGTGTGGTGTCGGAGTTGGTATATTTAAAAAGCGGGGTGAGTGGGGGGTGCGGGGGGGCTTGCCCCCTTGCCTACAACAAATTTTTTTTTGTACGTATGTTTGAAGTTTTATAACTTCAAACATTTAAATTCGATTTTATGATGTTCAAAGTTATAAAACTTCGAACATACCATATAGACCCGAGATCGCCCACTGCCAAACTCTCATTGCTCCCCGGTAAAGGGTGTAAGAACTGGTTCCTCCCTGCTTGTTGATGTACCAAACTACTGACATGTTGTCCATTTGAAAATCAATAGTTCCTAGCTGGAGACAGCTCTGAAGGGCCTGTAATGCTAGAAGCACTTCTCTCATCTCCAGGACATTTACATGCAAATTGGTCAATTCTGGGGACCATGTGCTTTGATTGGTCTTGTCCCAAGTAATGCCCCCCCCACCCCAATTGGGATACATCCGTGGAATAAATGGACACCCTTGACAAATTTTTTTCAGAGTGTATCCACCACAACAGGGAAATTCTACAAACATCGGATGTCGTAAAGGATGTCGATGAAAGGGCCATTGCACTGCTAGCCCATTGAAGAATTCTCATATGAAGATGAGCAGTGGGTATTAAAAGTTACTGCAGCAGTCATCGACCGTAGGGCTTTGAGAACCATTTTTGTTGGGGGAAAAGAAAAAAACCTGTCTGACACACAATTTCAAGGTAAGAACTCTGTTTTAAGGCAGAAACGCTACAAAATTGACTACCTGAGACTCTATAAACTCCAAAACTTGAACTGGCTGAATTTGTTACTTGGCCAGATTGATCACAATTCCCAGAGAGAAATAATTGGAGCAAGTAATCCTTGGCTCTTTCCAGAAGATGCCTAGTTGGTGCAGTAAGCAGCCAGTCACCCAAGTAAGGAAAAACACTGAATCCGAGCAGTCTTAGATGAGCTGCTACCACTGCCGTGCATTTGGTAAGCACTTTGGGGGCTGTGGTGAGACTGAATGGCAAGGCGCTGAACTGGTAATGACGGGCTCCCAGCCAGAAGCGTAGTCATCTTTGACAGCCTGCTGTTCATTTTTATGTAATAAGTACATAGCTTGAAGACCACATTCAGTTGTCCTTCTGTAGGAAAGGCAGAAAGGACTTAACCGTGACCATCTGGAATTTGGAATTCTTTACAAAACGATTCAGATAACACATCCAAAATGGGTCTTCAGTCTCCTGTTTTCTTTGGCACTAAAAAGAACCTTGAGTAAATTCCAGATCCACTTTGGTCTGGGGGGGGGATCTCTTGGATGACCCTTGTCCAGCAGCTTTTGAACCTCTACAGCTGTTAACTTCCCCCTGATTGGGTGGAATACTGGGTAGACATTTTCTTTTCCTTTGGGTACTTCTTAAAAGGGAATGAAATATCCTCTGGATATGATCCTTTGCACCCAAGAATCTTTTGTGATAACTATCCAGGCTTTTAGGTGCAAGGACAAGTACCCCCCGACTGTCACTAAAGGAGGACAGTTGGGCAACCTTTCAGGAGTGCTGAAAGGATCTGTCCGAGAAGGAATATCAACACCCTTGATTCTGCAGACTCCCTCTGCCATGTGGGTGACATCTTCCATTGTAGTCATTTCCCCCTCTGCCTCTGGGAGAAATCTCTCCACATGACTCTTGGAGAGGTCCTTGACATTTCAAGAACCACACCTTTGTACCATCACATTGATTCCTACAAAAAGGTCTCTGCGGGGTAGAAAACAGATTTCCGCGACAGACAATGTCTTCCCATCATGCTCACTGCAGGAAAATGTCTCTAACAGTTGGCCCAAACAAAGAAGATCCATCATAAGGAGCAATGATGAATGACTACTTGAAAGGCTCCTCAGAAATCACAGAACCACATACAGGTATGTCTCCTAATGGCTATGCTTGAATTGGCTGCCTGTGTGGAATCTTCAGCTGCATGTGGGATTAACCTTATGGATGCGTTTGTAATGGATTGTTGGCCAGTTGTGAGAAAAAGGATTTTTGTTCCTCTGTGGACATGGACCCAGGGGTAGAGTTAGACAGTTCCTTAACCAAGTCCTTCTGTAACCTACTGAAATGCACCAGGTAATTCAGTGACAGTAAGGTAAAGGTCTCTGAAGCATAAACTTGCTTCCCAAACCTGTCCAACTCCCTAGACTCCCTATTAGTGGAGCTCTGTTCAATCAGTTCCTTTCTGGTGGCTGCCGCAACAACCATGGCATCTACATAGATTCCCTCGGTTAAGTGTTGTCTGTTGGAGGGGGTGGACAAAATTTTAAGCTGGAATTTGGAAATTGGTTCCATAGAGTCTGGTTCCTTCCATGCCCTGCAGGAGACAAGGGCTATCAGCTCATCCACGGGAGAGGAGGTAACCCAAGAGAGATGGTTCAGATCCAAAGGCTTCCAAAAACACGGACTCCTCCTGGAAAGGGATCTGGGAAGACCAAGCCACTTTTCTGGCGATGGATCTCTAGGTCTCCAAATGAGACCTCTTCTGGTGGAGACCTAGGGGACCACTTCATCAAACTCGGTGTCTTATGTAGGGATTCCTGAGAATCTAAGTGCCTCCTCTTGCATGACCTCTTCCAAGGAATATCTTCAGTGAAGTGTTCTGGAGAGGTGTCGGAATTAGCAGGGAATTCCCTGGTGGGAACTGCTTGGAAGCTCATATGGGCTGTTTGTCCCTGAGGTATAGGATGAGTAGACATGGACACAATATCCAATGAGGGAACAGGACATGCATCCAAAGGTGCAACAGTCAAAACTGCTCTGGGGTGACTGAAGGTGGAAGGGCAAGGAGAAGTCCAGGACAATATGACCGGAGCAGAGACTGTGCAGACTACCCAAAGCCCTTCCCAACTGTCCACTCAGAGGGAGGAGTTGGAGCCAACAGTCCAATGCCAAAGCCATGAGGGGAAGTGACAGCTCTGAAAACTTCAGAGTCGAAGCCAATTACGCAGATTCAACTCAGATGCTTCAGCTCCGAGAACCATCTTGCTCCAGGGGGGGGTATGAGCCAATCAGTTCAGGGAAGTCACCAGTGTGGAAGACAGAAGCATCTTCAGATCCAGTGGTTCAACTCTTGGAAATCTCAGATCTGAGTGCTCTAAAATTACATGTCAGATCTGAGGAGGAGTGATAATAGGCTGGAAAAAAGGTCTAAAGCTCACGCATCCGATGGGAGACAGCAAGACCCCATCTGGATATGTGCTCTGAGGAATTTTCTCATCATCCTATATGCACCTCTGCCTCAGAAAGACTTCAAAAAGACATAACGGAAGAAGAAGCAGAAGATGGTCTGGAAGACTTTTTAGGGGTCTCCTGAAGGAAAGGAGACCATAACTTTCAGGACACCAGCTCCAGTGAAAAGCTGGGACTACAGAGCCCAGGTGACTTGGCAACATTAGACATCAGATCTGAACTCTGAAATTTTCTTAGGTAGCTCAAAAGGAAGCGCTGACTTAGGAGACCATGCAGGGGAGCATTTTGGATGCTCCTTGGATTTACAACAGGGGGTTTGAGCCCTTGCTGCATCACATGAAAAAGCAGAAGCTGGAATGATGCATTTTAGAACAAGCTTTTTCCTCCCATCAACTAATGGCCCTTGTATTAAACGCAGCACAAATCCAGCAGGAGATGTCCAAGTGTACTGGGCGTAGACAACAGACAAACTCCTTGTGGGCATCAGTTTGGGATCTTATACTCACAGGTTTTTTTTTTTTAAAGTCCAGTAGAATTTTTAGCCATACTGTATGACAAGACACTACAAACAAGGAGGAACAGCCAGTAAAGATTTATACCAGCAATGCTATAACCGGAAAATACTTCAAAGTGTAGTAATAGAGGAAGAAAAGTTACCAACAATGGTAATGAAGACTACCAAGGAACACTCTTAAATTTGGTAGCTAGCAAAGTTTAGAAAAGAGGTAAGAAAGGTACTATTAATAACAAGGAAATAAGATTTTAAGACAAAAAATATAAATTTGCAAACTCCCTTAACCCAAAACGAGCTTGAGAGATTGCAATCCCGACCGAACCATAGAGTGGCAAATGAGATCTGAAGTAAGACAGTGGTCAGGGTATTATGGGTAAGGGAGGACCATGAGAGTTAGATCCTAGAATCTAGAAAAGTGGCAGAGTCGGATCAGTGGACTGGATCTGAACCCATTCTTGGAAGAATGAATGAAAAGGACAACATCAGATCAACATTTAAATCTCTCTCTTGATAATACAACCACTGAAGTCACTTCTCATACTAAATTATTAGGGTTGACAGTGGATGATAATCTTACATTCACTTGCATATACAAAATTGCATAAGGACAAACTCAAAAACTAAGGATGCTTTACAGAGCTAAAAACTTTCTTCTCACAGACACAATTAAAACTACATTTGCTACTACTTATCCCTCCCCTACATTTCTTTATTGTGTTCCCATCCTTACTAACCTCCAGGCTTCACAAAAGTTAAAACTTGAACAATGTTATAACAAATTTGTTAAACTTGCAGCAAATACCCCTTTCAAACCCACCACTGTATAGCATTAAAAGCCTAAATTGGTTATAACTGCCTCATCAACTAAAATATACACAAGCTTCTTACCACCTATAAAATTATCCAGAATACACAGGCCTGTCCAGCACTAAAAAACATTCTACACAACTATGTTCCCAGTACATCACTGTGATCGAATGACCAAAAAACTCCTGCGTCTACAAATCTGCTTAGCATTGTCTGTACTCATACAAGACTGCCAAGACCTCGGACTCCTTACCTTTATCCATCAGGTCAATAACCTCTCTCCCAACTTCCAAAACCACTCTGAAAGACTTCCTAGCTAAAATCTGTCTCTGTTCTTGCTCAAAACCAGGATACACTATATCCCTAAATATGAAGTATGTTTTCATTCCCTATACCTCCTTTCTTTCCCTTCTTCACTTACTTCCTTACTTTGATTAAATTCTCTTCCCTGACTTTCTCTTTAAATATACCATAAGCCTGTTTTTCCCCTCACTTCATATTGCAATTTGTACTAGACCAACTTACCTTTAATTTCTCTACAAACTTGTCTAAAAATTTCACTAAATATTAAATGATTTTCATACAACTTGCACTGATTCTTAACCAATGTTTTTGTATCATATCTAATTTGTTAGCATTATTTAAACTGCAGATATTTTTGAGGATTGTAAAATTATTTTTCTCAAAATGTTTTGTAATAATTTGGAGATTTTTTTCCTGGGCCTCTGCTGCACATGGCCTTCTACTCAGACTTAACTGATAATCAAATGTCAATAAATAGGCCTAGCCTTACATTCCCATGGCAGATTTTAGCCCTTCTGTTTTGCGCATGAATGACTCAGAGGTAGGCAAAACAAGGATATGCTGGGACATTTACTTGTTGCTCATATCCGTAAGGGAAATGGGTGCTAAACTGGAGGTGAATTTTAGATTTCCCATCCATTCATCCAAATTCCATTTAAAAAGAGTAACTTCACTTTATGTGGAATGGAAGAAGGTTCCATAGAGGAGATATTCTCTGTAATGCATGCCAATAATTCCAACATATTTTCAATTAATGTTGCAAAAGAGACTGAGCTCCCTTAAAGTGGTCTTCACTGACTTCACTGGACTTGCGAACAGATGTGCTAAGACAGGATCTGTTGAGGCTCTATACATCAGGTAGAGGTTGCCTCTTGGTAGCCTGTATGATACCAATAAGAGGGACATCGTTTTGAGATGTACAGAAAAGCATTCAGCCCTCTTCATAATTACTTTACACATTTGTTCATTTACAAGCTGAGCCACAGAACCAAACAGCCATTCACTGGGGCATCCAGAATCTATCTCTTAATAGTCTTCTGTATGTTTTCAGAGTTTAGCAAGGTATCCTTTCTCAAAACTCCTCCTAATATGAATGCTCTGGATGCAGTATCAGCCACATCACAGGATCACCTCAATGATTTCAGGGCATACCTCTCAACTGTACAGATTTTTGCCTCATATATTTGGTTTGTTCCTCATCAAAATTTGTCGTCTTTCATTTGGTTTCCCGGTTAGGGGTCGCCACAGTGCAACTCCAGCCCTCTAATGACTGGAAGTGAATTTTTATGGTGTTGAGTTGCCAGCCTGGCGCCCAACCTTCAAAGAAGGCACACCCACATTTGTGATTTTCTGAATTTCTGCAGCAAATCAGTAAGGTTTGAATTCACTAAATAATTGCAGTCATTTGAGTTTCAGACTATGTACAATTCAAAAAGTGCATGGTAAACAAGATCTTTTATTCTAGCAACTTTCTACGTTTATAAGAGCAGTATTTAACATTTGTCCCTATTTTTGGCTTTGTTCAGATTTTTTTGTACCAAGAGATTGAGAGCTATGTTTCAGGGCTACATATTCTGCTAACTTATCATGTGAGGCCAAATCATCTTTCAAGTTGGAGACCATTTGAGCAGCACTCCTGAGGGAATTTAAACATGGAAGGATCTTCAGTAGCAGTGGAAACAGAGTGCCAGGATCTAAATTTAATTTATAAGAAAGAAAAACAAAAGTGTTTTTTTTTTTTTTTTCAAACTTCGGGATGTTGAAAATTTTTCTCCCATAAATCATCACCATTACTAAACGCAAAGGATCTTTCCTCACAGAATATAGACCTTACAACCTTCCATAGTCCAATTACAATTATCAACAATATTAACAGCTTTATAAAGTCTGGCATTCTAACAGAGAGACCGCCTGATGATTGTGTAAGTGCTTTTGTGGGCATGTATGACATACTAAGAGGGAAGGTGCTAACCATTCAAAAACATTTTTTCTTCCTCTGATGAAAGGAGTGATGGATTTGTTTTTCTTTTCTATCTGCAAGACACCTTAGTAATTACAGACACAAGTTACTGGACCAGCTGAAGTTCAAAACTACATTGGTACATGGTAAGTAAGCCCTTTTTAGGGTTCCTGAGCCCTTTCACCTGAAGCAGTGATGACTTCCTCTGCTATTCTCAGGACTCAACTTTTCTATTCACCACTCTATCACAACATATTCCTAGCAAGCAGCCAGATATCCTCAAAAATGCCACTTCCAGTACTCATTCCCACCAGCAACACAGTTAGGATTAAGGCCTTTAATAACTGCATTCTCATCTCTGGAATCATCAGCGGCAGCAGCAGCAGCCCCCTTTTCCCCCATTTTCTACATGGGCTCGGGGTATTGATTCAGCTGTTGCCATCTCTCTTCTCTATTCAATGCCACATTCTTACCTTCTTCATCAGTCACAACTGATTGTCACAGGTCTTCTCTCACAGAATCCATCCATTTGCTGGATGCCCTCATTTCCTCTTGCCTTCTTTGTCTGTCCCAAATCATCTTCACTGGACTCTCCTCTCTTTTCTGGCAAATGTGCCCAGCCCACCACAATCTGTTCACTTTGACCTTCTCTGCAATTGGAGCTACTTGGGCTTTTGCACTGATGTCCTCATTTCTTCACTGTCTCATAGTGTGCATTCTACCACCCATCTCAGGCACTACATCCCCATAAGCTCTAGCTTCAACAACTGCTCTGCCTTCACTGTCCAGGTTTCTGTACCATACAGAATTCTCATCTCAGAAATACTCTACTAAAAGGAATTAGGTGTGCCACCTCTAAGATTACCTTGGAAATCAACCCTCAGACACATCTAGTATCATTAAATAATCGCATAAACTACAAACTTCCATAAACTGAACTCAGATTTGTTCATTACTGTATACACACTGAATCTGTGCTAGTGAAGCGAATTTTACCACACAGTATTGTGCGTTTACTACTGTAGTTACAGACTAGTACTTGTTGGTAGTACATCTATTAAGATTTTCTATTTTTAACCAAAACAGTAAACCTCACATACTAACGTATGCGTAGTGATAAAACTATTGTAACGGTTATAAAGTACACAAGTGCATTATGTCGGAACATGTCTGTTTATTTTGTTGCTGTGTGCACATCTTTTGTGGAGTCTTCCTTGTGTAACCCTTGATTAAAGGGCCTACAGCAGTGTGACTACTCTGTCAACAAATTTAAGTACATAATTCTGCTGATTTCTGTATATAAATCGGTGCAATAATACAGTATGAATCACTGCCATTAGAATTAGTCACACATATGCTGCCTTAGCAGGTCTTTAACAGATATGCACTCTTTTTCTAATGAAATAATGTCGCCTAGAGGTAATGTTAATGTGAGTTGAACATAGTCTGCTTTATTTTTCTCCTATTTAAATATGCACCAGCTAGCCAGTTACAATGCAGAGGTTTTCAATATAACAAGTGGAAGGAAAAAATGCCTGCGCATCCCAGATTAGCAGCATGTGTCCTGGGATATCCATTTCATCTATTATCCTTGGGGCAGACCAGGGAAGACAGAGAAGCATCTGCTTATGAGTGTGTGGGGGAGGGGGGCGTCAGACTTCTAGAGTTAACATCATTACGGGAGTAGAAAGCAAAACCTTTGCATTTCACCACTGCAAGTACCACCCTTGGGCTCGGACATGCATAGGGATTGGTGGGGATTAAGAATAACATCACTTTGATGACTTCCAGGATGATGGCCACAAAGCATTTCTGCTCTCATTCTATGAAGGGAATGAGTGGGTGTACAGTGGTCATTGAAAAGTTTAAATACATAAAGCCACTAAATTGACTCGCATACTCTGCACTGTAGCTTTGCAGACTGTATGCCACAGAATGGGAGCTTTGACACGTCTCTTAACTTACACGTGCACAGTATGGCACTCATTAGCTTTCTGTCTTGGATTATGTTAGAAAACATGCAATTACCTTCTAAGATGAGTCTTCTGTATGTTTCACTCGACCGCATGCACCAAATCCAGTGCTTAAAAGTCAGTTCCAATAGCAGCAGTAAGCTATTCCATTGAAAGGCAGTTTTTTAAGCTTTGTCAAGAATTTGCTGTGCCCTCACTTTTGTGGTTCTGGAATCCCCATGATATGGCATAGCTTGCTTTCTCAGCTAATTAGCAAGTCAGTCTCTTAGCTAATAGCTATCCAGTTAGACTGTGAATATACTACCCATTAATAACTTCCATATGCATGAAAAACTACTGCCTTAGGAGGATAAGACAGTAATTGTAAATGCAATTACAGCATTTTCAATTAACCATTCACTACAAGTATGCCTTAAAAGATTGCTTCCTCTATGTAAATTCATTTTAATAAATTCAGTGGTGAAAATGCAAAAAGTCATGATCAGAGGCATACATCACAGAGGTTTTAACTAATAATATTCCAAATGAAGATAACCACAATTCTGTCAGCAGTTTAGTAAAGACCCTCCAACAAGTTATGTATGTGAAGGCTGTTGTAATTTTGTCTCTCTTCAGTAATTAAGTTTATGTACTCATTACGAGTAATTTTATGACAGCAGTGGAAAACATTTCAACAATCAGTACAGAATACAGCACATTAGGTACTATACACAGCACAGACATGTATAATTCCATATCATTTTGGAATTTACTCATAAGAATTGTTTGCAGCATTTAAACAAAGAAAATACATCTTGGTTTTTAGTTGCCCAGGAGGTTGTGTGTGTGTAAGACAGAGAGTTAAAGTCACAAGCAAAGTGCCTTTTTATCTGTTTTTGCCCCTGCACCCCCTCAACATACACACACACACACACACACACACACACACACACACACACACACACACGTGCACACAGATACACAAATAAAACACTTTTTTCATTCTGAAATGCGTAACGTTACCTCCCTTATTACTATTTTTCTACTTAAATTATCCCACAAAGTCGGAGTGAATCTCTTTAGGAGTGACCCAAGAGCACCATTCTGTTAAAGTGACTTGCTCAGAACTGCAAACCTGCACATTATTTGCAAGTGAAAACTGCGAAAATCAACTGCAAGAGTACAGGCTAAAACTCAATAGCAATTCATAGCTTTATCTATGCTATATAGACAGTCTTAAATGTGTACCAGTTGTTTTCACTTTACATAACTCCTATGTGCAATCGGCTTACTGAGAAAAAGATAACCCCAGGGGTGGAACTGTACAGGTGGGGCATTCCTATCTTGACTGACACATGAAAGGGGCGTGGTCATGCCTATATTACTCGTGATGCTCGATTATGGTAATATGGTAATATGGCAATGACATCAGGGACACTATTTAGCAGGGAATGCCTCCCACTCCTATTTCCTACTAATCTTGCAGAATTCACATTTAAGCATACCTCTCAACCTTTAAGCACAAAGAAATCTGGACAAAGCCAAAAATAATGGGGTGGACGATTTTACTGCTCTTACTAACCTAGAAAGTAGTTAGAATATTAAGTTTTACATTAGTACTCATTTTAAGCACATGAAGTCTGAAACTCAAATGTTTATTTACTGACTTCCACCCTCCATGATTTGCCAGAAAATCAAAACATTTATGAGAAGCACACCAAAAATATGCTGCAACAATATGGACATTCTGCAAAAATCTGGACACTTGAGAGGAATGGCTTTAGGTCTGCTATTATTCACTTACATAAATACAAACAGATATATGTTTTTCTGCACAGAGTAAACATCAAGCTGCTGCACTAAAAGTCTGTTCTTCCATGATAACCAAATTACCATTCTGTCCACAGCTCCCAAGTGCCCCTAATTCTGCAAGGTATCCACAATTTGACCTCGCAATTTTAATGGCTCACTTAGCTAGTTTTCAAATGCAATTCTCTTCCATTTTAAGAAGCAAAGTAACTGGCAAATGCACCATTTTCTCTTGCCTCATACTGCCGGGTACTTATTGTGCATTGCTGTCATTTGCTGTATTACTTATGCAGAGATTAATACTTTCAGTTAGCTGCAGGTTTACAAGTCCCTGCATTGCTGTGTTCTGTGCAGTTTAATTTCAGTGCAGTGACTTAATAAGCAGTTAACATTGTGTAGAGGTGAAGGCATAAACCAAGTCTACTTACTAATTGCTGTAGTTTTTTAAACATGACATTTTATTTTAGAAGCTCCAATACATTGATTTTCTATGTGGGGGGTGTTGAGTATGGAATACTAGCAAACAGGTTTAAATGTACATAATTTCATCCAGTTATTTTTGAAATTTTTATCTAACTATAATAGCAAACATTTAGCAACACAATTATATTTTTTGTGTGCACATGTATGAAGATATATACATACACACAACACACACATATATACATATTTACATATTTCACCTTGCAATTGCTATTTTGACTTGTGTAGTGGTGTACACTTTAGGAATATTAAAAGTGCACAGTGCCATGATGCTTTGAATCTTTATAAAGCACAACTCAGATAATGTGGTGGGCTGGGGCAAGGTGTGCTACTGCATATCCAGGGGTGATCACTATTTTAGCTGGTGCAATTAAAGGGGACTTTCAAAAACCCAATCTTAAAAGGATTCATAGCTATCCCATCTACTAGATCATTATCAAAAGCATATGGTTTAGCACACAAACTGAAAACTTTCTTTTTTTTTGTTACAGAAAAGGAATTATACTGAGTTTTTATTATCCTGGGAAGACTTAATAGATTCTATAGACAAAGTTTCATAAACAATCTCAAAAGTTTTACACGGCAAAGTGAATTAAAGTGAAATGTTTCTCCATATATAACCAAGATAATGTTAGGAAAGCTGACATTCTACTAAGCTAATGGGAAAAAAAGTCACAAATTTAGTGTCTCCTAATTATTGGAAAAACAAAGGATTTTCATGAAATTTTGGGTCAGAGCACTTGTTAACGAGTTACATTTCTTATCACATTTATAGCATACAATACTGTCAAGTTTGCCTTGCTGAGTATTCTGTACCTAGAATCAGTTTTAAACATTTTCATGTACACAGATGCACCAAAACGCTACAATGAAATCACAGTGATAACCAAAAAACTAGAGCTAAAATTATGGGTATAACTCTTAGATAACTCATGAAAATGGAATTTCAGTTTTTTTAAAGAATGAGAGACTTTACCCAAGGCTTCAAGTCAAGCTAACAGCTACAATATTTCACAAGCTACAACACCAGCTCACTATATCCACAAAACCAGAGGGAGAAGTATACATTCCATCATAAAGTTTAAGAACAGAGCAAAATATTTTTACTAACCTGCAACAAATGAATAAGGGATAACACAGGAGACTGACAACAGATAAGAAGCCAGAGTCTGCATTGCACGTTGAGTAATTAAAACTGCACCAATGACATGCTGTTAGTCAAAAGTCAAGATGTGGGATCCAAAAGCTTGGGAGAATATTCCATTTAAAATAATAAACTCACAACGACAAATGCATTCAAAAGTGTGAGACCGCAAAAGGTAAAATGATACTGGGCATTA
Source organism: Protopterus annectens (assembly GCF_019279795.1). Classification (NCBI taxonomy): domain Eukaryota; kingdom Metazoa; phylum Chordata; order Ceratodontiformes; family Protopteridae; genus Protopterus; species Protopterus annectens. The sequence goes on along the minus strand of NC_056728.1, from coordinate 565,676,548 downwards.
GCAGCTGTAAGGAGGACAGAACATGAGTGATCCAAACAGACACAGAAATGAAGAGGAAAGGAAAAAATGAATCCGAAAACAGGCACCAAGTAATTAACTATAAAAAAATCATAAAACTGTCTTACTGTACGATTACTGAATTCAAGAAAAAAATATATTCGAATTTCAGCACCAAAGAAAGATTTTTATTGTGTAAACTGATGTAAGCCAGAGAGACCCAATGAATGTTGGTGCTGCTGGCATAAATGTTAAAACTCTATTACTTCACAAACATACCTTGTTTGAGAATATGACTGTGCTTGATGAACTAGCTGGAAGGGAAGACTGAATGTTGAAAAATCAGCTCTCTTAACCTTGGGAGCAAAGTGTAGGGTTTTCAACTGCAAGAGCATCCACTGGTAGTGAGCAAGAGGTTAACCTCAGACATGTATGACTGAGTGCATATGTTTGTGTGTGTATGTGTATATCAGGGATCCATGACAAGTCTGGTAGCAGCTGACTGTGGTTTTGTTGACAAATTTGGTCAACAAAATAAGTACTGTACAGTTAGGCAAATCTCTAAAATATTGGTGTCGATGAATATCTCTCTTCCCTAGAATTGTGCAGTTTTGGCGTTGGACTACATAAGTAGCACGAACATCTATACAAACCATAAATAAGATTTATGTAACTTCAGAACTCACTAAACTTGACCAAAAGAAAGAAAAACTAAATAGTAGTATGATGCTAACTTTCAGTAAAGATGCTCATGAAATACAAAGGATAATTTGTAACAAATGCTCCACTATGGTAACAGAATGGTGAGGAAGATTCTAGACCCAGATCCTCCTTTTGTTTAAAAAAAAAAAAAAAAGGCAGGATTATATCATATCTGATTTAGAAAGGACAATTAAAAAGGACAGTACGGAAAGGGTAGGTACCTTTAAAGGTGGGCTCTCTGTTGTCACAAATGCTCACACGCATCTCTTCACTGTGGTCCTCAGAATGTTATCTATTTTTTTTTTCTTTCTTTGGTTCATCACTCTGGTTTTTAAACTACTTTTACAAGGATCATAGGAGGTTACTAGACTATTAGCCCTGAGGCCCTTATAAGCCTAGCTGAGAGTTTAGTCCATGTTAAACAAGTCAGCACCCAGAGGGCCTGTCCAGCAGGGACACGGGTGGAATCCCAGGAGTGCATTTTCTGTTTCCCATCCAGTTTTCCAGGCTGCACTTAAAAAGGGATAGTGAGGTACTCTGCTTGACATGGAAAGTGAGTCTATTCCACAGATGGGGGAATCTCTGGGACACAAATCTGTCCCGTCAACATGTTCTACTGGTATCACAGACCAGGTTGAGGTCACGCATATGGGTTGCTCGAGTGGAGCTTGATTTGCGGATATGCAGCAGTCCCATCAAGGCGAGGTCTGAGACCGCTTTGTTTGCCAGATAGTGGTCACCTCTGAGGAGTCTGTATGAAACTTAGTAGAGGGACTCTGACTGTGTAGGGTAGGTGTTTGAGGCCCAGGATTCTACTGGTGAGTTACATCTGTGGTCTCTCCAGCTGCTGCATGCGCTTTGCAAGGTACATGCCAAAGGGGTCATTGTACTCATTAACTGGCCTTATAAGGAAAGAATACAGGGATTTTATGACCTCTGTCCCTGGATGAGATACCCTTACTTATGAGGTGGGGCATGAAGAAAACTTTCCGTACAACAGAAACAACATGGTGGTCAAAAGTCAGGTTGCTATCAACTAAGGATGCCCAAATTCCTCACTACTGATTGCATACTTAGGATGTTATTAATGTGATGTGAGACGTCACTCTCCCTGAAGGGGATGATGATGCATTTTTTAGCATTCACCTTGAGGCCATGTTTCTGGCACCAGTCATTTGTTTGGGTGAAACCCTCTTGGGTGATGTCTACTTCACTTGGGGAATTGATGACTGCACCCAGCTTGCAGTCATCTGCAAACTTGGTCAGCCATAGCCCACTGGTTTTGGCCTGCACCTCAGAGAAGTATATACCAAATAACAGAGGCCCCAAGACTGATCCCTGGGGTAAGCTGCTCATTACGTGCCTACTGCTTGAGGTGGCTTCCCCTATTTTGATGAGGGGGGTTCTATCAGTGAGCCAGTTTGCTACCCATCTGGTAATATATGGGTCGATGCCTAGTTGAGAGAGTTTATCTACTATGCCCTCATGGGAACAGCATCGAAGGCTTTGGCCAGGTCAAGATAGGCTGTGTGCACAGTCTTCCCTCATCCATGGCTTTGGTGACTGTCTCAAAGAAGTCGACCAGATTTAACAGACATGACCTCCACTTGACAAAGCCAAACTGTGTGGGGTTGAGTGTTTGGAGGTTGCCTAATGTCCCTGTTAATGAGGTCCATGATAATTCGTTCCTTGGTCTTGCAAATCAGGCTAGTTAGGCTGATGGGTCAATAATTTCCTGGACTGGTGGACACTCCACCTTTGTGTCAAGGGATGACAGTGGCTATTCTCCACTCGGCTGGGACAAAGGTACTCAGGCTTTGGTTGAATAGGGTGCCTAATGGTGCTGCAAGTTCATGTAAGATGCAGGCTGGGATGTTATTGGGTCCCATGGAGGCTGTATTTATTGCCTTTGAATGGGCAGTGATGACCTTCTACCTAGTGATAAGGGATGGGGGGGCAGGTACTGAGGATGCTCTGATTTACTGATGGGGGACAGAGGGGAGAAGTTTTCACTGAATCTGTCAGCTAGTAGATTGGCTGTATCTACAGTATTTGTTTATGTGGTGTCCTTGACCACCAGTTCTGAACAGATCTGGGTGCTTCCTTTGAAATTGCGGACAAATGTGAAGAAGGCCTTATGATTGTCTCTAGTATATGTGGTCAATTTGGACTCAAAGCTGGCTTTGCAGGATTTCACTAGTGCTCTTATTAGCTTATTCAGGCTAAGGACAGATTGCTTCCAATTGGGCACCAGCTCCTTGGTCCTGGACAGCATTTTTTTTCCTTTTGTTATATAGTTTATTTATTGCAGATGTCCATCAGACAGGTTTACTCTTCCTTGCGGAGGATGATTTTGTCCCGTCAGGAATTCCTGATTCCATGCATCTATATAAATGCTTGTACAGTACTTTGGTGTAGATTTGGACACTGGTGCCAATTCCTACAGTGGGGAAGGGGGCTGTGAAGCTGTTTATACCATCCCACAGGAGGTTATCAGCTTTAGAGAAGTTTTTTTGTATGACCCTAGCTATAGGGGGTCAGGGAAGATGGTGACTTCGAAAGTGACTGCTTTACGGTCGAATCTTACCAGGGAGGATAATACCATATGGGTGCTACAGTGGTTACTCATGTTGGTTAATACCAAGTCCAAGATATCACCTCTTGTGGGGGTATCAACTAGCTGTTCCAAGGATTTGCATTGATAAAATTGAGGAATCTCTGGACAACTGTGTGCTGGCATTGAGTAGTTTTTCCAATCTATGGTTGGGTAATTAAAGTCATCCAGGATCAGGGTAAAGGGCTGAATCTTGATAGAGTTGAAGAGGTCCAGATAGGTGGAGTGGGCATCTTGAGTCAAATTTGGGGGCCTTTAGCTAGCTATAATTTGAATAGGGGTCTTGTCAACGGTTAACTGCACCTGGAGTGTCTCCTGTGCGGCATACTGTTTGACCAGCCTAGAGGTGTGTGTGTCTTTAATATATATTGAAGCTCCTCCTTTGGCTTTTTTGCTGCCCACATTTTGGGGTCTGAATGTATGATAGGATGTGTAACCAGGTAAGGCTGGGATGTTCTCCACAGCTTTGAACCAGGTTTCTGTGACTGCACAAAAGTCAGCATCTTCCAGGGTTAGGAATGCTTGCAATGAGTGCGGTTTCATGTTTAGACACCTAGCATTTAGCAGCATGACCTTTAATTTGCATTTTGAGATTTTTATGTTGGTGCTATCGACCTCATGACTTTTCCTAAAAAAAAGCACTATAGGGGAGGTAAGAGAGCCTTTGCCAGTAGCCTGAAGCCCAAGTGAGACAAGTGAGCAAAGCATCATGGTCTGTCGATCACATCTTCCCAGGCTGTCAGGCACTGGATCCCCCCTGGAATGACACCAGAAACTAAGCCAATTGTTAAAGTCAATCATTTTTCTATTTGTATTGAGGCGTCATTCCGGGTGACAGTAGAATGCTGCTTAAGGCTACGGACATACCTGCCTGGGACACATTCAGTGAGCTTAATCATGTCTCTCTTCATCCAGTCCAGGGAGGTATGTCTCAAGTCATTCACGCCAACATGGACTATGACAGAGTCATAACAGTACCTGCTGTTGAGAGACTTGTGTGTGTGTGTGTGTGTGTGTGTGTGTGTGTGTGATATGGCGGACTCTGGCACCTGATAAACAACTAACCGTGACTTTCTCCTTATCCAGCCTGGGGAGTACCACATGTGTGTGTCTTACAATCAAGTCTCCTATGACTAATATGTTGGGTTTCCGGTTAGGCCTTAGTGGTTGCGAGACACTGGTGTGTGTACTATGCATGGTATGCGGTGTGGAGGGTTGTGGAGTTCTCATGTGTTTTTACCTCTGAGGACTCCTTTGTTTGGTTTTGTTTTTGTTGAGAACTTGCGCATATGTGGGTGTGTGATATGTAGTTGTGAGTGGTGTTTGAGGTGTAGTGATTATGTTGACAGCCTTCTCAGTGCCAGATATACTGGCTTGTGAGGGAGACAGCACAGACCGTAGCTTCTTTATGTAATTGCATCTCTCACAAATCGTGTTCCTAGGTGGTAGTAGTAGATGGTTGTCAGTGTACATGAGGCAGTTGCTACACTGTCTCAGGATGCCCATATGAACCAGGCTGGCAAGAGAAACCATAGGAAATTGTCCATCCACATTTGTCAGAATCTGAGGGAGAGAGGCCAAGGAGAGCTAAGGGGCAAGCCTAAAGCCCAAGTGCTTAAACCAAAACTAAGAGGCAACATTTAAAATTTAAACAGGTTAAAATCAAGTAGTAATAAATGCAGCAGAGAAGATGCAATTGAACACTTTAGAGAACAAGTAACAGAAAAAACAATATGGAGTGATAGAGCAGGGAGACTAAACACAAATACTGTAAAAGCAGCTGAATTTTTTTTGTAGTAAAGTGGAAAAAGATAAAGGAGATAATTCAAGGTTAAGAAACTAAGGGGGTTGGCTTCCCAAATGTTCTCTCTGTATTATAACACTGGACTGAAAGAGTGTCTCGGATCAAATTTACACTAGGGGCGGGCACAACTGCAAAGCTACCAAGTATTATAACGAAACACCAATAAGCAGTGAGGGTGGAGAAACTATGCTACAGCTACTAGGTACACTATTTTAGGCAGAAAACACTACAGGAATGTTTATCACAGCAGAAAAACAGCAGTGAGACACTAAATGAAAGTTTCAAACAGATAAAGGAGTAAGGAAACTCTAGAGAATGATTTTAACTGCAAACAAATCAGTTATATGATACACTCCTTGTCAGGAAATAAGAACAAACATATGTTTAACAAATAGAGAAAATGTCCAGTTAATACCTTTCACATAATGAAACTAACAAAAAAAAGCTTAACAAACAGTGCAACAATAATAAAAGTGATTTAACAGGCTCTGTAAGGCAAACAATTTCAATACTATAGTGTAGATTCGTTTATAGCAATACAACATAGTAAAAATAGGCAGCAGACAATAACAATGTGCTAAAATGGTTAGAATAAGCAATAACTAGTACAAATAAGCAAAAAAAGGTTACTTATTGTTATATATCACAGATCAGAGTTGTGGTCAATGCCCTTCTTCTGTTCAATAACCTTAGTGCCAAATGGCCTTTAATGAGGGAAGTTGTGTTATACCTTGTTTTTGTCAGGAGACAGAATAGGGCTTAATTACTAGTTCTACACTCCAGTTTACTCGGACTGTATTAGTATTTCTTATTTTAGTTTTGATTAGGCAGCTTAGATTCTGGTCCCATGGTCTGATTCCTTTTGGACTGAGCTCCTTGTTTTTGTTTGCTTACCACCGACTACTACATCAGCACTGGTCCCCTTTATTTATTTTTTCAGATTGGTTGTTTGGCTTTTAATATTGGCGTGTTTAGTTGTAAGGCTTGATCATCATTTCTGCTCTTGTCTGAATTCTGCACCTTAGCCATAAATTTACAATTTGGTTATTTTCTTGTGCATATTATTTTTCTATTTTATTTTAAGTAGGCTGCTCCATTAGGACTGGTTATATAATTTTTGCTACCTGGTTTTTCTTACTTGCACTGTGTGCCCCTGTGGTTAGAGTTTGTGACAACTTACTTGTGTTAACAAGGGCATGTGTTTTTTTGTTTTTGTAATCAAACAGAGAATGCAACACTCAGCGGGTCTGAAGTTCAAGACCAATCTCAGTTTTAAGCCCTTTTGATATATGTCCCTGTGGGGCTGCAAGGAAGGTTTGTTTAGATCATGTCTGCTTATACTGGTATGCTAGACTATCATGAGTTTCTCTCCATTTTAGTTCATTAATATGCATGACCTGATCATGATTTATGAGCCTTTGTTTTCATTAAGCATATATTTAGTTTTCCATGAGCAAAGCTGTTACTGAAAAGTTGATCTGATGAAGTTCAGTTGAAACATCATAAATTAAAGCTGAATTATTCCAGTGACCAAGTCTGATGAAGTTTTTTTCTTCAGTATTGTTATAGTACAGGAATTGAGATCTGAAGTTTTGAACTGTTTATTACCGTTGTTTATAATTCTAAAATCAAGAGTTTTTATTTTTCATTTCTCTCAAATAACTATAAAATGAAGGCAGTCTGCTACTTTCACATTGGGGACAGTAGTCTCCTCGCATCTCTGCCATGGTTTACGGACTTGTTCATCCTGGAACTCACTCTTCTCAAACTGAGTTCCTGGATGTTAGACACATTTACCAGAGGCAGTGATGATCTTTGTCATGAGACTACAAGTTTTACACACCTGAAGGAATGAGTGAAGTCCTTAGCAATGGGATCCTCACATGACATATGCAGCAGGTGTCCATATGAATATTCATATAAAGATGCTAATGAAAGAAGACTTGTTTTCTATGTCCAATGGAGTGCTGCAGCTCAGTTCAAAACAGTGATGACCTGCAACCACTTTCAAAATGGCTACAGTAACTCATTAGTATTTTAACGGAAAAGGAGATCACTTAACTGTCTTATGACCATTATATCTGTGGAATGTCGTCAACTTTGTGGGGATAAGGGTGACAACAAAAAGTACCTCTAACTAATTTCAACCTACTCAGAGTTCTCTTATGAGTTTAGAAAGGTCCACACAACAGTAACATCTCTCTGCTCTCAAACATTACACGGAGTGCCTGACGATACAATCATTAGCCAAGTTAAACTATGCCTGTGCACTTTGTTTCATACTGTGCTTCTATGGATATGAAATGTACAGAACACTTATTTATGGTGGAAATGTATCCAGTGTGTTACTTGTCTGCTGCATTCACAAAAACATGACGTCTTCTCTATCATGTATATACTATGCTAAAAGGAATACCACTGACAAGATTCCCATACATCACACATGAAGAGCATAGCACCTCTCTCCATATTCCCAATATCAAAGTTGTAGCAGTAGCAGCAACCTAGAACCATGTAAAATAAAACATATCCTGCTTGCTAATGGCACCATCAAGACCATTTGGCACTACAGATGGCTATGCTACTTCCATTTAAGCATGTACAGTACTGCAGTGAAGAGCTGCTTTATCATTCCAGTCAAACCAGAAACCTTCAAATGCTCTTGCCAACCTGCCCCTGTCCAACTTCATTAGGTAGATCACCCAGTTTTCCAGTGAATGCAGCACTGCTGCTTTACAATATACTGGTGATGGGGAGTAAGGAAGCGGCAGCCTATAAGACTCAAGGACAATCACTTACTGGTGCTGCTGGTGAAGTCTACTAAAAGGGGTACGGCAGTCTATGGACAGAACAGCAGTCAACGATACTAGTTATATGTTCACTTTCTTATACAGCCGTAGAAAAGGTTTAAGCCACAATTTAAACTGATCTCAGCCAAATGATACCCTATGCAGTACTTATTTCATTCCTTTAGAAAACAAATGTAGGCTGCCAACTGCTTCACTTTCCCCTTCTAGGGCCCAGGTCACTGGTGGAATAGACGGATGCCCTTCCTCTGTTCCAGCAACAGGGTCACAGCACTTATTTATACAGGCAAAACATAGCTACAAATGATACAAAATTAGCTACACGTTTGAAAATACGATATACACAGTCGTAAAAAAATACAAAGGTATACTGTTTAGTACAAAAAGCTAAACATTATAATAAAATTAAAGGTTTGCATATTTTTAAAAAATTTCTCATACTATGTAATGCTTTCCAAGAAAAAGAAAAAAACACTCTCAGATGAATATACATGTATGGAAGATTTCTAAGGGTGTATATATATATATATATATATATATATATATATATATATATATATATATATATATGGGTTCCTATCAGCATTTCGAATGTTGAAAAGGCCAAATTTAATTTAATTGAACTGAAATGTTCGAAATCTCAGAAGAGCGAACTAACGGAACATTGATTTCTTTCCCAGGGAAAGAAATCGGTGGGCCGTCATCAAAGTTTATTTCCTCCACTGTGGTGAGGTCTCGGAGTTGGTATATTTAAGTAGGGAGGGTGTGGGGGCCACAGCCCCCCACGTTGGTGGGTGTGGTGGGCGAACCCCCCACTTCTAACAGTGTTTAAATTATTGAAATGTTTTTTTTTTTTTTTTGCATGGAACACCGATATCCTTCCCAGGGAAAGAAATAAGAAGTTGTGTACCTACCATAACGTTCCATGCAAGTTGTCTTGTTCTCACCTTCTTTCTTGCTGGATGGGTTCGGAGCCAATCCTCGGCTCCGACTCGGCCTATACTATAACTCGAGAGCTATTTTTTACAGGCTCGAGGCAGCCCTATATCCCACAATACCATGCGCTAACTCCCCAGATCTCGTTTGGCAGCTAACACAGCATAGAATTTTTTGTTACAAACAAAAAAACAATATATACATATATACATATATATATATATATATATATATATATATATATATACAGTCTCCCTGGCAATAGTAGTCATGATATGGGAACCCTGGAGAAAGGGGCAACATCATGAAATAGAAGGATCTCAGAACCTTCAAGTCTGTCTAGGCTAGGGGGGCAGGAGGGAAGGGACGCAAGAAAGAAGGCAAGAAGAAGACAACTAACATGGAACGTTATGGTAGGTACATAACGTCTTAATGTTAAGTTGTCATTCTCGCCTTAATTCTTGCTGGATGGGACAGCGTCCCTAGCACCTTGGTCCTGGGTGGTTCAACAGAACAGACTCCTGAGTACAGTGGAACCAAAGTCAGCTCTATTTCTGGAGGCTATATCCAGTTTGTAATGGGTAATAAAGGTATGTTGAGCAGCCCAAGTAGCTGCTGCACAAATGGCATCTAAAGGTAACCTTGCTTGAAAGGCTGTTGAAGTTGATAGCGCCCTGGTTGAATGAGCCTTAGGTTTTGAAGGAAGTTGTTTATGTCTCAACTCGTAGACAAAGGTAATGATGGAAGCTAACCATCTGGAAAGGGTTACCTTTGAAACTGGAAGTCCTTTCCTCCCGTCAGCATAAGAAAGGAAGAGCTGTTCTGATTTCCTGAATTGTTTTGTTCTGTCTAGAAAATACCTCAATTGGCGATGAACATCCAAGGAATGTAGTTTCTGTTCAGCCCGGTTTGAATAATTTGGGAAGAAAACCGGCAAGTGAATAGTGTGATTCAGATTTGATTCAGAAGAAATTTTAGGTAGAAAGGAAGGGTTTGTTCTGAGAGCTACTCTGTCTTTATGAAAGACCAAATAAGGGGAACGGGTAGACAAGGCTTGAAGCTCCGACACTCTGCCGGCAGATGTTATAGCCACCAAAAACAGAGTCTTCCAAGAGAGGAGCTTGAGAGAAGAAGCTGCAGGCTCAAAGGGAGGAAGAATTAGTGAAGATAACACTAAATTCAGGTCCCATTGTGGAGGAGGATCCTTAATGGGAGGTCTGAGTAAGAAAATGCCCTTGAGGAAACTTTACAGAGTTTATGGGACATAATACTGGTTTCCGAAAGTCCTACATGGAAACTGGCAATGGCCACTAGTTGAACTCTGATAGTGGCTGCCGATGAACCTGCATGAAAAAGCTCTGCCAGAAAATCAAGAACTTTGTGAATTGGAGCATGAAAAGGGTGTAAGGACCGAGCTTGTGCCCAGACAGAAAAACGCTTCCATTTGCTCGCATAAGTCTTCCTGGTATTAGACTTATGGGAGGCAAGAATAATGTCACGGACAGGAAGAGAAATGAAGGGAAGCCTGGCTATGGTTGGAAGTGGAGCAACCAAGCTGTGAGGTTGAGGGACTGAAGAGACTGGTGCAGCTTGCCCGTCAGATGGGTCAAAAGATCTGGAAATGGTTCCAGATGCCAGGGCTGTTCCAGAAGGTATTGGTGCAGGAACGGAACCCATACTTGTCGAGGCCAGTAAGGAGCAATGAGGATCATTTTGGATCTCAATGCGGTTGCTTTCTGAATTAACTTTGGGATCAACGGAAAAGGGGGAAAAGCATATAGAAGACCCCGAGGCCAATCGTGGACTAGAGCGTCTCTGGGGGGGTGGCCTGGTAGGGGGAAGAGAGTGAAGAAGTTGAGGCACTTGCTGTTTTGAGGTGTTGCAAAAAGGACGCAGCAAGGCTGGCCCCACTTCAGAAAATTCTCTCTACTACCGCTTGATTTAGAGACCACTCGTGAGGGATGAGAATTGTTCTGCTCAATCTGTCCGCTATGACGTTGGATCTCCCGGGGATGTGCGTTGCTATCAGAAACTGTTGAGAGGAGATCGCCCACTGCCAAAGTCTGAGTGCTTCTTGACATAGGGGGTAGGACTTTGTTCCGCCCTGCTTGTTTATGTACCACACTACGGACATATTGTCCATTTGAACTGCTATAGTGCCCGTGGGAAGAGAGTCCTGAAGGGCTCGCAACGATAAAAGCACTGCTCTCATCTCTAGGACATTTATGTGCAGGTGGCATTCTAATTGTTGCCATGTGCCCTGGACAGTCCTGCCCTGATAGTGCCCCCCCCCCACCCGATCAGGGAGGCATCTGTTGTCAAAGTGGCAACTGGAGGGGGAAGAACAAAGGGTCTGCCCTGAAGAAGTTGAGGGGAGACCATTAACCAGGCGAGGTGTTTCTTGCAAGTCGGGGTTATCAAGATGATGTGAGTCATAGGAAGTTGTTGGTAGGACCGCTGAGAGAAAAGCATCCACTGAAGAATTCTCATGTGGAAGCGGGCTAAGGGAAGACGGGGAATCGCCGCTGCCATGAGGCCCAATGTTTTCAGTACTAACTTGACTTGAACTTTGTTGGACTGAATCAGAAGGTGGACATTCTGCCGTATATCTATCACTCTCTGAGGTGTTAAAGTTGCAGACATTTCTGTGGTGTTTAACAAGGTGCCTATGAAGTTTATACATTGACAAGGTGACAAGAAGGATTTTGCAAAATTTATGGAAATACCTAACCTGTTGCAAATGTGAATGGTGTAATCCCTGGTTATGATAAGATGCTGCTTGGTGGTAGCGGTAATGAGCCAGTCTTCTAAATATGGAAACGCTTGGAATCCTTTTTGTCTCAGGTGAGCCGTGACTACTGCCAAACATTTGGTGAACACCCGGGGGGGCTGTGGTGAGACCAAAGGGCAGGGCTCTGAATTGGTAATGACTGGCTACCAGCCGAAAGCGGAGAAACCTCCTGGAGCGCCTGTGTATCTTTAAGTGATAGTACGCATCCTGTAGGTCTAACGAGCACATCCAGTTGTGTCTGCCCAAGAAGGGCAGAATGGACTGCAGCGTTACCATCCAAAATTTTGTCTTCTGCACAGATTTGTTCAGTCTGCTGAGATCCAAAATGGTTCTCCAGTTTCCTGTCTTTTTCGGTACCAAAAAGAAACTGGAGTAGATTCCGGATCCTAGGTGGTCTGCTGGGACTGCCTGGATGACTTTTTTTTTTTTTAACAGCTTTTCTATTTCCAGCTGTGCCTGACCCTTTTGTCTGGGTGGTATGTCTGGGAGGGTCTTGGCAATTGGTTTGGAGGGGAAATGAAAGGGATTTTGTAACCCTCGGAAATAATCAACTGTACCCATTTGTCTTGAGAGAGGGATTAGCAGGCTTCCGGGTACAGAGATAATTTCCCCCCCCGACTGCCTCCGAAGGTGGACAGTCGGGCAGCTTCTCAGGGATGCTGAAAGGGTTGGTCAGGGATGGACTCCCTGGAACCCTGGTTCTGTGGACCCCCTCTGCCCCTGGGGCGGCGTCTATTGTTCCCCCCCCTGCATCTAGGGGGAATTTCACCATGTGCGGCGGGCGCGACTCCTGTGGTTCTGGAACCACATCTTTCCACCCCTCTGACCTTTGGGGTATGGTCTAGATGGTGTGGAAAAGTGGACTCCCACGGCAGAGAGAGTCTTACCATCTTGCTCGCACCTGGTAAAGGTATTCTTCACCCGAGGTCCAAACAATTCTGAACCATCAAAGGGGGTGTTGGTGAAGGACGCCTTGAAGGAATCAGCAAAATTAGAGAGTCGCATCCAGGCATGACGTCTCAACGCAACACCTGTGCCTGAGGCACTACTCACTCCATCGGCTGCATAAAAGATAAGCCGCATGGAGGAATTGGTGATGGAATTCAGGGTAGCCAGCTGGGAGTTAATCTTGTCCTGATACCCCGCAGCAGAAGGATCCTGTACAGTTTCACCCAGTTCTTTGAGCAAATCTCTCTGAAGGTGGGTGAAATGACAAATAGTTCAGCGATCGCATAGCAAAGGTCACTGAAACAAATGTCCGCTTACCGTACCTGTCCATGGTCCTGGACTCTGTTAGGAGGATGAACAGGTACAGAAGGATCAGCTAATTCCTTCTTAGTGGCGGCTGCTACCACCATAGCATCTACCGAGACACCTTTGGTGAGAAATGTCTTGTCCACCGGAGCAGAAATAAATTTTGAAGGCTTCCTAGGGGTAGGTTCCATGGAGTCAGGAGCTGCCCACGCCTTTCTGGCCACCACTTCCATCAGTGGATCGAAAGGGGGGGACACCCATTAGGTGGAAGGGCGAGATCCAAACACATCAAGGTAAACGGACTCGTCCTCGGAGTGTTTGAGTGTGGACCAATCCCCCTCTGTTTCAGGATCTCTAGTATATCTGAAAAGGAGACATCTTCAGAGGGGGATCTGGGGGAGCCCTCCAACTCATCCAAGTCGATGTCCGAGGTTAGAGACTCAGGGGAGTCTACGTGCTACCTCTTGCACTTTCTTTTCCTAGGTGGCTCTCCTGAAGCTTCAGGAGAGGCCTCGGAGGAGGATGAGACACCCAAAGTGGGTACCCTATGCGTTGGATCTCTGCTATCAGTTGCAAGAGGATGGCCAGAGACCATAACAAGCACTGTAAAGGGAGGAGCTGAAGAACCCAACCTTGGAGTGGACACTGGATCCAGCACGCTCCTCATCACCTCGAAAGCCCCCCTATCAGGCAGCGAAGACAGTCCCGGCACCGAAGACACCAGAACCGCCAGCAGCACTGACAGAGAAGGCTACAAGAATGATGTCGGGGCCGAACTAACTAGAGCTGATGCTCCGAGTGGGAGAGCGAGGTCGGACAAGGGTCCGATGCCACTCGCCCCCTCGGAGCAGACAATGGAGTCTCGGCACCCGGACTTCTCCACAGACGGTACAAATGAAGAAGTGTATCGGCTCCGACGTGGGCAAGGTTATGGTTCCGACAAACTCCGGCTCCGAACTCAACTGGAGAGTCGGAGGAGGAATCGAAGGCGGCACCGAGGGAGCCACAGTTTGGTGAGATGGGCTTTGGAGCATTTGGGCCAGTGCCTGAGATTTATGAGTCTACTAACCACCCTCTTGATAACATGGTCGGAAAGCCTGGACGACATGGAGGAATGAGTCCTATGACTCCGCTCTGATAGAAGGGGTGATCTTGGAGCCGATCGGATAGACTCTAATGAAGGAGATCTAGAGCACTTGCGCACTGATGTCGGCTCCGATACAGGTTTCGGAGCGGATATGATCTTGCTCGCATCGGCTCCGACTGGAGCCGATGTCGAGGCAATCTCAGTTTCGCCAGCCCTCGACTCAGAAACTGGAGCCCAGGGCTTGGCAGGCTTAGACGACTTCCCTGAGCCAGACTTGGATGGGGAGTCATCGGGCTTCAATAAGCCTCTCAAAATAAGCTTATTATGACGCTCCTGCAGGACTCTTGAACTAAATCCGTGGCAGACGGAACAAGAGTCCTGCAGGTGCAAAGGTCCCAAGGAGTAGATGCAAGAAGTGTGACAGTCTGTCAGAGACATTTTCTGACAGCACGAGTCACACTTCTTGAATCCCGAGACCTTAGCGTCTTTGGACATTGTTACACTAAAGACAGTAAAACAGTCAGCACACACACTCACTCTACTTTCACACAAGGGGCTGAATAAAACAACTCACACACACAATAAGGGGGAGAGTAAACAAAAAACTAAAGCCCGTAGGCCCGATTATAAAAATTAACAAAAGGGGTGGGTAGGGCTCAACGAAAAAATTACTAATACGTAATTAAGTAAAATTGTATTGATAGGGAACTAATCTGAAAAAAACTAACCAAGTTTAGAAGAATTTGCTGAAATTTCTTTTACTGACCTGAGCCGGCAAAAAAAGGCAACCTCGCAGCGAAGCAGCAAACGAGATCTGGGGAGTTAGCGCATGGTACTGGGAATATAGGGCTGCCTCGAGCTGGTAAAAAATAGCTCTCGAGCTATAGTATAGGCTGAGTCGGAGCCGAGGATCGGCTCTGAACCCATCCAGCAAGAATGAAGGCGAGAATGACAACTTAACATTCGATGTTCTGTAAGTTCACTTTTTTGAGACTTCGAACATTTCAGTTCGATTAAATTGCATTCGGCATTTTTAGCATTCAATATGCTGATATAGATCCTATACAGATATATATATATATTAATTAACATTTTGAAGCATATTCAGTTCATTACCTGAAACTTAGGTATTGTGAATCAATCACTATTTTTTATTCATACAGCCATACAATGCAGAAAAATTGTATTCTTAAATAATTTGGATGTATACCAACCTCAGCAAACAGCCATTAAGCTACTCATACAAAAGTTTAAAAACTAAAGGAGGTAATGCCAGGAAGGTATGTCAAGACTATGTCCTTAAAAAAAAAAAAAAAAAGAATGATGTAATCCCTTTCAGCCTCTAGCCAGGTACATTCCAATTGGTGCATTTTACTCAATAATGGGTGTGATGAGGGAAGAGTAGAGGGGCACCATTACATCCTTAGATCTTGATGCAAACCCTTTTGTGATCAGATGGGTCACACAGAAGGATTTTCTAACCACTTTGGCAACATGGTTATCAAAAGAAAGCTGACTATCTACTCAGTTTTAAAAGGGGGA